>NC_044004.1:79355998-79664556 GCF_900496995.4 Aquila chrysaetos chrysaetos | reverse complement strand
ACGGTTCATGAAAATCTTCCATACCTTTTCTGCCCCCAAGAAAAACAAACAGGATGGAATACAGTAATTGCATTACATGCACTTACATGCACTTCCTTACAAAGTACTATGTGTCTACAGATCTAAAGAAAAGGGAAAATGCCCTGTGGAGACAAATTTGGTGAAAGCCTTCAAATGGTTGACAGCCCAACAATGAAACTAATGTGTAGCCAGCTGTGTGTTCTCCATATGGTTACAGCAGTACTCATCAAGAGGGAAGGCTGTTAATGGTTTAGGCCCTGTGTCTGATTGATCTTAAAATAATGTAATCTTTGTATGTATTCAGTTCTAAGTATTATTTTTCTCTAATTTTTACCTCTCCCAAGTTACAGTGAGTAGAGCTGTTATTAAGCTAATTGACTTGCAGCAAGGGAGAAATTATCTCCTTTAGCACTGAAAATGAGAGGATTTATATGAGCATCAGCAGAACCTACTGTATCTTAATGTGACCCTGAACAAGATGAATAGTCAGGCTTTGGGACTACAGAGAAAAATACAAAAATAAAGGCATTCAGGCTCAAATCTTCCCTTTCTGCCTGTCCCGCTTTGCACAACCTCCTATTTAATCATACTGAGTGTGAGAAGCAGGAAAGATGACAAAAGTGTTGAGAAGCACACTGGTGTGGGGGGTTCATTGTAGGCATCCCACAGTAGCGCCATCAGGAGCACAGCCTGACCCCTCCGGTGGGCCCGTTCAATTCAGGAGGCTGGGCCCACTTCATGGGTGAGTGAGAGAGGCAACAGTTTCATCTCTTCCCTGTCCTCTCATGCCCATTTTAGGAACTCTTGGGAACTCCCACAATAGTTTGGGGAGTTGCCATGAATTGGGGCAGTGGAGGAAGTCAGTTTTGCCGAGCATTTTGGTTGACTGCAAAATACAAGTATTCCTTGCCTTTCTATCTGTTCTTCAAAACCCATTCAAAAAAGCCAGACAGAGTCTGGTATTTTGTGGGTGGAATAGACAAAATATAAAAAATCCTAAATGAACAGTCGGGATTAGCTATCTCATTAGAGGTGATTCCTTGTAACAGTATACAGTAAATGCATTGAAATTGTGGGCAATAAGAAAACTTTACCCTTCTATGATTCTTCAAAATTCTCAAATGGGAAGCCTTGTACAAGTGGTTTGCAGCTATTAGTGAAGCTTGTACAGTACTGCCAATTGGGAAACTGAGACAAAGGGTAATGAGCAATTTACAGAGAAAGGCAAAAAAAGTTTGTGCAACAGCTGAAAATAAACTCGGGTTTCCTGACTGTCAGATTAATAATTCAGAACTACACCAAATACGTAATTTTGTTTGATCTTATAAATCTTCCCTGGCTCCATTATATTTATAGTGGAGGCACTGCTGTGTAAATCAAATTCAACTAGCTGGCTTGCTGTCTTTGCAAGTGGACAGATCATGGCAGCTGTGAAACCAGCAGGACAGCTTCAGAACGAAAAAGGGATTTGCAGGCTGGAATCTCTCTGTGGTGGAATTGAACACAGCTTTTCTGGTAGCATACAGGTCTAAAAGGAATATCTTTCAACTATTAAAAATACATATTCAAGCATAGACTGCAATCTAATTCATTATTCTATCACTTTGTTAGTCTAATGGAGCAAAACCAGCTGTTACTGAGTCTCTGAATACCTGAAACAAAACTGTTCTGAGTAACATGGAGACAATATCAGAACTGCAAACAGAGCATGCACAATGCCAGATTAATTGGAATATAGGCGTTCTGAGAGTTAGACATACTCTTGTGGCCTGTAAACATTTGTTCAGTAGCTAAAATAGCAGCAATATACTAAATTGGTAATGCATCTGCTTCTAGTGCCTAGAAGAGATCACATAATTAATTGTCAATCATAATTTAACTTCATTTTAAAGTGTTGTGCTTAACTTCATTGAGTTGGAAGGCCTCGGTGCTGCCTTTTAATGTTGTTGCACAGATTGGAGGGTTACACAGTGCCCACGACAAAAGTACCTTGATGACTGTCTTAACAGTATGAATTTATTCATGTTGAATTGCCTGCAATAGATTTACACGTAGTAAAAAAAGGAAAGACGTGTCCAGTCTGTAAGAAATGGTTATTACCAATTTTTTCTTATACTAGCTCATCTAGTTCCAGATTTAAAATAATAATAAATCTGTTTAACAACATCAGTGTTACTGCAAGTCTCAGTCCTCCCTCCGCATCCCTGATGCTTGCCAAAGAGGGTACAGCTAACCTCTGAACAGGGAGTCTTCTCTCTGCTCTTGGGTTACAGTCCGATCTCGACGGCTTAGCGCAGTGGTCTCCAAAGTGGGGTACGTGCACCCCAGGAGGTGCGTAAGGTGATCCATTTGGGTGTAGGAAGAAAATATTAGAACTTCAGTATTAGAAGTGTGTAATTTATAAATAAATATACAGATACGGGGGATGCATGCTCAAAAAATTTGTACTGATAAGTGTGCGTGATCTAAAAAGTTTGGAGACTGCTGGCTTAGTGGACTACTGTTCTACAGGCTTTTTACTGTTCTAGAGGCTTGTGTACTTAGCTTGTTTCACTCTGCTGTAGACATTGCCACTTCTTTTTTTTCCTGCGTTATTACTGTAACTGAAACCAAATCAAAAAGTCCTCCTGATGCGGTACACCATTAAGGAGGTATAAACAGAAAAGGAATATGAAGAAGAAGAATAGTGAGGTGTGAGCGCAACCTATTCATCTGCAAAATGTTTGTGTAAAATGGAGTTTGAATGTGAAGCAAGGTACATTTTGCTTATCAAGATATATGGGAGAGAGTGGGAATATTTGCAGGTTGCCCAGCACAAAGATATCCACTCTGCTGCTTTCCATTTTAGCAGCTAGTCTTGCTCACCATAAATAATTTCTGTCCCAATGTAGAGAAGCTTCATAATTCACCCTTCCAGACCTTCACAGGGAGCTTGGTAAGAAGAAAAAAAAAAAAAAAAAAAAAATCTTTCCCACTATCCTCGAATGGTTCTTCTCATCCCTGCCTTTTCAAAAAGAGACACCCCTTGACTCCAGGGGGAAGAAGCCAGGAATGCAAACGTGGCACAAGCCAGCAGCCATAAGAGGGGCTTCTCATGCTTGGGAATGAAGGGTAATGTCATTCCTTTGAGAGGCAGGCACCTCTGTTTTTGTCAGGAAAATGACAACTGTTATCAAGACTGCAGAAGCTTAGGTAGTAGTGTCCTTGTGTATAATTTTAATAGGTGCAGCATCCTAATAATGTTGATTATGTAGTGATCAATATTTTTTAAAATATCCAGCCTGCTAAAATAACATCCATCACTAGAAGCTGGGTAACTTGTTGCATTGTTTTTCATTTTGTGTAAGTTGTTTGTTAAGCATCTATTGTTTTCTCTGTTCTTGATACATAAATTAGATCATGCTGGTTCATCTTTTCCTGATACATGTGATTTAATGGCAGCACCTCAATCTCGGTCTCAACTCTAATTTGTTGACCTAGAAGCTATTGTCTCTAATTGGGAAATGTTGTTGTAGTAAGGAAATACGCAGCACAGAATGAGCGTTCAAAAACATAAAAGCTGTTTCTCCTGAGTTCTTGTCCTCATTTCCCTACATCTCTGCAGTAGTAGTCAGAATCTCAGATAAAATCAGGGCTTGGGAAGGAAAGCAGAACAGCAATAGCCCTCTGCCCTTTCATTCTGGGGAAGAAGTGCAGAAATTCTGAGGAGAGGCTGAAAGGAGCAGGTCATACAGCTGTATATAAGGCTCTGTGAGAAGGCAGAGTAAAGCACCTTTGCTACTCTGATCCAAAGATGGGTAGGAGCAAGAAAGGAGCTGCTGCCCAGAGGCCAGATTTAGTCCTGAACGATCATTTTAAAAATTGTCTGCATTCCATTTCAGTCCCCTCGTGAAAGATATTAAATCCTGTGGAGAGTGTGCATTGACGTGCAACCAAGATGATAGTTTGTTTATGAGGAACAGCTAAAAAGGGTGATCCTTCTCGCACTGAGATAAAGAAAATGCTGAGATGCCCTGAAAGACATTATTTTAGAAGATGGCTGGCAATAATAAAATCAAATAAGGTCTTTTTTAACTGAAAGGGAGGCTAAAATGCTTGTTAGAGTAAATATAAATCTATTCACAGCCACTTCCCTTTTGAAGAAGGAATGAAGAAATATACGAAGCTCTATTTATATTTTACAGCATTTCCCAGAGGTGCAAGATTATTGAACAAGCAGTGTTATTTACTAGATCCAGTCTTCTGAGATGCCGACAAAGGATTCCTTTTATATCTCCTGATCTGTAGTTTTAAGAGAATAAATCTTTTAATAGCATAGCATGCTAACAGTTGGCACAGAAAGAGTAATCATTGTCATTAATTAGAACTTGTTTGAATGAAACAGAATGTGATATGCTAGAGCAAAACAAAGCATCATAACTCAATATGGAAGGCAAAAAGTAATTACTATGTTTTGTCTTGGTCTGAAACTGCACACCTGCAAATGGCAGGGTAATGATACGAGTTTCCATCCTTCTGCACAGCTTGGTGGGAAAGCAGGGAAGTGGGTAGCAACACACCATCCCCTGCAGCTGGGCCAGCGCCAAGGTGAAATCCCTCAAAATGGCACTTGGGTATCATTTTCTCCTTGTAGCCAGAGAAACCGGAGCATCAGCTTACGCATCTGTCCCGGCGCTGTGGCTGCGTAGCTGTTGTCAACAAACTCCCAGGAACACCCCTGGAGTAGGAGAGAGCGGCTGGCAGGTTGGCATCACATACTGTAAGCCACCTCTCATAGGGGTCCCTGTTGTGCAAAGTGGTCCAAGATCCGTCCTTCTCAGGGAAAAGTAAATGTGGCCGTTGCAACATCACGTTCCTGTTAGTTACACAGGCTGCTAGCTTAGCCTGTAAAGACCTTTTGGAGCTGAAAGCAAGAGTAAGTAGTTCTCAGGTCAGATCAGGTGAATTAGGCCCTCGATCAGCAATATTTTGTTGTTCTATGAAGCACCGGATTGTAGTTTGCTAATTTTACATAGGTAGTGATTTTACTAGGAATTTGTACAGTATCGACAGGAGAGGAAAAACTTTTGCTCAGATTTTCCTGGAAGATAGTCTCAGCTGATCTGTAGTATTTTTGATGCCACATAGACGTAAAGGAGACCTTTTCTACAATATAAAGTTGTATATTAGAGTATGTGTTTGGTTACACTAAGGAACAATTTGGTTACACTTCTTTACAAGATTTAGTCATTTATGTTTAAAACAAGCATTTGATCATCTTTCTTTTTGTTCTAAATAATTAACCATAAAGTACTTGACATAAAAAAGTAGCTGTAAAATGGGAACTAAGGTCTCTGATATATTTTTCCCTTCATTGACAGTTTCATATGCTGGAAATTATTTATGATGATACGTCCAATCAATTTTTCAGCCTCCACTCCGACATTCTTAAAATTATAGTGATATTCCTTTCAGGGAAAGAATAATAGATATTTTCCCCTAACTAGCAATCTTTTCAAGTTCTCTTGCTTTTTCTTCCAGGGCAGTGCTGTAGTTGTTGGCAGGTAAGGAGTTGCCAGGAGGTGAACTGACATTATAAATGTCAGAGGTCAACCCATGTGTAGGAAAGAAAGAGGCTGTCAGGAAAACAAGTTAACCTTTTTTATGGAAACCCTCTGATTGTATCTTTGTTGAGAACAACGTAGTCATATGGCTGGTCTGTTCCTGCTTTGAGAACTGAAATCAAAAAAGAAACTTGAAAAGGTTATACATTTGGCAAAATGCTTATTATTGGTTGCCTAAAGGGGAGGGTTTGGGTTTGTTTTTTTTTTTTCCAATCTCAGTCCTCTCTGAAAAGAAAGAGTGTATCCTAATGACTTGGTGGTGTATATCTTCTAATTTTATTTGAGTCAGACAAACTGAAGCCCTCAGCTTACTTTATAAGCCAAGAGGTGTCACCAAATGACGCTATTAATAAAACACATTTTCTGTGTCCATTCAGTGCAAGTAGTCTGTAGTGTTGCAGTTGGGTGTTCAAAAATAGATGTTCAGTAGCTTTAACATTTTGTATCAAAGGAAGCCAGTGTTTTAAATACTCTAAAACAAAAGAATATGGCTGTAGATTCCAGCTTTTCATTCTTTTCTTTTTCCTTTTTTAAATTGAAGGCTGGAATTCCTTTATGAAAGACTGACTTCAGTTTCTGAACTAATTTCAGAATTATGGCCATGATAAGCCTTTTTCTTTTTAAAGTGGCTTACATCAAGTTTTACTTTAAATAGAAATTGCCCATTCATGGCATTAGCAGATTTATTTATAAAGAGAGTCATGTTTCTAATTTTTTGATGGAAGTTGGTCTGGAGAATTTATCTTGGGAGAGTTCTCCTGTTTTTAAAAAAAAAAACTTTCCGAAAAAAAACTGCTAGAGAGGCAAGGGTTTGCAGATTTTAGTGTAAGAACAGACTGCTTCGTCAGTGAAAAACTACTTTGAAAATGGATAATTTTGCAAAATGGAGGTTTCAGTCTTCAGCCCTTCCTTAGTCCCTGAGAGACCATCCTTGCAGTCTGTGTGTTACTGCTCCGCTCATCAGCACGGTTTACGTGCATCCGAACATGCCCTTCCCCTGAGAAACCTTCACAGCAAACACTGCTTCCATTGGGAGTGTGAGAGTGCAGTTGGAGCAAGGGATGTAGCAGGGGGGATTTATCTGAGTAGCAATTTCACAGTAAGGTGTTGGAAGAGCAAAATACAAGCAGCCTTACAACTGATGGGATATTGAGCTATTTTTATTTTATTTGGGAGTATTTTATGCGCAATTATTTGAAAGTACTCAATCAGGTTTCAGATTTTGTTTGTTTCTGCGTGTGACTTGACTACCTGCCCAGTGCTTGCAGAACAGCTTTGTATAAGAGATGAGCTACTTATCCTATAAAATTTGCGGTTGGAGCAACAAGATTTAAATCACAGCAAGACAGGTCAGCTATCTTCTTGGTCTCTGACTTCTTTACTCTTTCACAAAAACAGAATTCACATTTTTAATATTGTATTTGTATTCCACTTGAAGTAAAACCGTGGGTAAAACTGGGTTGGTTTTGCTGTATTCTCCATGAAGTAAATTTACATAAAGATTATGTAAATACTGTACAACCCCAGGGCAGGATTGGATATCCTAGTTCACACAGAGCTCATAGTACCTATTCCACAATTTTCTTCATTGCGTTGAGTTGACTTGAGAAGGACGATGTAATTCAACGAAGAGCAAGGACAGTAACATCTATGCAAATGTGATCAAAGTCTTGCAGCTCTAAATAAGAGCAAAATGCAAATCAAATTTATATTATCTGTGGTTACACTGCCACCTAGTGATACAAAGAGTTAATGTCCGCTTTCTTTATTTTGTTTTCTAAGATTAGCATCTTCATGACCCATTTGTCTAATTATGGAAACGACCGCCTGGGGTTATACACCTTTGTGAATCTGGCCAACTTTGTTCATACCTGGACAAACCTGAAACTGCAAACTCTTCCTCCGGTTCAGCTGGCTCACAAGTATTTTGAGCTATTCCCTGAGCAAAAGGACCCTCTCTGGCAGGTAGGCAGGCCTGCTGATGAAGAGATCAGAAAAAAAATCACCTTGATGGTGGGTTTTGTGAATTTCTTTGTTTCAGTTTCTTGTAGAGAAAAGCAGTAATATTTTTAGATTTACTAGTTGGTTCCATAAAACAGCTTACTGAAGGTTCAGTGTACGTGATTGTTTTCCCTGTTGCTTAAATCTCCATTGAAAGGTTGTGAAATTAATACATATTAAGATGTGTAATTAAAATTATCTTTAATTCATTTTATTTGTGACTTTACTTGCTTTTAGAAATGTGGGAAGTGCAGGAAAGGCATTATGTTATTTCTCTTCTCCTTTTGGAATTAACAGGAATGAGCATTTGACAGAGAGATGTATATGCATATTTTAGCAATTTGCCATTAAAGAAATTAACTTTCCTCCAAGTGCGTGAGGAGAAGGGGACATCCAAAAAGAGAAAAGAGCATTAAGACCAAGGATACCTTAACGCTAAAACTGACTAGCCAAGTAGAAATAGATTTAGATAGATTAGAAAGTGATTCACAAAGGGCTGAGAACTGCCCAAGCAAGAAGTTTACCAGCACTTAATACATTGATGTTATCAACTCTGCTGCTTGATTATCCCACTCCCATAAGTGAGCAAATTGAAAAGAAATGTGAAGAGCTGCTAAGGCTGAAGCCTGCACTGACCTTGCAGTTGGCATGTCTTCAGCCCATCACCCAGTGCTAAGAGCACAGTCCCTGAAGAGAAACTACTGCACCAAGCCGTGAATGTGTCCTGTTCTTTTGTACATGCTTGGTGACCAATTCAGTGACCAATTCAACCAATTCAGTGGAACAACTGAGTGCTGTAGGTACGTGTGTCCCAGCAGTGATAATATGTAGCCCAAATATCATCCTGTTGAAGTGACTTGGTAGAAATATTATAAGGAGCAAACTTTACTAAATCAAACATAAAAATCTATTTAAGCTTGCATACTCAAATGTCTTCTAGCATTGGATACTGAATTGCCAACTTAGAAACTGAGTATGAAATTGCAAATTTGGACTTAATTATACATCTTGAAATTCATGCTGTTATTGAATAAAACATTGAAATAGGGGGAAAAATGTCAAGAACTTTGCGTAATGTTAGGAGAGAATGAATTTTAAAAATGGAAATTAGCCTGTAGCCAAATGACTTGAAAAATTAGGATTACTTAGAAAAGGCATAGGTAAGTTACAGTGGCTACCATATACTGAATGTGGTGTCTTTTGTCTATAATGCATGTGAATCTG
This sequence comes from Aquila chrysaetos chrysaetos, assembly GCF_900496995.4. Taxonomy (NCBI): domain Eukaryota; kingdom Metazoa; phylum Chordata; class Aves; order Accipitriformes; family Accipitridae; genus Aquila; species Aquila chrysaetos. The sequence goes on along the minus strand of NC_044004.1, from coordinate 79,655,707 downwards.
AATACAGTTATATTTTTTTAAGCCTAAAAGATTGGTAATTCCTTTCATCTCAGTGCAGTACTGCCAAACAACAATGTCAAAAACTGTTTGCAAGTAGCATTTCTAAAACAGATTTAAACTTTTTCAGCTGTAAAGCAGCAAATGAAAAAACAAGATTCAATATTATGTACTGATTTGAATTGGAGGATCGGAATATGTATTTATGAATGGAAAGCCTTAAATTGTAATTAATTTACACTTTTAGTTTAAAAAATACAGCATGTATAGGGTGGTAGCTGTTACAGTAATGTAAAAGTCAGTAATTAGATAACTCGTTAACAATTTCAGGTTTTCCTAACTTGTATGTAATTGATCAATTAATTTTGAATTATTCCCACATCTTAAGTATGTGGGATCAAATTTGTCTTTGGCATAATTCCGCTGAACATATTGACATTTCATAGGAGAAATTATCTTGTCTCAGGGTCTGTTAGACAGCTGGGGCAACTCTATATATGTAGAATGAAAACCACATTTCTTCAACATACTTGCCTCATCAAAAAAAAACCCCAAACACTTAAGAGGTAGAGTTTCTGGCCTGGTTACATTGCAAATACTTTTCTGAATCACTGAAATAGTTCTTTAATACATAACAAGGTTTTCTGTCATAAGGGGAAATAATAGTTTCTGGTAAGAATATCTGTACATTGTTGAAAAATTGGGAATTTATATAAACATAACTTGAGAACCTTATCAGGTGTGATTAGCAATGAAATTCTTAGTTGTTGTTCTCTGTTTTAGAATCCCTGTGATGACAAACGGCACAGAGATATCTGGTCTAAAGAAAAAACCTGTGATCGATTACCAAAATTCTTGGTTGTAGGACCCCAGAAAACTGGTGAGATTTTATTGTATTTCAACAAGATAGGCTACGTGTAAGTTCAAATAATTATACCAATTAATCACTTTTTACTCAGAGTGCTGTGTAGGGATCTTGATCATCTAACAGCATTTTTTTATTTTCAGATACCATCCAAATATAGTTTAATAATGTAAGTTACAACAGACAATACACATATTGAAAATGCAGGGTTCAGGCGTGTGTCGGATTTTTTTGGCATTATGTCAAAATGAGTAACATTTTGATAAAGAGGTCAACAAGATAGACAAGATCTTGGCAAAGCAAAAGGAGGAAAGGACAGCCGTTTTTCAAATGGTGTAGATTCTTAACTGCAAGTTCTCGTCTGTCCTGCGTCTTGTTTATAGAAACTTGTTATTTCATGGCACTTATTTCAAATCAAGAAGTTCCTAATGGACAGTTTGAAATGCAAGGTTGCAGTAGTTTATAAATTTACTTAATGGTTAATTTTCTCTTCTGTAATCAGAAAATTGCATATGTGCTTCCTTTTATCTTCACCAATCCCCAATAGTTACTGAGTGCAAGATTTTTAATTTTTTTTGTGACAGTCTCATAAAAACCAATAATTATTTTTAAAACACAGTTATTAAAAGTGTGAAAAGCAGATTTCAGCATTGGCACTCCAGTTTCTGTGTTAACTATTTATATTTCTTTAACCATCTTCAATTTAAAAGCCCAGAAAGTAAGATTCTTAGGTGACATAAATCGTCATTCCCTCACTGAAATGAAATGGAATACAGCTGGTGTAGTCCATCTGCGGGTAGAGCCCACACCCCGCCCCCCACACCCCCCCCCCCCCCCCCACCCTCCCCAATGTGTGTGTATATCTTTTTTTTTTAATCTTGGACTTTTGTCCTATTTGCAGGTACCACAGCCTTGTATTTGTTCCTGATCATGCATCCTTCCATCATTAGTAACTCCCCCAGCCCAAAAACCTTTGAGGAGGTACAGTTCTTTAATAGAAATAACTACCACAGGGGGATTGATTGGTAAGATGGGTTATTAGTATAAATTTAAAAGTTTATATATTGTGAACAATACAAAAATGACATTACTGTTGGTAATGGTAACTGTTTATATATAGAGTGAGATAAAAATGTAACCTTCAGTGGTTACATCAGTGTCCTTCTAAAATGATAAATAAATGCAAGTGAATAACAATCTTACTACAGAATATCGTAAGTGCACTGACTTTTGTGAGGCTTTCTTGTAAATATTCATGTATTAATATATGCAAAACAGTAACAAAATATGTATTTGTCATTACACACGCCTTTGAAGTTGGGACAGTAATGGTTGTTAGTTGGATATATGGAGGCAAAAATTATGTTCCTGTTGGAAATCTCATTTCTTAAGAGAAAAATGGTAGTATCAGGGAGAGGCATTTTTTCCTTCAAATAGGATTTAGAAATAGCGATCAGGTAAAAGGGGGGCAGGGAAAGCCTCTCAAAATATTTTCAAAGATCAGGTGATTAGGAGAACATTAGTCTCTCCATAGGGTTAGTAAGTGGTGCTAAAAAAGTATGTATCGCCACTGCCATGTTCACTACGGCTACCGGGGAATCACCGGACATAGCTACTCCCAGAAGGTCATTCTTGATTTCTCTTACTTTCAGAAAGTGCTGCAGTATAAAGCACCACAAGATGAAAAGCAGTAACATGCTGTAGTGGCTGGGGAGCAGCAATAAAAGATTATTGATATTTTGTCTTGTTTCTTTTTTTCCCCCAGTTTAAGGGAAAATAGTTTTCTTGCCTTTACCTTTGTATTCATCCATAAAATTGACAGGGTGAACACTGTTATATGGTCTTAGTGCAGATACATCAGATTCAATTTCTTTTTAAGTCACTTAGTTTTTACAGAGTTATAATTGTTGTAGCAGATTCTTATTACAAAGTGCGGTGAATCAGCCAGTTATTACCAATAGAGAGATGCCAGCTGAATGACTGGGAATGAGAAAGCTGACTATTTGCTGTGGAGACTTTTGAAGTCCGAGAAGATGACATGCAAGCGAGGTATAGCAGGTCCACACTGATGGAGACAGCCTAAGTACAATGAGCCAGTTCTTCACATCATCAATGTTTTCATGTTGCTGGAAGACCATTTCTCTGCTTCTCTCATTCCTCCTGCCATATCCACTTCCCTAACATGCAGATACAATTTGTCTGCTAGGCATGTGCCAAATTACCTTCATCATAACACAGCACTGGTGCATAAAGCTCCCAGTGGTCAACCTGTACAGGCCAGGCACATCCTTTTGACAGGTACTCACTCTACAGCACCCATTTGACTATTTGTACCTCTGCGCTACATGCCCCGCTCACCCCTGCCAGGTTCTCACAGTTAAGTCTTGAATACTCAGAACTACCCGTTGGTGTAGTTGCTTAACTCTTAGATTTGCATTCTGTCTGCCAGATAAATCTCTCTGACCTTCACTCTGATAGTGTAGTTTAATGCTGGCATGTAATGAGCTTACCAAATGGTAATTAGATACAAGGTATCTTCTCATTAGTCCATTAATTGGCTAGGATCCTTTCAAGGCAAGAGTATTCACAACTAACAATCAGTTCAATTTCTTTTACAGTTGTGGAGATACAACTTTTTCCCAGAGCTGACTCTGACTTAGTCTTTGTCCGAGCTTACATTTAGACCAAGGCCAACTACAGAAGCAGGAAAGGGTTCTTTCAGCCCTCGGCACAAGACATATAGATGTGTATATTGTAGTCTCCCAGTAGAGATAACAGAACAGTAACATGAGAACTGATCTTTCTGTTCTTGAAATGGAGAAGTCTAAATAGACCAGTCATGTATTTCTTTATGTAAGTAAGCATTGTTACAGATTTCTTAGACAAGTTTCTCTAAAGCCCTCTCAGCTTTGCCCTTGTCGAGTTTAGTAATTGTCTCATGAATGAGGTACTGAGCAAGTGTTCTGCAGTCGGTGTTCAGCAGAAATGCTGAGCCTGAACTTTCTAACCTCTTGATATCCCACCTGGTCCAATCTCTTTACCATTTTTCACTGACACCACATCAACTTCTGCTTTTTTTTTTTTTTCAAATTTGCCATGGTATCTAAAGAATCAATTAAGTTTTTTCCCAAAATTTGGTGTAGTGTCATATTTAATGTTAAGTGTTTCCTTATAAGGTTGTAGTCCTCATTGCCTTGTATTTACTCAGCCTACTACCAGGACTTCAGTACAACAGCATAATGACACCATACATGATCTAGAGCAGATTTGCCTGTAGTGCCTATTGCCTCTTTCAAAGCTGGCCTTTTTCTTTGCTGTTGGTGTTCTGCTAAAACATTCTGAGGTCACACAGTCAGGTTGAGTCATTAGTTTCTAATAATTTTATTTGTGAGCAGAAATTGGTATAGCTTCGTCATTTTCATCAAGTCAGCCCTCATATTTTTGGGAAATAGAGTCCGTTGTTCAATTAAATAGTATCATACTCTCAGATATTTGTGTTAGCATTAGGCAGATACAAACACTTAATAAACTAGCAGGGCAGTGACAGCCTTTCATTCTGTTCTGTTTGGTTGTCCTCTTATTTCATCTGTTTTGTGTACAATCTGAATGTGAGTCTAGTAATAGCCATGTGGCTTTGTAGCAGAATTTTTGAATGCAGCTTTGAGCATATTACGCAGGGACCTGCCCATCCATCAGCCCTTCACATGACATCATTTACATCTCTGATACAAGGAAATCTACCAGCTACCACTCTTAAGAGCATGAATGAATCTACAACTATTACTCCTTATCTAATACATAGAAAATTGTCAGCTGAAGGCCAGCCCGCTTTTGCACAATTGTGATGACAGGTATCCATTCATGTGCCAAAGAAGCACAAAACAATAACTTAGCAATGTTTGCTTTTGTATACATAAAAGTTGCTCATAAGAATTAACTTCTTGGAATCAGGTGTCAGAGAGTTTAGTTTCTTTAAACCACTGTAGATTCCTTCCTTTTCTCTAAATACCTTGTAATCAGTGCCTGCATGCTAATCATCATCTTGTGAGATCTGTGTCCTAAAGAAAACTGCGTGTGCATCAGTCAGTTCCACCCTACCAAGTCTTCTGGCCTTGACTGCAATGGTCACGATTTCAAAGCCAACAAGAGCATGTCACTTGTATTAGAAGTAGCCCACTTCTATGAATAGAGCAAAGTCTAAGCACTGGAAGAAATTTCAGTCCTTAAGCATGATCTTCAGAAGAGGTTGTTTTAAATGGCACTTATTTTATCAATACAGAATTTAACTGAAAAATCAAAAAGACCAACATTTCCCATTTATTCTTTTCCCCAACAATAATGAAAAGTGGTCAGAGGACCATGGACAAAGAAGTCTTCATGTGACATAGGAGATTGCTGGAAATTAACTGCAACTTCATAATGGAAGAGGAAAGCTCACAAAGAAAACTAAAAGGAATACAACCCATGTTTCCACAAAAATGTGACTCCAAACAATAAGTGAAAGATGCTGTCACTGCTTAGAAACCTTTTACCAGATAAGCTGTGGGGGATTTTTTCAGTGCATCTTCTCCACAAAGATGAGCTCTTTTCTCTTTTGGGTAAAAGCAATTCTGATACTGAATATTTTTTTCTTATGGTATGGCACTGTAATTAAAGTCAGCAAAAGGCCATATTTGGAAAACTCATTTTTACTTTTGACTTTGACAGGAGTTTGTTCCGACTGAAAAGCGAGAATTCACTAATTTTAAGAAGATACATGAGTATCGTAACATTTTCATCCAGTTACCAAAAAAAGCTGCAAGGTTTAGTTATAAGTAGTGAGAAGAAGAAAGCTAGTACCAAGTAGAATACGATCAAAAATATAATGTAAACTTCTGTTTGCTTTTATTTGGCATTTAGAATATTATTTAAATTGATTATTCTAGAATAAAATACACTTAACAGATTTGTCATCCTTTGTGTGACTTTTAAGTAATTCTGAGAATGATGTTACTTTCCTAGGTACATGGATTTCTTCCCCACTCCTTCTAATGTCACCACTGACTTTCTCTTTGAGAAAAGTGCCAACTATTTCCATTCTGAGGAAGCTCCTAAGCGAGCAGCTTCCCTAATACCCAAGGCCAAGATCATCACCATCCTCATCGACCCATCTGATCGGGCCTATTCCTGGTACCAGGTATGCACTCTGAAGAACACAGGCAGGCACTAATCAACGTTTCCACCTTGAATCCTCTCTGTATATCCTTTCAGTATATATGTATATAAAGGGTGTGCATAATACAAGCTTTTATTCGTCAGTCAGTGCACCATATATGATCACCCATATGCTGAGGTATCTGTCAATGTAACCCTGAAAGGGTTAAAATACCAGAAACCACCTTTTCAAAATCTGCCTGTAATATAAGCATGTAAAAATGCTAACTTCCTTGATTTTTTTGTAATCAGCACGTAAAAAAATTAGTTTATAGACATAGTTATCTAGTTCATGCTCAAAATACAAGATATACCAAGAAATTTTTGTTCTTCTGGTCTGCAGGTTTCAACAGGAATTTGGCAAAATAAAGATATATATTAAAAAAAAAAAGATAAAATTCTAAAGAGAACAAAGTTCTTAGAACTTCTGTGACATATTTTATGTTATTTTTTGATGAGAAGTAATCACAGCCCTGAGTCTGATCTGATAGCTTACCCTGCTTTGGACAGGAGGCTTGACTAGAAACCGACTGAGATCCCTTCTGACCTAAATTATCCAATGATCCTCATAAATACCTTTCTTCAAATTTGCCTTTCTGAGTATTTACCTTATGTAAGCTAGAAAAAGAAAATATGAAACTACTTGAAGCAGAGCTTCTTAGTATTTGTGTTTATTATGCCCGATTCATTTCTACAAAACCTGCCACTCAGTTTATTGAAAATAAACGTTTATACATTCTGTTTTGTTATTGCTATTATCAGTCTAGCTTCTGATTTCTTTTGACACAAGCAATATTTATTGATACAAACAATGTTTATCCCAGCATTTTCAATGAATTAATACAGATGATGACTTCTTAAGTAACTTTTAACGTAAATAATCGCTCATGACAAGGTCAGTAAGGCCAGGTCAGTAAGAGCAACCAGTTTTGTATTATTTTTTCAACTTTTGTGGTCTGTAAAGTTCCAGCAATGTAACTTCTTTTACAGCATCAGCGATCACATGAAGATCCTGCAGCTCTAAAATTCAGCTTCTATCAGGTGATCACAGCTGGACCTCGAGCCCCATCTGAGCTTAGAGCTCTCCAAAAGAGATGCCTAGCACCTGGATGGTATGCTACCCATATTGAAAGATGGCTAACTTACTTCCCACCTTATCAGGTGAATAAGACTGTAACTTGACATCCTAATCTTACATATATAATATCCTAAAAGATTACCTTTGTAAAAGTCTTCCCTATTGAATACTGATCCTCAGGGATATCCTAGATATACCAGAGCATGTTTGAAGACATTGATTGTAGTTTTTCATAGCCATGTTCTAAGTAGTTGGTTGTCATTGCTAGGGATGTCATGTCTTAGCATATTACAGCTGGGAGCTTCTTCTGCAAAATAAATCAGAACAATTATCTGGAAGCTCAAGAAACATCACTGGTGCTCCTTCAACTCTCTTGTACCTTGAACTGCCTTTATCTTACAGCTGGTTTTCATTTGCTCACACTTTCATCACTCTGGGTCTTTGTCAATAATGTTGAGGAAAAGAGAAACAGGCATGCAGTACTTTGTGGTCTCTTTAATATCAGATGGTCCATCAGGGTTCCCAAAAGAAAAATTTGAAGGAAAATAAAGGGAAGCTGCTCAATAGTATTTCTGTCTACTCTGAGTGGTAGCAAGTATCAGCGAGCATCAAAGGATGTCAGCTGGGGTATTGCCCTCCCTGCATGCATTGAGAAGAGTTTTGGTGCCTGAATGCTTTGGGGTGTAAAAAATACCTTTTCCGTCTGAAATGGGGATTACCACATGGAAATGGATGTGATCTAGTGGTTTTGTAACACCTTAATATTTAAATGCATCCGTGTCTTCACCCACTTCTTGGTCCTTTCATGCAGTAATCTCCCACAGTGTCAACCTCCTTAGGTTATGATTGTAGTAGTAAATAAAGCTGTACCTGTGCAAGAGTTCACACACTGCTTGATTTTTAACACACTTCTGGCACAGTTTGGACCCATAGCAAAAAGCATCTTGCCAAGCAGTTCCAGAGCACATTTAGATAACAAGAACGATTACCATTGGGGATTGTGGACACTACCAATTTGGTTTTGCAGGTGAGAGAGTTTAGCAGCATGGATCCAGGTCATGCTGTGCCATTTGGCCTCAAGAACAGAAAGCTGTCTCTGATTTGTTTTAGTTAGCAATATAGATAAAGCCTTTGTGTACCTCAGTGTGTTTGCCATCTCAGGCATCACCAGTTTTTTAGGTGAATTCATGTTTTGCCTAACATGACTTTTCTGTAACTGTCAAAGAGCACTGGGTCTCTTTTGCACACTTTGGTTTTGCAAGTTCCTCACACATTGCTGCCCTTAACGGTGCATCCACATATCAGAGCCTCTATTGGGACTCATTCATGTGCTGAAACAGTTTGGCTTGTTGGTGTTCCTAATCATCTACATTTGTCATCTATCACTGATCCTGAATCCTCCATGTATTCTTTGTGTTAAGAGCAGTTTCTCTGTGTGTCTTTGAGCCTCAAAGGGTGTGTGTTTATGGACCCATAGGTTTCAGTACAGGTCACACATAAGCAACCTGAAAATTGGATCTCCCTGTAAGCTTCTGTTGGCATATAACGTATAAATCATTAGCCTCCTTCTGGCCCTGTATAAGATCAAGCCTCAAAAGATGCACATCCTAAGCCCTGAACATCATGTGATATACAAGACCAGGCAGACAATATCACATGATCACTATCTCCTTGGTAGATTTATTTCTGGAATGGATTTTTCTGACATTAGCAGCGTGTCTGGCACTACTCCCCACCCAACATTTAAAGATTACTTTAGTTGAGGGAGGTTGGCTGCAATCTGAACCTTCTGTTTATGCAGGACTCGCTTAGCTGAGGCAAGTTGGCTGGAGTCTGCACCTTCTGTTTTCCCAGGGTGTGCCAAGGAAGCTCTGATGCATCTAGTTGGTTTTAGTCTCCACATACTCTCTTTTGGGCCAGCCTTGCAGACTTCATGAGATACACAATACTGTAATATCATGATACTCACATGAAATTCTCTACATTATGTTTTCATTAGCTTTCCTCCAAAAGTAACCCATGAATATTGAACGATATGCATTGTCATTCAGATTTTTGCCAGATTTTACATCCCACAGTGATAGCGAAGAACCAGCCCTGGTAGCCTTATCTTTTCTCTGTAAAAGTACTAGGGATTAACTTGCATTGCAAAAGCAACGATATACAGTAGGCCATATCCAAACTAGTTAACAAGTTCAAGGAACTGCTGAAGCATAGAACAGTTACATAAGGCAGACCTAAAATCAGCTTAGCTTGAAAGTATAGCCTTATCTAAAAAAATGAGAGCCTTCCTTCACCAAAAGAGCTCTCCCCCAGACTAGCTGAGGCTATCTATAATTTTTAATGCTGTATAAATTTGGGGGTCTCTACACATGTGACTGAATTGAGGTCTTAATGTCTGTTATGAAGTCAGCAGGCATACAGTAAGTGGTAGAAGTAGCAACAGGAATAGGCAAGGTTCCCCTTTTCATTAGAAGAGTGGTAACAGCACGCTTGTCTTACATGGTAAGAATTTGCAAATCTCAGAGTACTTTGCAAATTTGGAGTTCAGGTGTTTAGAATTTTGATTGACTTAGTTTGTCATACAAAAAGTCCTCTTTTGTCTGGCCACCAAGACAGATCTCTGGAAGTTCAGGAAGCTCATGTCTCTTAAGTTAATTTCCCGCCTACAACTCATTGCTTCAATGCAGTCATACAGAAGAAAAGAAGACCTAGCATGACAAGCTCCCCCATGAACCAAAAGATATGCTCATGCACCAGCCCTATAGGAAATCAAGCTGATTTTGCAACAGCCATCGTTAAATGGCTAGTCTGAAGCTGAAGGACTCGAGCTGTTTCTAAGCTGTTCTTTTCTCCAAACTGTCTCTCTTGCTCCTCTCCCTCCATGGTGACTTTTAGACACTATATATATATATACTCACAAGATACATAGTGGGAGAGCAGGGACCTAAACAATCCCCTCAGCTGTCAGCAGTATTATAGTAAAATGATCAATATGCTGTAAAGTGACTCAGAATACTTCATCTGTAGTGTTTTCATTATATATGAAGCTACCTACTTTGTAAAAATTACACTATTTAAATTTTCCACCTCGCTAATACATGAAATGCCTTACATTTCAAGGGATTTCATGAAATTGCATCTTCCTGAGATCAGGATATGAGTAAATCAGTACAAGTAAGGACAAATTTTGCCTCAGTTCCTTACAACCTCCCTGAAGGTTGAGAGAGAGCATTTTTTGTTACTTGCTCCCTGGGAATGTCAGGAATTTGAATTAATTTCCACTTGTAAATCTTTTTCTTGCATGTCTTTTTTGGGGTGGCAGAAGTGGGAATGGCACAGATATTTATCTCTACGTGTTTTTTAAATAGTGAAGGAAAAAAAAACTCACTCTTTTTCTTTCAGGTGGAAATATCCCCCATTTGGGATGTTTTTTGACCTCTCTGCTATGAAGCACTTAAGGCTTGTTTTCAAAGCTTATGTCTTAGGAAAGCAGTGAGTTCATTTTTGGACTCAGGCAGTCACTGTGTATCTGATTGCAAAGACTTCTGGAATGAGCTACTGCTTTCTGAACAGCCTGATACTTGCACTAATCCGCATCTCTAAGTCTGCCTGCTATATATGGCTAATTCCAAGACTGATCTTTCAAAAGAAAAGACTTTTTCTCCCTTTTGATTATGCTCTGAAACCTCATAGTCTTGCAAACCTCTTAGTTTCATCCAGTCCTAGAAGCAATTCATATGATTTTAGCCTCTCTGCTTGCATGGAAAAGTGAAAACAAGCTTCAGCACTGCTTGCAGAAGGAGATTGTTGAACCATCTGCGAATCTATTTACCCTCTCCTTTTCATCACTAAAGCATGGTGGAAAAAGTAGAGGTGTTTCCATGACAGGAAACGACTGCTTGACTAATCTGTTCGGGACTTTGCTTCTCTTCCAACAGTCACAAAGACCCAAACTCACTGCACCATCAGTGGGTCATTCGGGCATGATACCACATTTGATAAAATTCTCAGGTAGTGTCTGTTTGCCGGAAGATTCACCTCCAGGTAAAAGGGTGGCCCTGTCTGAACTAGCCTACTGGGAGTGCGTATATGGTCAAGCACTGGAAAAGAAGAAAAAGAAATTACCTACCAGTACCTGGCTTACTTAGAGATGCGTTGCACATTCTGTATCTACCCACATCCCTGCCTTAAGGTCATCGTAACATCTGCCCTTATTCATATTCTCAAAGAAGTTTTTTTCATACAATTATGTATTGTATGGGTTTAGAAGTAAGGCATTTCACCTAACATCTACCTACTGGTTTCTGTCTTTCTGGTCATTTCCAGTGACAAGCTTTTCAACATTACTGTAACATATATATGTATAAGTTTGTGTCTGTGAGAATTATAGGTTATTTCCCTAGACATTAATACTTTTTTTTTCTTGGCTGGACAAATCTCATTCTATTTCCTGCCAATATTTCTTATCTTTCTAGATCCTGCACTGCTATTTCTCTGTTGTCACAACAGCTTCCAATTTAATATCATTTCAGATTAAATTAACATGCCATTTACCCTGCTCCCAGGTCATTAATGATGATGACAATTAAAACTGGACCAGTTATCATTCTCTGGGGCAGTACTCTCATATAGTGAATGAGTTTGGCAGAGGTGGAAGTTTCAGTTTGAAACTTGAAACAACAAATTTTAAATTAAACCTCCATTTATTTTATTTGTTGTAGTTGCTAATTATTGATGGACAGCAGCTGAGAACTGACCCATCTACCGTAATGGATGAAGTACAGAAATTTCTAGGAGTCTCTCCTCATTATAATTACTCTGAAGCCCTAACGTGAGTTAATTTAATCATCATTTTCACATGTTCCTACATTTCTAAAATGCCAATTAGTCTATAAGTAAGCTCACTGCAAAATAAAGCCTCTCATACTTCTTCGAGCTGTCAGTAGGATGTATTCTTCAATGTCTGCAAAGAACACAATTCAGAGTTAGATTTTCTGTGAATCATCCACTGAGCCACTCAGTGTGGAACTTGACTGTTCCAGAAGTAGACCTCTGACAAATGGACAAAGTAAGTGTTGCTTTGTGAGATTTGCATATGAATTTTCGATGAATCAAAAGGAATTTTATTTCCATGAGTGGAACATGGAATGCTGACATGCATAACCAGAAAGGAAAGAGAATTAGTTTCTCTTTATTTTTGACATTAGCTGCAAGACAGGTTCCACGGTTTCAGTCAGTAATGTAATATCCACTCTGTATATCATAAAGATATACGTACACAAATCCTTTGGATTCTGACATTTAGATTTGGTTGCCCTTACAATAAGACTGATAACCTTAGGTTCACTCTTTTGAGTCTTCAGTCTAAACTTGGGAGATGCATCCTCCTTACAGTATCTCACAGCCTTTACGCTGCAAAATATTTGTTTCAGGTTCGATTCACATAAAGGTTTCTGGTGTCAGCTCCTGGAAGAAGGAAAAACAAAGTGTCTTGGAAAGAGCAAAGGTAGAAAATACCCTCCTATGGATTCTGAGGTAAACCATTATGCTCACTGGCATTATGCAGGGATTCAATTGCCACATATGGGACACCACACAGGCAAAATCATAAGAAGGGACAGAAGACAAAATCAAGTAGATGATAATTATTTAACTACCTTTCCCTACAAATGATACATTTAAGATAGCTGTGGAGTGCATAGACTTTTTCAGTTCTTTATTTCAAATGTGAAGAATTTAAGTCATTAAAAAAACAACTTTTAAAACTTGGCACCCCTTAGAAAAATAAACTTGGCACCCCTGAAATTCCCTGAAATTCACTGCGAAAACTGTCCCCTCTACCTAAGTGACTTAAGCAGCAGAGGTTCCACAGTGCATCATTTTTTCTCAGTCATGATCAGATATGTGTATTTGTGTCTGGTTCCTTGTCTTTGAGAGTAGTTAGACCATGACAAGTAATGCAGACTCTCATATAATCCAGTTTTAAGAGATGTTAGGTTCTATTTCTATGAATTTTATAAATACAGATGCTCAAATGAAGATATTTCCATCAGATCAAATGCTGCAGCCTGTACTCAAGGGCAGTTTAGTCTCCTTTTCTAGCTGTAATTTTACATTTGTTCTGTCCTTTATTCCCATTTCATTTAGCCTGACTAAAATGCAAATAACAACTTACAGTTTGAACAGCAGTAAGTATTAGTGTGGCAAGTAAGTCAGGATTTTTTTCTCACAGTACTTAAATTATAAGTAACTTTACATCAATAGAATCATACTGATATAAAATTATTGGGCGAGAAGGCTTTTGGCCAGAGATAAGACAAGACTGTGTTTGTTTATTGTTGTGTTTTTCAACTCTAAATACATCTGAAAATGGGGTTACTAATTGATACATGCCTACATACGAAGATATTTTGGAAGCTTTGGTTTCAATCACACTTGAGTAAATTCAAAGTAACTGCATCAGCTTCAGCGTGATTCTTAATTTACATGACTATCTGAGAGTAGAATCAGATCCTTTGCTTTGACTTCAGTGTTCATTTTGGACAACGTTTGTTTCTCTTGAAATTACCTTTTACAGTTCAGCTCCTAACTGAAGAGCTTGAATTTGCATGCAGTAGATAGCATAAAAAAATATGAATTGCATAAGAGAAAGTAAAGTTTTGACACAGGTAAAACAAACTTTGAAACCTAGACTTCACAGCAACTGCACTACAGCATTTTATTAAATAAAAATATCTCCTTTTGTATCCATCAGTGCAGGGCTTTTCTGTCAAGCTACTACAGAGATCACAATGTGGAACTGTCAAAACTCCTACACAAATTGGGACAACCCCTGCCATCGTGGCTGAGACAGGAACTACAGAAAGTAAGATAGCATTGAAAAAAGGCTTTTTGAAATCTCTCTTCCACACTTCAGTCATCATACCTAAAGTCTCCAGTAGCTACCAGAAGGTCTTGTAAGATATACCTCTTCAAAAAAGGGTAAAAGATAGAAATTGTTTCCATGTGCTGGCATGTGGATTGTGAAAATACATGTGTTTCTTAGAGCTCTGGTGGGCCAAATCTTTCTCATAAACATTTCTGGGCCTGTGGACTTGTGGACTGCTGTGCACATATGTGGAAGTTATTTGCAACTGGTATAAGCTTCAGAGATACATGACCTGTCCAATTTCACAGTAAATATTTACATTTTTATATATCAGTTTAAAAGTATTGTGTCTCATGTAGGTTTTGTAGCCCATTGTTAGACCGCTGACAGTTTTTCTTACTATTTGATTATTGTCTTGCATAAAATAAGAAAATTCAATGTAGCACAAAATGCCAAGTGTACTGCTGCCTTTGGAATCAGCTTGCTAATACCCAAAGTATATACTAACAAGGGTGAGAGGTACAGTTATCATGTATGATTTAGCTGTGCACAGCCACAAAATACACAGAGCAAAATCTGGAAGCCACAGGCAAAAGCAGTGTAGAACCTCCCCCCCTCCAAAAAAAAACCCCACCCAACCCAAACATTGCCTGTGATTATAGCCTGTAACAACAAAACCCTTACAATGTGGTAAGGGCCTTTGTCCATAATTACTATGTCTGCTTTTGTACTGACTGAAATAGCAAAATACAGAATATAGCCATTATCTGAACAGAAATTTAATTGGACATGTGAAGCACAAAAGTTGCAGTATAATCCTTATGAGCAGTATTATACTTCAACAGTTGTGAACCAAACTGAAGCAGTGCAATGAACAGCCTTTCACTCCTGGCTTCTATGAGCAGCCAGATGCGGATACTGCACTCTGGGCTTACCTTGCTGTGAATCAGGAGTGACTCCACTGAAATGAATGAAAAACTCGTAAAGAGCAGAAACAGATCCATACTTAGATTGCCTTAATTTGCACCACTATTTTTTCCTTAATTTATTTGCCTTCAGTCTATGCTTTGTGTATTCCAAGATCCCTCAACTTCATCAAAATTGTAGCATCTTTCAGTAACCTTCAGTTTACGTCAGCTGCAAAAGTCTGTCAGGTTTCCAAATGAAAATACTGGTTCTGGTTCCAGACATTTTAAATGTATTTGGTATTATATATTAGGAATAAGCTTTAGGGGGGGAAAAAATAAACACAATGTGTAATCATGGTAGAAAATTACACTCTAATCACGGAAAACACAAATATCCAGCCTTACATTTATGTGATACATTTCAATGATGCATCTCACAATGCATCAGTTTAGATGTGAGATAAAGTCTAATTAATAGTACTTAAAAGTTGAGAAAGAAGATTAATGAAAACTTCAGCTGAGTATGGCCTTAATGCTTCTCCACTGAACTTTGGCTCTGAGTGTTTCTAAAGGCATGAAGAGGTAGTGAAAACAAAAGAGAACTACAGTACTAAATGCAATGCTTTTTACAGTAGCTTTATAATGTTCTCATAATTTGTTTTAGGGTGAATAGTTAAAAACATGCATCAAATGGTGGAAAAACTTCTTCTGTCTCAGTGCTGTTTTACAACATTTATGTAATCATATAATTTAACTTTCAAGGTAATGGAATGGAAACCAGTCTGTTATTCCCTAAATAGAAAACAGATGTTGAGATCCTTACTGTACCTCTAACTGGTAATCTTTATTATTTATTGATTTTGTCTATGTAATATGTGGTTTTGATAGGCCTGTAAAGAAAAAATCTAGACAAATTTGCTGTATATAACAATATTCTTTACGCAGCACATTTTTGCTAAGGGAATATGCATGATTAATGATGAGGACCTACTAGAATAGACATTTTTTTAAGATGAACATCTTTATTATTTATTAGACAGAATGAGAATTTTTATTTCACTTTAAATATTCACTGTCATATGGATTTGTCCCAAAAGCTGACTTGTCTTAAAATACTTATTTGATAAAAGAAACACTCTGGATTCTGAACATCTGCAAAAGCAAATACTCTGCATGCTATGGGCAGCTTATGCGTCCTGCAAGCATCTATATGGATTTATTACAACTAAATTGAATAACTGGAGAAAATATCTGGGGTTTTCATCCTGGCATGATTGATTTTACCCTTGATATAACCTCATGTAACATCACTCAAACATTTTTTAAAAAATCCACAGTGATCGCATGAAGCTCCTGTTGTGTTCACTGCTGCCTCAGTTACTCCATGTTCTTCAGTGCAGCAATTATGAAATAGAAGAAAATAGGAAAAACCTTGGGCACTATCAAGTGCCTGAAGGTTTTCATGGTGAGAGGACCCTCTGCACGCAAATTGAGTGCCACCTACGTGCAGGAGGAATGGGCTTCAGCCACATTGATAGTTCATTCTTTGTTTTCAAGAACTCCCTTTCTGTCTTCTTTCTCTGGGAAATCAAGGCCTCCACAGAACAAGAATGAGTGGGCAGTCAAGGACAGAGTGGTGATGGGGCCATGCACATTGGTTGCATTGTCCCACCAGAAATTTTACAACAGACAAGGTGGCATGTCTCAGATCTGTGGACTACTTCTGTGAAGTCCTCTCTGAGATACGGCAAGGAGCCCCCTAAAATTGTTTGTGATCTGGTAAACCAGCCCAACTGCAGTCACCACTGGGAGGATAAACCCCCCCACATGCACGGCCATGGCCTTGGGTGGACTAGGCTTGGTTTGGCAGCTAAACACAAAGCTAATCCTCCAGGAAGGAGTGCCCTGGCGATGATGAGGAACGAACAGCAGGGTGGAGCTCAGGGTGGAGCTCTTGTACTGTCCCAGTGCCCCTCCTAAGGGAGGGAACTGGGAACAAAATGAATCAGTTCCTAGGGATACCTTCAGTGGATTCCTATGGTAACTTTACCCAAGTCAATACCATGAACAAAGTAGCTCAAGCTTTTGGTCCTGAAACTGTGCATCTGAAAGGGCGTGATCTTGAATCTGCCTAAGTCCAAGCTCCTGTTGAGATCCAGCTGTTAAGCATTAGCATCTTCAGAAAAGGTGCTGCGAGATTAGCTTCTTGTACAGGAGGCGGGCTAGTCTCAAACACAAAAGCAATAGAGAAGTAAAGGCAAACTGCTGGTGCTCTTTATAGTTCTGAATTTCTGATGTTCGCTTATTACTTGTTTATACAAAGACGGTATGAAGCCACTTTTTTTTTTTCTCCAGAACTAGTCTATTCAAATATGTTCTTACATTTAACAGGAGACTTTCAGAAACAGAATGACTTTTAATGTGCAGTCAACTTGGTGAAGAATGAGGAGTCTGAGCAAAGCATGCAGACAACAGCTAGATGTGTTATTCCCCAAATCACAGGATGCACATGAGTACAGCTGAGTAAGCAAGTCATCCAACATAAATTATCTGGCAAAGTTTAACCTCTTCTATTCACAGCTTACCTACAATCAGTGTTTGATTTCCAGAAATAGACTGTCAGTATTAACACTCTTAAAAAATACTGATTCATTGCAATGAATTTATATTTGCTAGTCAAAATTCAGATGTTTTAGTGTGGTTGGTAACACAGCCATGGTTTCTGTTCCCCTGGTAGATAACTGCACAAGCAATTTCTTTAACAAATGCTTGATTATGCGAGCTTCACCTTTATTTTCATAAATATGATTCTGAAATTTGCTTTCTGCAGACATCTGTGCCATTAAAAATCAATGTGTGATTATGAGCAGAAAGTGACCGTTGGGGGGGAGTAAACACAGAGCCTGATATGAAATCACTTAATTATTTGAGCAAACATTCCTGAAAATGCTGTGATATTTTCCCAGTTCTACTTGTGCAGAAAGAATTAGTTTCAATGATTTTCAGACTATCTTGTACAGAATATCCTTTTTCATTGCTTAAAAATGTGAAACTTCCTCAGGAAGAAATTAAATAGATATTTCAATGTTTATAGATGTAATACTTTTGTCATTCACATTGAATGAAAATTGCTGGAAACATTTTTCTCAAAGTTTTTTAAAATAAAAATAGATATTATTCTGATAGTGGCATGGTATCTGAAGTGCAACAATAAACTCTGATAAGAAAATGTAGTGCCGTGTGGAAGTGATTTTTATGTTCACAAAAGTTGTCCTTTTCCAGGTTTGTTAGCAGCTATTGCAGCTTGACACTGAGCTACAACACAATCCAGGAGCACGGGAACACCATGAAATGTTTTCAGAAATGAAAAATATTGCTTACTCTCCCTGTGAGTGAATATTACTGCTTTATGCAGCTGCTTGTTTTACTGCTTTTGCTTCCTGCTTACTTTTTATTTCTTGTGCCAGAAATTGCTAATGTGCTATAGAAACATTTCCAGAGCTTGCTATTTTTAAGATCACAAGCAGGCTTTATTCAAATTATTTGCCTTGGGGATTCAGTAGTTGTGCCAAAGCATCAGCCTACACAGACATGAGAAAACCTTTCTTAGGAGAAATGTTTAAAGATGGTATGAATGTCCAAAGGAAAATTCACTGTTAGCAACAAATTCAGAGCAGAATAGAAAAGTGTACTATCTAGCTGGACAAAAGCTGCTTAATGTCTTCATAGAGGTGTAGAAAGTAGGAAACCTGTGTTAACAAAATATTCTGTTCATTGGAGAGGAATGATGCAATCTGTAATTCAGAAGCCTAAGCTTCTTTTATAATACCCATCTCTTTAATCTCTAAGAATAACAAATGTGGAACAGTAAAGTAATAACAGAAAGGTACTAAGCAAAGGGAAAAGATCCTTGCTACAAATAACACCTGCCTGACCTCTGTCTCCAATTTATCTGCTTTCATTTAATGTTTCTTTTCAGTTCTTCCAATCCCAAAATCCTTAGAGCTCAAAGGCAAAAGACACTTTTTTGTCTCTGTGGACCACATGGATGAAGAATGCACAACAGTCAGCATCAAAGGACAAATCACAGGAACAGGAAAGTAATTAACAGCTGAAACCAAGGGCTAGGGAAACCTGAATGGAGGAGGAATTTAGACAAATTAAGGGTGATAGATT
The DNA here is from genome assembly GCF_900496995.4 of Aquila chrysaetos chrysaetos. NCBI lineage: Eukaryota > Metazoa > Chordata > Aves > Accipitriformes > Accipitridae > Aquila > Aquila chrysaetos. The sequence goes on along the minus strand of NC_044004.1, from coordinate 79,636,619 downwards.
TGAAAAGCATATAGTGAGCTTGAGTCTTCACCACTCTGTTTTCTGTCAGGTTACTTCTTTTTTAATACAGTATTTTCCTTCTTCACTTCCCTTTTTCTGTTCTGATCCTCTCTTTCTCTTGAGAAATTCAGATGGGAAAATAAGGCTTACGTGCTTTTCATTGCTCAGATGTCTGTCTACCTAGGAGAGCCATCAATCTAGTAGCACAAGGTCACTATCAGATCTCTTCCAAAAGGTATGAAACAAAAGTGGCCTAGTTCAACTGTGATATAGGGGCTTGGCTCAGAATTACTGCTTCAAATCCTATAGCCTGTGTTATTCAGGAGCTCAGAGAAATGGGCTCTTTTGCCCCGAAAGAAATCTTACTATTGTGTCCTTAATTATCTCATCAAGACTGTCGGTCCTATTAAGTCTCCCAGTAAAGCTCCTTTCTTCAGCTAAATTCTGAGCCAATTTACTCCTGTACAAAAAAAAAAAACCCAAACCAGAAAAGCATTTTTTGCATAACTTTTTATACAAACACAGTACATGCGTTTTAGCTATAGAACTGCGTCTGGAAGAAAAACATTGTGAACTAAGGGCAGGAGCTAGCTCTTCTATGCACGTGACAGAGTGGAAATAAAATTCCTGAACACAAATGGTACGAGGTCGGAAGAGCTTAGGTTAAGCTTATGGGACAGGTAGGATTGTAGGGTACGGTAGGACTGTAATTTGTCTCTGCACTTTTGTACAATCCTGGCAGCATTTTCATTATTCTACAACACTACCCTATAGTCATATATTTGCAGCAGTAGTATTACATCATTGTTGTCTGAAAATGATGAAGCACACCTAACGTGACAGATATGCCTTAAATAATCTCCTATCTTTTCCACGGGAAAAAAGGTAAGAAATGTGGGTGCTAAAATGTGAGCCAAAAGGCAGCTTCCTGCCCTACGCTAGTCATCACTTCCAGTTGCTTCTTCACAATCTCCCTAACAATTCAAATACAAAGTCATCCCGCTGTAGCTGACTGAGCCAGATTTTCGGTCCCCTGGCTGTATCAATTCACTGGCATCTGGCCTGCAAAAGCCAAAATCGCCTGCCTCCTCTTTCCTGTACGCCCATGCGCAGAATACAAACTCGCCTTTCAGGTGCGGCCTTTGCCGGAGAGCAGCTTTTGCAGCCTGCGCCCGGCCTTTAAAAACTGCCCGTCACTGAGGATGACTGTAATAATACTTAAATTAAGGTGATTAGGGGAGGTTTAGGCTTGACATGAGGAAGCATTTCTTTACCGGGCGGGTGGTCACACGCTGGAACAGGCTTCCTAGGGAGGTGGACGTAACGCATACGTACGTGCATACACACACGTATGCCTGTCCACGTACAGAAAGCGGCATCAGCGCCTAGACCGGCTGAAGAGAACAGCTGTGGTTTGGGGAGCAACTGCAGCCCCTTTGCCGTGGTCCCCCGAACCCGTTTTCCCCTGGCGATGCTGCTCAGTCGCTTCAGAAAGGCCCGGGAAGCAAAGTAACCGGCTCCAACCCGGCCTGCGCTCAGCCCTCGCCCGCCGGCCCGCCACACCCCGCTCCGGCACCCAACGCCGCTTTCCTCCGGGCCGGGCCGTCGCCCTCCGCCCCGCCCTCCGCCCCGCCCCGTGGGTGGGGCCTCCCGCCCCGCCAGCGCCCAGTTCCCGGCGGTGCGCGCGGCTCTGGGTTTCCGAGCTCGTCGGCGTGGGTGCAGCTGACGGCCGTTGGTCGGGCGCGCGGGGCGGCCGTTGGTCGGGCGCGCGGGGCGGCCGTTGGGCGGGCGCGCGGGGCGACCGTTGGGCGGGCGGGGGAGGCGGACCGGGCGCTGGCGCGGGCGTGAGGCAGCGCGGCGCGCTCTTCTCCACAGGGGCGGGTGGGCCCGAGCGGAGCCGCCGCGGGCGGAGGAGCGGAGCTGAGCGGAGCGAGCAGCAGGTGGGGCCCCGTGGCGAGGTGGGGAGGGGGCGGGAGCCGTGCGGGGCCGGGGCCGGGGCCGGGGCCGGTGTGAGGGAGGGAAGATGGCGGCCGCCACGTGGCGGGAGTGGGGATCCATGACTCCATGGGGGCTGCCGCCCGTGGCTGTTTCCCTTCCTAGGCATGGAAGAGCAGTTCCTTGCTAATTGGCAAAACCTTTATCCTCTTGTGGGTATCGGTCGTTGACTGTAGCAAGTAACAGGCCGAGTCGGCCGAGGCGTGGGGGTGCCGTGGGATGGGCCCTCTCCCCCCTTTTTTGTGCTTTGTTTTGTTTCGTTTTCTGTTTTCGCCTGGGTTTTTTTTCTCAATTAGCGGTTAGAGCCCAGTTTTTAAACGTGTTCTCTCTCTTTTTTTTTTTTCCTTTTTGTTTTTTCTTAGGAGCCTAAAAGCTGAAAGTACGGAGACGGATCTGTGGCCGTTGAAGATCCTCCCTCCAAAAAGTATGTGACTGGGTATGTGTTACGTAATAAGCTCATAGAAGTGAGGGTTTGGGTGGGAATAATACTGATTTGGTAATTTATGTTTGGCGACTAAACTACTGATACTTGTCTGTTCGAATCAAGGTACAGGCTTGGTGTTTTGTGTTGAAGGCTTCGTTTGTTTGTGTGTTTTATTGACAGAAAAATATAACCGAGTGCATCAGGTAGTGTGACTAGGAAGAATTAGCCTTTGGTCTAGATGTATTAGAGATGCTAGGAATAGTGGATTATGATAAAATGCCCGTTGCCAGTACTTTTGCCTGCCAAACTAGAGGCATCCGAATCCACAGATTTCTCAGGACTGTCTGTGCAAGGGGAATGTCTTTTTCAGTAAGCATGTTTATGCTGTAATGAAGTGAGTACTAAGAGTAATCTGCAACTGCAGGAGTGGAGGGAGATGTCAAGTTGATACTAATAGCTTTTGTTTCAGAGCAGTTTACAACTCCTAGGAGAGGGTCATACTGTTCAGTGATGTTTGCTGTCTTCTATGTTTTTCTGGTAGCAATATTAAATTGCCTCAAACTTGTTTTTACAGGGGAAAAACACTCTTGAGTTGTGATGACAGAAGAAGATGGGGCTAAATTCCACATGCGAATATTAGGAGTAGCTGTGACTAGAACTTTTAATTTTTACTTAGGGTAGGGTGGATCTGTCTAATCTTCTGGAATTGATGCCTTTTGCAAGCAATAATATTTCTGGTTATTAAGCAGAGCTGGCAAAAGCTAATTTTAGGCTAGATCTTAATCTCACTTTAGACTTTACAGAAATGAGCTTTTTTCATAAAGTTCAGACTTGGAGCCTAAATGAGATGTTCTGCAGTCCTCCTCTCATCTTTGCAAAGAGGGGCTGGAATGTAGCTCACCGTGCCTAAAATTAACCTTGACTGCTTCTATACAAATACAGTTAGGATGACTAGCTCATTTTGTGCTGCTTTCAGGGATTTTCTGCTGCTCCTATCTTTGGGCTGTCACCACGTCTTAAACAATTGTAATAATGCTTTTGGTAGTTTAGTGGCTGTGCTGTGCTCTGTCATGTGGCTGGCCATACTGCAGTATTAGTAAATCCGATGACACGTACACCTTCAGTGGTGGCTCTTCTGCTGTTCAGGCGTGTTAGAAAGGTTGTTGCAAGGAGCATACGTGTACTGCATTACCTGAAGGTAAGTTTGTGAAGTCTAGAAAACAAATGTGAAATCTGCAGTCATAATTTTAGTATATATGCCAATGTAAAGCATTCAGATGTGTCAATAAAGAGACATTGACTTTCACTGCAAGTGTCGCTTCTTCCTTACAAGACTACTGATAACCAAAACTAGACCTGCATGTGTTCTTTGGAATTCCTGACACATGCCAAATCTGCCTGTTGTGGGGATACAGCTTTTGGTAGCTGGGCCTTAAATTTGGGACACTCTGGTTTCAGGGCAAAGCAGTGACTGTGGCTGATGCATTGTCTGGGAGCCATTCCAGAAGTCACATGATGTTAATCAGAGGTTACTGCTGCAGGCGAGAAACAGTGACTGTGAATGTAGCTGCGTTTTCGATTTCAGTTGCCGAGGGATCTTCTGTTTAATCCGTATTCAAGAAAAATACATGGAGCTCCAGCAGATGGTGAATCATTGCAGAATCGGACAAGATACATGTTTTACTTATAAGTGAATTTACTGTCTTAGCTAATACCAGCCATGCTGGCACAATCTCTTGTGGAATTACCTTCCAGTTAGTAAGGAAATTTTTTTGCAAATCATTTCATACTGAAGAGTTAGAGGGGAAGGGGGGCTTTGAAAGGACTGTGAAACAAAATCTGTGAAGCCAGAACTGAGATCAGTAGGAAGTGCAAATACTGCGGAGTACTTGGCAACAGCGGGGGGGGGGGCGGAATTGTGGACTTTAATTACAGCATGGATTAGATCTGAGGAAATTGCTTCCGATGGTCGTTAGTCACACTTTGGAATAGATTGGTAGGGAGATCAGGGAGCTGTCATAGGAAACATCTTTCTCATTTTTTTTTAAGCATGTACTTTCCTGCCATTGCAAAAGTATAGCTGAATGTATATTCTGTGTGGAGCTATAATAAGTGGTACTACACCTGTTTAATTCGTGGTGTGTGATTACTCTCTCCTTCTAAACAGCTCTGTGTACAACCCTATCGTATGACATCTTTACTGCCTAGTGTTCCAAGTTTGTGGCTGCCAGGCCTGGTAGCCAACAGTCATGAGTGTGTACTCTGAATTTCCTTTTCTCCAAGAAGAGTGGACTTCTGTAGTAACCTTAGTATTTTTAGAAAATAAGTTAACGCATGTGTTCTACAAGGGCTGTTATTTGCTTATCTTACACAAGAAAATGCTAGGCAGGCAGTGGGCAGGAGAGAGCTGCTGCTATCCCTGGGACAAGGTGTGGGTGAGAGAGTGCTACCACTGCTTGCAGGTGTGGTTGCTGTTCCAGTGGCTTCTTTAGTTTTTTAGATCAATTATTTTGTGACTGGCTTTGACCCCAAGAAGAAAACCAGGTGCAGGCAAACAAATAGGAAGAAGCAGGAGTAGGGTTGGGCATCTCTTTCTCCAGGGATCTGGAACGCATTAAAACAACACAGAGTACAAAAGTCAAGAATATGATATGAAGGTCTGGAGAGAAACATTTTTCTTTTGTGGTCACTGAAACGATACTGAAAAGTTTAGACTTTCAGGTGGTGACTTTTAGCTACTGTATGGCGTTGCATTGATGTGGTTGTCTGAAGTGTTACCCCAGTTCCTTTGAATTTTAACCTTTGCTTTTATCAGACAGCAGCTGCCTTTTTAATATATTTCAGCAATTTCAGTGCATAACTGATTTTTTTTTTTTTTTTAACAAGTTGCCCTTTGAACACTAACTGTCCTGTCTCTGCCTCCTATAACAGAGCATCCTTTTGTGTGAAACTAACTTACAGGAGGACCGTGTAGCTGTCCTGCTAGTCCATTGTGTGAGCCAAGTGATGAGGTCACTGGTATTTCCACCTGAGACATGAGTCCTGTGATCCATAGGGGAGTAGCTTTAAGGTTCTTGGGAACAGGTGGTGGCAAGCAGATCACAGGCTGGATAAATTGGCCTGGTGGCTTGATCTGGCCTGCAGGTTAGATTTGTGAACATTCAGTTTTAAGCTCTTCATCAAATATTTAGAACTTGCAAAGATAAAACAGTGGGTTTTAATCAAGAGAAGGAAAAACATAAAATTACAGTCAAATACAAAAGTATGAACTATAATGTTTGCTAGGGGGGTATCTTTCACTAGTTTTGAACGCTTGGTGAGGTTACATAGCCTTTTCTATGACTGAAGCTTTCCATGAGCATCTAGTCACATGCTCAGAGGGTAGTGCAATCTGCTTTCCCTCATTACTTGAGTACAACAGAGGTATTCTTACAAGATGTGGCTCTTTCATTTCCGTGTGGCTTAGGATGGCTTGTTTTTCATGATTTCTCTTAAAATTTAATTCCCAAACAACTGTTTTCCTGTCTTTCCAGTCTGTTCCTGTTGCATCTTGGCTCTTACCTTTATAGATGCTCCTTATTTTTCTGCACGCTGTTCCATCTGCATTACATCCAGTGTCTCACACCTCTCCCAACTTTAACCCAACCCAGTCTTTTTTTTCCTTTACATTGCTACAAAGGTAAATACTTCCTTCCAAACTCTTCAAGTCATCTCCCTGTTTGTGGTTGCTTGGTGTTGCATTTGCAGGAAGTTACATGGTCAGTTTCTGCATTCTGTGCTAAATAAATGGAATAGGAACTACTGCCTGTGAGCAGGTATCCAATGTGTATGAGCTAGGTCTGGTCTCTACTACCTCAGTTAACTGCATTTGCTGTTACCCAACAGCTTGGAGCACAAACAAAACCCATTTTTTTTTCCCTGATACCACAAAGTTCTTGTTTTCTGGGTGGTTTCTTCTACTGGGATCTGCTACTTGAGCCTAATTGTTTTAGCCCTCTTGTATGTTACGTTCTGTGATTGCCACTCTGAAATTGTAACAGTGTTAAAATCTTGAGTGCAAATATTCTAGCACTTGTGTGTGAATACAGTGAAAGAAATTGTGAAATAGTTGCAGTAACATTGAAGAGGATAGAGAACATTGATTCAGGACTGACTTTTTGTTAAATGTAAGCTATTATAATGCTGTGAATATTCCTGGAAGTAAGACAGCTGAGGTTATAGATATTCTGCATATAATGATCATAAAATGGGAGCTTGGTTTATCTGTGGAAAATAGACAAAAACTTGGGAAGTTCAGGGGGACTGCATCTAACTAAATCTTCACAACGTTGGGGAACCTGGATAGATTACACAAGTGTTTAAGATGGTCATCTAATCTGATAGTAGAAGCGCTGAGTGTTTTCTTAGTTTATGCCACTGTTAACACTGTGGCCAACCTCCTTAATACAAAAAACCCTTAGCATAGGCTGAAGAGCAGGTTTTTTCTACAACCTTGTATGTATTAAAAAAGTTGAGCAAAGGGGAGAGCAGCAAGTGTCAAAAAAATTAAGCCATTTTAAGAGATGAGGATAAACTTACTTATGACAACCTAACTGGTCTAACTTAAAGCGCAGAAAGCACTAGGAATTCCATCGTACAGTACAAACTTCCATCTCTGAGAAAATGGCCCAAAGCTTAGATGCTTTGAAGAAAATATTTTCAAGAGCACCCTTTTTCACTTAAGAAAGCTCACATGAAGTTTACGCAGCTGATGTTCCTGCAGTATCTGCTTGTACATTATGCACAGGATTAATGTATAGAAGTTATAGTCAGTGTGGCAGTTTTTATTGTATACATGTACATCATCAGGCTCATTGAACAAAAATTAGAATGGTATAACATAAAGACAATTTCATTTTATGTTAGAAACTGAGAAGGCATGCTCTCTGCATGAAAATGGTAGTGCAACATTTTAAAATCTAAGAAAGCATCCTATTAAAAGATCAAAACTAATGAACTACTGTACTAAAATCTAAATGTTTACTACATTTAGTATGCAGACTTGATTCCCCCTCCCCCCCAGTATCATATTTCTGTGGTGCAACTTCTGAAAGAAAATTATTTCCCCTGTACACAACGTATGTATTGCACTATATAGCCTACTTCACCACAAGTCTCAAAATAATGGGTCTTGTATAGCAAAGCTTTGATGGTACAAGTAGATACATTTTGACAGATTTACTTCCCCTTTCCTTTTAGTAAAAGGGCTATGTATAAGTAAAAACGTACATGGCTTTAAAGTTCACTAGCAGAGTGTTTCAAATAGGTCTAACAGTAGGTGGTCACAGTACTATGATTTTTTGACATGTTTTTAAATAAAACATTTCACACTATTTCAAATAGTGTGGAATTACAGAAAACTAAAATATATTAAAGCACCTTGTGTACTAGTTTAGCACCAGTTCCAACAAGATAATTAAACCACTCATGACCCTTGAAAACTTAAGTTTGAGGTCAGAGAGAAATAAGGGCCAAGTCTTAAATCACATGGGCTTCTGTAATATCATCGCCACTTTTGTATGCAGATTGAGTTGTCTTGGATATCTGTTACAACACCAGACACAACCATACAGAAATGAATGATTGCCCACTTACAACATGAAAACAAGCGTCGCACTTTGTTCACAAAAGGCCACACAACACTGTCATAGGCAGAGTGCGTGGGGATACGAAACACAGGAAGACAGTCACTGGTAGTCACAGGTTGCACAATCACCATGTGGTGACACATCTGCCACACTTGTCACACTGGAGTGTTTCATGGCCCACAGAGCTTTCGTTTCTTTTTAAGAAGCATGTTTGTTAATGTAATACGTAGAGCACACTTGCAGATAGAATGGCCTTTGATAGGCATCACAGAGGTAGCACTGAACTTTCCTGTCTCCCTCTGGACTGTAGTTAGTCACAGATATTTCAGAACCGATACCTATTAGTGTTGCACCAAGATGGTGATTACTTCCTGTGTTCTGTGTGGCAAGTTCAATGGGGTGGCCCTTTCTGAAAGGATAGTAAGTTGGTTTATATTTGTCTTGTACATCAAGAGTAACTTTTTATCAGCGCATTTTTGTAATAAACCATTAAGGTTTTCATAGCATGGGGAACAGTATCTGTAAAAGGAATTAAATGGAATCAAAATATGTCAGTACTTGAGAAGTCACTGAAAACTATGTAACTCTCACCTTTCCTGTAAGACCAGTCTGAACCAGTGTTGCAACTAAGCAGGAGAGAGTTGTCTGTCTAAATATTATCTTGTAGAAAATAGTAGTTTAAGACTTTATAGACCTTTTCAGACAGGTTTTGGCTCAACATCTCCAGTATTTGCATCGCACGTACTTAGAACTTTCTCTTGTAGGATTGACAGAGGTTCTTAGTATTACTTGAGTAAAGCCCCTCCAAAATCAGCAATGAGAGAATTGGGATGTTTGTTAGTCTGATGCTGTACTGACAGCTAGTGGTAAATAGGAAAAGTAAATTCTCTTCAAAATGCTGTATGTCCTAAAAATTATGAATTTCAGAAAGAAGACAAATGATATTTATCTAAAGGAAAGAAAATAAGAGGTCATTTGTTTTCGATCTAGCTCTTGCAGCTGTGCAGAATGTTTGCAGGGAAACTAGCTTCCAGTGTACTACCTATTTTACTTGGGAATGTACTTTATGCACACTAAGCTGTGAGAACATTTGTCAGAATAGCTGGGGATCTGATTATTGACAATTATCTTCCTTCTAACTTTTAATACACGCTCGGAATGACTTACCAAGAAATCAACCTGCTAATGGTCTCAGCTAGCGAAACATGAGTCAAAATTAGAGGCCTGAGTGTAAGATCATAGGAATAATAGGAAAACAGTTAAAAGCTGATTAAATAAACTAGACTGAAGGTTAATTTTGAGATTTGTAATTAATTCTAGAGAAGCTTGCAGCTACTACAGTCTTCCTATGGGCAGCGAATCCCACAGTGAACTCTCCAGCTGTCCTGCTCCAATGTTACTCTAAGCTGGCTATCACTTTTCCCCTATCGTAGATACATGGTAACTTGTTCGTGGAATATATAAACTTCCTTACCAGGGAGGGATTTTGTTTGGATAGTAATCCCTAACGGGAAAGGTTGTGTGTATACAGCTTGGATTTAACAAAAAGAAAAACACATGAATTGGGAAAACGGGTCTGTTTCCACCCACTGTGGGCCCCAGCTGTGCACTGTCTGTGCTCTTCAAGTTGTCCTGCCTCAAACTTTATTAACAAAGTTTCATTTTCATTACAGACATTCATAGTTTGGTCACACTTTTTATCCAGGGTACAAAAGATGATACTTTTGTGTAGACACCTGGAGAATCTTTCACTCCACAGCCGTAGCCCCAGGAGGTCACACCATACACAACCCAGCTTTCCCCTGGACGTTCACACATCAGCGGTCCGCCACTGTCTCCTTGACAGCTATCAACACGTTTCTGTTCCTGGATATTTCCAGCACAGAGCATTCTTCCTGTGAATCTTCTTTTGTAACGCTCTTCACATACCCTCTTGGGAAGTAAGGGGATGGCAGCCTGTTGTAATGTTCTTGAATAAGCCCTTCCTAAAAAGAGGACCCAAATTATTGTCTCATTATGATGATTGGTCTTGGAAACATAAATGTGATTTAATCCAATTTTTGCTGTCAGTCCTTCAGACTGTTTAACATTAAGTAAAATGACTGAAAACAAGACTAAATACTGAAAAAATCTACTGTCCATTAAATATAATATTAAAATACTATATTGATACTGTAAATATGGAATATAGATGCTTTTTTTAAAAAAAAAAAAGCTTCAAATTTAAGATGTAGTTTTACTCCTTGCATTCACTGGATCTTTCCAAGGCTGGAGTTTGTTTTGTTCCAAACACACTTTGTGTCTTATACAAGAATATATGCCTCAGTACTTAAATGGGGAAGCTATTTTTTAATGTCTTGAGCAGTAGAGACTAAAGCTGTAGAAATACTTCATTTCTAGGTCACCAGTTCAAATCTAGTCTAGCTCAGCCTCATAGGTCCTGCATCCTCTGTTGGCTTCCAAGCAGAGCAGCCAGCCAGCCATCACGCTTGTGCCCTGTAAGTACATGCAAGCTTGCTTGTCACCTCAACTGAGGAGCTAACTGAGCCCACGTGTATTCTGGTAGAGATCGGCAGTGTCATTTGAATCTGTCACAATCCTGGTAACTTCTATGTACCAGAGTACTAATGGACTCCTGACCAAAAGGAATCTTCATTTTGGGGGGGTGACCAGAACCTGTCCTTTGGTTTTCTTTATCTGTAGTGAATCCTGCATCGTATAGGCAGTGCTCTGTTTATAAAATGTCAGGATTTAAATCGTTTGGCCTTTTTCTATAGCATGCACCTCTTTTTCAGTTGGAAACATGGGAAATAAAAGCCTATGTTGGGGTTTTTTTTAAAGTAAAATCTTAATACTTGTAAAGTAATTGTGATTCATATAGCAAATGCGAAATTTCAACTGAAGTACTGCAATGATGTAATTTCTTACCATAATTAAAGCCAATTATTGCAGTGGTTAATGTTTCCTTAAATAGATGTCCTAAGTAAACAGTATTGCAGAACTTTCGGTGAATTGTGTAAAAAGCTAGACAGAGCTAGGCAATGAATTAGCAATTGTTTTTAGCAAAAAAAACCCACCCTACAAGTCCATCTCCTTTATTGTAGTACAGTGACCCAGACATCTGTGCACACAGATTAATGCATGTAAAGAGGAAAAACTGATATTTGGCCTTGCCACCTTGTCTCCTTGCCAGTTTGAATGAGTCAGTGGAACAAAGGCTCAAGTGTGGTTGCTGTCTTGCACTGTATTCAGCACCATAAAAACATGAAAGTAAAACATGTTATTAATTTGTAAAACATTTAAAGGACAAAGACCTTTGAAGAGGTCCTTGTACTAACCTAAAAAGTGACTAGATAGTTTGTTCCAGAAGCCTGGATTGCAGGTTGCTTTGTGGCTCTCATAGATTTTGGCAAGATGTTCTCTTATTTAAATCTAACTGCTGATTGAAAATGTTAGTGGTATGAAGAGAGACTAAAAATGTTACTTGAAATTCTATTATGTGTGTATTTTCTATATATTTTTCTATTGAAGTAGTGTAATTTAAAGAACCTTTCTAAAATATTCATTGTAATTACCTTAAAAACCTTAAATACATTAGAGCTGTTAGTTATGTTCTGAGGCAGGGGGTGATAAGCTGCTGCGCAGGGTGTGCCTGGCAACAAATAAGCTTTTCATTCATGCTTGTCAATCTTAATGAGGCCATTTTACTGACTGGTTCTGTGATTTAGAATGACATGGTTCATCACCACTTCTCAAACACAAACTAAACTCAGTAAACAAAGTGTTGTCATTCCTGTTTAAGGATCAGGAGAGAAAATATCCCCCTACATAAAAAGAGTAAAACTGTTCCATTTTGAGCATTTTATTATTTTAAGTATTTGAGTTGGTTTTGTTTTTTTTTTTTTTAAATAGCCTCAGATAATGAGATCAGTGGGTAGAAATCATTAAACATTTTTACCTGTGTCACCCCATCCAGTGATGTAACAGTTGGGAGCAGTTTTCTGTGGTCTCTCTCTCCTTAACGGCAAACAAGCAGGCAAGACATGGGTACTGAATCTGGCACACTGTTCCTCTGGCCCCTGTAGCCTCACCAATGCAATGTCGTAGTCGCTGCTGTCAGGCCTGTACTCCTTATGCATCACAATCTGTTGGACTCCAATTTCTTCCTCATACTCTTCTGGTACCAGTGTGTGGTAGTCTCCAACTCGCACAGCATAATTCCGAGTGTTGTTGCCATACCTGATTGAGGTGAAAACAAATAGTGCTGGCTCATGCAAAGTCAGATCCTAAGCATGCAAACAGATTTGATCTGGGTCTTTGTTGCTCATATAAATAATGATACCAAAAATTTTTTTTTAAAGGGCAGAAATGCTTTCTCGGATGTTTAGATTGACATTCAAGTGTATCCTAAAGAATATCAAAAAACTTTTCCTCAAGTTTCAGGTTGGGGTATGTTCCTTTTTGTATATTTTCATAGGCAAGGTTTCTTATGGCAATCTGCCATGACTGGCACTTATTTCAAAGGTGCAAGCAAGGTGTGCATTATAAACGTATTTAGTAAGGGTAACACAAATTGCCAGTAATTATAATGAAAACCTGAGTACTAACATCATTGTGATGCTCCATAATAACTGAAATGAAAACAGTGTTCAAGTTTGCTTTGTAGGTTGCTTGAGAAACTCTAGAGGCTTAGATAACTTGATAAAAACCTGTTACATTAACTAAAGTTATAATAAGGAAAACAAAGCATATGTGCATCACGAGCACCTATTGTCAAAGTGGCAGAAGGCCTGTAAATCCTAGACTTGTTTTGCATCTAATATGACCCCAATTTCTTTCACATCATAGACTAAATGGTAAATACCTTGGAGATGACTACTGTGGCTGAAATAACACTGTGCATGCCTTTGGAGATTTTTGGATTACAGGACACACAGCCCTTCTCAGGAAAATGCAAACAAGGCAGCACTGTTGGGTACATTTATTTATTTTAAAACCTGGCTGAGCTAACCAAAATATTTTTTCCTTTGACTTCTCCCTTTCCCTCATAGCCTTCAACAGGAAATTTGTAATACATGTGCAGAAAATACCCTACAGTGTTCTATCACCTTCTAACCTATACTTGTTCTTTTTATACCCTCCAGCAATGTGCTGATCTCCATAGCTTGCTAAAGCTTGCTTGAGGAGCAGCAGACAAAGCAGAAACATTACGGGTTTCTTCTGCACAATATATAGCTGTGCCACTGAGTATTTCTTCTAATTGTGGGTTGCATTTCTGGTTGCCTGCAAAGCTTTTTTTGTCACATTCTGCACATCTCCTTCGGGTCTTCTACGAGCAAAATTTCACTTCTAGGCTTGTAAGGAGAATGAGTTGCAGGCTATGACCAAACATCTGTTCATCTGAAGATGACCTTCTGTATAGGAAAAATGAATTAACTTGTCTAGCACAAAACTTCTTCCAGGTCCTCCTCTGTAGTAGTCTGTGTGAAATCCTCTCCAGATACTGTATTTTCCTTGTGGTTGGAAATCAAAATTCTATAGCAGCTGGAAGTGAAGAGATGCAACCGATGCAGACTTTTTAACGTTTACAGAGGTGTTAAAAAAGTATTCATCCTGATTTTAGTCTCAGAGGGAGAACTGAGAAAAATGAAATTGTGTATTCTACCAAATACGTTACTTATTTCCTCCCTGAAAAAAATAGCTCAAGAGCTTTTTTAATTTGTGGATTTTTTTTTTTGTGGATGTTTAGCTCAAAGATATTTAAGAAAAAAAACTCTATTTGTATGTGTCACACTACTAATCTTTCTGTTTTGACCACAGAAGTGCTAGTACTTTATAACTTATCACTGAATCCATTTTCATTAGGAATTTTCTATTAAGAAATGAGAGCATGAATAGGAAAAGAATATCAGAAAAGGCAGAAGCATGAATCCTGGCTCTCCAGGCATTCTGACTCCAGTCCCTTGAAGTTTCTAGAATAGAGGTATTTCTTTGTAAGCTTTTTTAAAAAACAAATACTTGAATCTTTCTTGCACTAGATCTCATGTTCTCATTTCTAGATCATCTTGTGTGTTTTTGCCAGTTTCAAAAGCCCACTAAGACTTCAAAGTTGATTCTTTTCCTGATAAAATAAATAGCAAAATTCCATGGAACTAGGGTTGGCACCTGATATAGGTGATATATATATATATACTTTTATTTTTGTTGCCTTTAAGGAGATTCTTCAGAGTAAGAAAGGCTGTTAGGTCTTAATTAGTTTCTGGAGTTATATATATCCATCTGTATTTAGCCATCTGAATTATTACATCAGTGAAATCCTAAATTCTGCATCCCTATAGATTGTCAAATCCTTGTCATCTGCTGCCTGCCAAGAATTTCTGCTCTGACACTGATGAATCCCCTCCTATTGCTGTGCATCTTACATCAGAAAAGGCTAATCTTACCATACTTTGCCGAGACACTTAGTATGCTATTATCAGTCTAAACTTCTATTATTGTTACTCTAAGCTATGATGTGGGACCCAGTGAAAGTATAATCTGGGACTGGCTAGAAAACAGTGGGGGTTTTTACAGCAGTACTGTGATCTGATCTGTGACCTTGGGTGAGGTTTTGGGGGTTTTGGTTTTGTTTTGGTTTGGTTTTTTCTTCTGCCATCTATTTGGCTTTCCTTAATACAGCGAGGGTTAAGGCTACACACATCTTCAGTACATTAAAATACTACATAGTACAGGCATTACTTAACACAGCTTTCTTCAAGTATTATTTCTGTGAAAGTGACTTTTTTATGAATGAGTTGTGCATCTTTACAATAAAATGCATTGTACATTTCAGTACCAGTTTGTACTGAATAGGTTTTATGTATTTGCTCACTATTGCTTCTGGAAATTTTCAGAAACTATAATTCAGAGTTTAATTTAGCATGTTTACATATAGACAGACTTGAAAGCAAATTTTCCTGGCCCATGTGCAAAAATTTCTAGTAATGCTTTGGCAAAACCATATAGCGTTCAAAGTTAGAAACATGTTTTTATATAAATACACAAATTAGGGGGGAAAGTATTTTTTTATTCCTCTAGTTATGGCAAATATTAGTAGGGAAATGAATCTGATTCCTGTGTTCTGCAAAAAGTTGCATCTGCAGTTGAGTTTTTATATATATTAAATGGTCATTTGTCACTTCACATGGAGGCTATATAACCTTAGAGGTAGTGTATTTTCTAGAACTACCGTTCAAAGATTTCTGAATTGGTTGCAGCAAGAGAAACTACCAAATCAAGGGCCAGTGTATTGATCACTTTGGCCATCTTTTTCATGGAAGTGCACACAATGTTGATTGTTTGACAGAAAGTGTGCTACTATGCTATATAAAGCAGTTTGAATACACTATGAAAACCAAACTGACAGACGCTGGTAGCTCATTTTATTGTGTAAGCCAATCGATGCATTGGTCCTCTGTGAAACTTGTGAAACAGAGGAATAAAACATGTTTTACACACTGACAGTGCAACTCCTATGCCTGTTTCCAAAGTGGACAAGGTCAGTGTGAGGCAGGTAGCTGAATGGTCAGGGTATGCAGTATCAAACAGTCTTTCACTTTTTACAAAATCTATTTACAGAACAGATGTAATGCTCAGAACATAAAGAGTGTAGTAACACTGCGGTGGGTTATACAGCCAAGTACGTACTTCTCTGATGTCTTGCCCAGGCTGAGATTACAAACAGTCTTGGCTGATGCATTAGCCAACTTTGTAGGATCTATTTTCCCCAGAGTATATTAGAAAAGGAAGCTGATACAGAAAGTACTTTAGTTACTATTGCAGTAAAATGGCTTTATTATTTTCATTTGAATTATTCTAACTTACATGCAAAACCCCCACTAAAGTAAATGGAAGAGTTGTTTTTGTTACTGAGATCTCAGATATATTTTTCTGCTCAAATTCCGTAACTGCATGATGATGTTCCACTTAAGAATCTAAATGATACAGCAAACCGAGCCCAATAAGTAAAATTATACTGTTTCCTTTGCCAGTTAAGCAATATTAAATAGTTTAATAATTTTTGCTACAGCTATTGTTTGTAACTGTTGATCTCATTGCCTTTAACAGCTATCATACATAGGATTCTGTACCCTAGAATATATTGCTAGATATGATCTTTGAATATTTGAAAGTAGTATTTTAACAATTTTTGGTACACATCTGAGTGTCATATTGGAATACAAATGTACAAGGTCATTAGCATTAAATACATATTTGCCTGACATAATCTGCCAAAAACATTTCCAAGAGGTCACTGAAAATACTCTCATAGTTTATAGATACACTTTTGGCTTTGTGCAGCAAACCACATATTAGTGCTATGCTGATAGTTTCTGGATTATGAAAGCTTTTTTACCTTCATTAAGTATTTGCTCATCTAAGTTAACCACTGTGTACACTGAAATATAGGTTTTGTATATATAAACAAATACAATCACAGTACTTTGCAGATGAGTATTATCAGTGGTGCAATGGAAATCTGGCTCTCAAGCAGAGAAAGGTAATTTTACATGGTATAGATCTTTCTTCTTTTTTTTTTTTTTTTTTTAAATATAAAATGTGCCTCTGCATTTGAGTTTATAGGCCTTGTCCACAACATCAATTACAGGATTTACCCTATATTCTATCCATTATCTTTAATGTAGTTTGAAGGGGGGAAGGGGTTGTTTGTTTTGATTTTTTTTTTTTTTTTTTGAAACCTCATGGAAGTCACAGTACTACAGACTCACAAATGTATTAGGTGTTTGTAATTTAGATGAGAAATGAACACACTTCCTTCCTAAACTGATGTAATAATCAAAGGAACTTGGTTTTTAATTGTTTATTTTGATTCGTAAGCCTAAGCATGAAGGAAAGATTTTTATGACTAGTGATAATGAGCGCTCTCCTGTCAGCCATATATCAGATAGTACAGTAGAAAACTTGCTGCTTCCATTTAATGTTACATCCTTGATTTTGACAAAAGGAACAATGTTCCCTGTAATAGATTCCTGTTCCTGTTTTTCTGTGTTATGGATGATGGTAATTTATAGCAGAATAAGGAAGAAAGGACATCCAGGAAAGCTTATCTTAATTAAAAGGACTGGTTTTAAACATTTAATGGAATGAGAAGTGCTGCTTCTCATGCAGATGTGTTAAACTTTAATAGCTACAAGGCTTCTAGCGAGAAGCTTAATGAGGAGTCTTTGCACAGGTTTACCATATTTCTGTGCAGATTCACGCACATAAGGCTTTCTTAAACTGATTTTTTCATCTGTAGGCAATTCTATTTCTTCCCCTGTAGTAGCTGGAATTTGCCAAATGTGGAAATACTGTAATAGAGCATCAGTACATAAAAAAGGCAAAGTAGCCTAGCTCAGGAGTGCCCAGTCTTCCTCACCTAAAAGTCACCTATGAAAAGGCAGAGAATCACCACACACACATCGCATTTGAAGAGTGGAGGCAGAGGAGGAGTCTGGAAGTGCTTCATGGGTAGGATATGATGTTGCTTTCAGGGTATTACCCTTCCGTTGGATGGCTGGGCTGGGCATGCCTTCAAGCTCTAGTGCAGCCTGGCAATGCTGACCTTAGCACCTCCTGGAAGGTTTATTTCCCAGCCAACTGGAAGATGGATTAGTAGTCAGCCACCATGCTAATATCATCCTGCTGCCAGTCAAGTAATATACTGACATTGAAGGCACACCTGAATTCATTTCACCATTCATGCTACATTTGAGAAAACTGAATTTTAATTCTGGTGTCTGCTTTGGTTTCTGGTGTCTTACTAGGCATCTGCTTCCACTGTGCCTCAGGGTCCCTCGTTCTCAAAACAAAATTACTGGGACCATGTTGAAGTATACATGGGCATTCAGGAATTGCCTAAAGAAGCACTTAAATAATTTGAGTTATATTATTAGAACAGTACAATGTTCAAGAAACACAGTATTTCCTAAAATGACATCATGGTCATTATAATTTCCTTTTTTTTTCCTATGCCTCCTATTTCTAATTCTCCAAAGTTAATATTTTTTTACATATAGACCTGCAAATTCCCTATAGCTGTCAGAACCACTCAGGACAAAACTTCCTAATAAGATGGGTGGGTTATAAAAGGAAAAATAGTTCCAAACAATTTTTTATCTTAAATTACGTGTCTGTGAAATTACAGAAACCAGTAATGCTGCTATACTACTGGCAAACGATTCTATCATCATGCATAAAATTGCATTTAATTTTTATCCATGGTACAGATGAGCCCACTTTTATTACTTAAGCAGTGTTCCAATTTCCAGGATATGAGAAATGGTATACTGGCCTTTCTCTTGTCTGTGTGTGGAAAATATGTGAAGAAGGCGCTTGATCTATAGATAGCTCTTGGAAACCTAGCCCCTTAAAATCACTCAGAGATCATTAGGAAGTTCAGCCCAGTCTGTCCAATGTCAGCTTGGAGCTAAAGGTGCCTTCTCTCTTTTACAGTAAACAGTAGTGCATCCACAGGCTGTTGGAGTTGCATGCTTAGATCTAGGTTGCATGGTTTTAAATGCAACATCTGAGGCGAAACAATACTTTGGTCCCTGAGACCACAGGTAACACGTTTGGGATAGTCTTTTAGCAGACCCCTGAGTGGCTGCACCAATCTGGAAGTATCACAGTGTACATGGCTCCAGCCATGCTGCTGCCCCATCGTATGGGTGTTCAGCAAAGTACCCAAAATGGGCGTGCTTTGGCAGCACATTCGGTAACGACTTGGAGCCCCAGCTGTGTAAGCAAGCCATTGGGAAGAACAGGTAATGTGTTCTGTGGGGAGTGCTTACTGTAAGAACGCGCTGCAACTACAGCAGCGCAGCACAGCAAATCCTAACTTTTTTCACCAAACTTTGTGAAAGCGTTCTAATAAGGTGAAGTGTTGGGTAACTGAGATCGTCATTTGCACAGAGAAAACGTACCTGGCTTCCTGTGACCTCCCTCTTTCTTCCCTTGGAGAGGATCTTTGAGGTAAAATAACAGAAAGGACTGCCTTGTTTTCAAGCCTTTAATCAAAGGCTTTCTCAAGAGCTTAAGTTGCATTCTTAGTAATCACTATTGAGGTGATGAGCAGGGGAATAAGAAGCCACTGTCTATAAATTTTGATGATAGCAACTGAAGTGCTTTCATAGTTCCACAGAAACAACTGGGACATCAGTTGAAGTAGGCAGAATTTTTATTGGGTTTGACCATTTCCGCTTGAAATATTACTAAGAAAAATGCTTCATGATTTTCATGAAACATGAAAATGAAAAGATGTGCACCTGGTGCTAAGCAAAGGTAACACTTTCCATTTAAGTAAAAGTATATCTGACCCTTCTTTTTAGTTATTGGTGTGCAAAAGGAAAGGCTCAAAGTCCAAAGTTAAAACATTTGCAGCTGACTTAAGCAAATTCTAGCAAATATCCTCAAAACTGCAATGCTGTTCTTCTATGCTTTTATTCCAGCCCATACTGCAACCTTTTGTAAGGATTCCAATGTAATAATTGCCATTGAAAACTTAAAATACTAGACTAGCTCCCTTAATGTGCAAGTTGATGCTTTTATACTACAGTAACTTCATCAGCAGTGAATTCCTGATGTCAAATTACTGAAGAGGGGATATCACAAAAACTGAATAGGAGAATTATCAGTAACAGAGTATCTGTTTCTGCAAAAATGGGAGAAGACATTTTTAAAAGCTAGATAATAGCTTAATACTGAGAATTGCAGAAGTTAGACCAAGTAGATCAAATGTGATTTACAAGGGAGTGTAAGTTGCAAACCAGTTGCTAAACATATGGAAAGGAGCTGAATTTGGCATAGGTCTATTAGATGCCAGTGTCAGAGAATTATACCAGTATAACCACTTAGACAATTATTTCTTTATTAAAGGGGATGGGACCTTTGTTTAGGTGGCTGCAAAAGACAATTCTTTATGTACTGTAAGATAACAGAGTAAGGCAGTTGCTCCAGCCTATTTGTGAAGAATAAGCAAAACAGCTCAGTCTCACTAGCATCCAGTGTACAGATTTTCCTATTAGACTCAGCAGAATACATAATAGTCCTTTACCCTAAAATGGGTTTGGGGGGACTAGTGCAGCTAGTCACTGCAGTGTTAGTATAAAAATGCCTATCACTGCCAATATCTGTCATTACCAAAAATAATCCAAAATATTACAGTCCTTGTGCCTGATGTTTGCTCAGTTGTCTTCACTATAACCTCAAAGCCATAAGCTGCAGTTTTGTATTTTTTCATGGAAACGCTGAAGTTGTGAATATAAATCTTGTGAATGATGACATCCAGAATAATTTCAATGTATTAGGCTTTTTTGTTTGTTTTTATTTGGAGGGAAAGGAGGTTGGTTGGTAGCAGTTTTTTTTAAACCAAAGGCCAACTCTTTAGAACATTCTTCAGTGGGCTTGAACTGGAATGTTTTTCCTATTCCCAGAACAACAAAATAGTTTGAAAATATACTTCACTACTGAAGGGAGACCTACCTTTTAAAGCAATGTGCAGCAGTGAGGACCCAGCAGCTGCTGATGAGAGTAGCACCACACAAGAGTCTTCCATCACCATGGGAAGATTTCAGTCGGAGTGCAACCTGCCATGGCCAGCTGCCCCTACAGAGGACATGAGACATTGTGTTCAGGGTACAACAATGGAAAAGTAAGGTAGCTTGTCAGTTACCTTGAGTGTATATCCTGTTTAGTTTCTTTGACTGACATAGCTTGCAAACCATGTTATTTATTGAGTAACAGTTGAGAATACCTTTATATTCCTGCAGCATTCAGAATTCCATTTAACAATGGTCAGGATTACTTTACGGATTGTTTGGGCATCCAGCACTCTGAGCGCTTCCTCCCACTGTCAATTATTTTAATTTTCCTTTCTCACATTGCATTCATTGTGCCAAAAATACATTCTATGGGTTCCTCGCCAAATACCATCCAAGTCAACAAACCAGAAATTTCCTGTCAACTGGAGAGGGGAAAGAAGGGAATTTCTTGAAAAGCTTAACCCAGCATCCTTTCCTGTCTGCGTTAATATCTTTGTCAGTTCTGAGCTGTTTGAAAAGGGAAGCTGGCAAACCAAGAGGTCTAAAGCAACTGTAGAAACCACAAATAATAGACTAGCACCTTTTTTCAGCCTGCGATCATCTGTTTTGTATTCTACATCTGGGGTACATATTTGCAGGCCTATGAAGACAGGATGGATTGTTTTTCACCAGTTTAATAGATTAGCAAAACATGGAATCAGAAGGGAGAGGGAGAGAGATGCACCTGTAAGCAATAGCAACATCCAAGAATAAGCAACAGGTGGGTTTAGGTGTTTTCTGACTACTGTCAACTTGAATAGGTATGCTGGAGTACAAGAGCTGCCCAGTATCTAGTCCAGCATCCTATCGCAGAGTTGCCAGTGCCAAATGTTTTGAAGTAAGGTGGAGCAATTTACTTCCCATAAAGCATAAAACAATTTAGATGTTTTTTAGTTTTGGAAGATGGGATTTAATATGTCTTTCCAAAATGGGGTAATTCGGACAATTTTGGATTTCCTGGTATGTATGTGAGTATCCAGTTCCTTTTTGAATGTTGTCGAGTTCTTTGTCTTAATGACTTCTTGTGACAGTGAGTCCTTTTCTTGATTTTGAAGCATTTCTAAGTGCACTATTGGATCTCTGTCACCTTTTTGCTTCATCTAATGTTCCTGTGCTTATTTATTACGAGATCAGGTTTCTTGCTCTGACTTAATCGTGCAGTCCATTATTTGTCACCATTTCATTTCATCCAGTGTCCTTTGTACACATATTCTGCAACAATAATTCTCAATCTTCTTCTGTACAATGCATTATTTATTATTCTCATTTGTCTCTTTACTAAGGTAAGTAATCCTACTTCGCTCTGTCTGACTGCATTGGAATGTTTTTCTGGGCTCCTTCTTGTTACTGTTCTTTGAAGCTCCTCCACTTAGGCAGTGTTTGTTTTTATATGGATTGATTGATGCTGTGCATGTACTTTGAAATAGGTTGCACGATGACAAGTAATAATACTGTAAGTGTATTTTTCACAATCCCTTTTGTAAGATTCTGTGAATATATATTTTTTATGGTTACTCAAAACTGTTAAGAAAAAAAAGCCTATACTCCCTATCATAGTGTGTAGTAGTAGTAGTATTCAGTTAATCCATTGATATTAACTAAATGTAAACATGTCATTAAAAGCTAAGAACAAAGTGTTAAAAAAAAGCCTGGGTTTATAGCTGTGTCATCATTGAGACTTATTTTGTGAAGGAAACTCAGGTATTAGGCAGTGAATCATACCCAGGCCTTGGTGTAGGTAGCATTTAAAACCTTGTACAATATTGATAGCTCTCTTCATATAGCTCACATCCCGATACCAAGATATCCTTTGAAAAGAAGTAAAAAGGTTATTTTGAAAGTAAGAAATTGAACCCAATCAGGGACTAAACCCTTAAGTATCTACAGATTTTCAACTAATGGTGCAAGTATTTATCAATGAATATTTTTGAATTTCCTACCAGTTTGCTTTGAGTATATTTCTGCTTCTACCTCGTGACATGCCAAAAGAAAAATAAACAACAAACCTACAATAAAATCATACTTTAGGCAAACCATTTATGGCAAATACATGTCTTAGAAGCTTTTTATTCAAAATTACTTGTCTTTACCAAATATTTACCGTAAAGAATTTTTCCCACCAATTATTCGTTTTTGTCGGCGATGCAGTAACCTCAATCCACAAACAGAAGCAAGAGAATCTAAACCAGAAAGGGAGATGTAGACAGCATTAAACTCAAAATGAAAAGTAGCCAATCTTCAATGAGAGTTAACTAAAAAAAAACAACCACGAAGGCTGAAGTTATTCTGTGCTTCATGGTAGGTATTAAAAACCAAATTTTGCTTGGGGAAAATACCCTGAATTCTCTCAAGACTTAGAAATTCTTTTTAGCTGAGATCTTTTGACTGTGATCACAGAGCAATTTACACATTTGTGCTCTGCTTCTCAAGTGTAGGATTTTTTTATAGGGTTGTTCCTTACTTCATGTAAGTGGAAGCAGAGCTTGGCATACCACATAGGTCTCAGTCCTCAGCTGAAGATAACCTGTACCTTGAAAAGTTGAAAGTAGCTGTCTAGGTTTTTGCATTTTCATGTCCCTCATACAACTTAAGAAACAAGGCTACTGTAAACTATAGTAGACAAATACCCTGTACCATTTGAATAGTCTTTACGATTCCTTTGCGTGGCTGGCACAGCAATAAGATCACACAGTGCAAGCAGAGATGATTTCCACCGCTTTTGTTTCTATAATTCTTTTGATATAACTGTTTCCTCTGTGAGGTGGCATTGTTTACATCCGTCTCTTCCTACCATGACAGTTCCCCATCCGAACCTGTTGGTCTGCCACTCACAACAGGGCTTCACCTTTATTGCTGTTCCCGGGGGCCTTCTTGCTTAGGTGGTCGCAGATCACCCCTGCATCCTCGCTGTGACGGCAGTTGTGAGTCCCAATGTCCTGCTTAATGCAGTCTGCCAAGGATCTCTCATTGCCTGTACATTTCACGTTATCCACATGGATTGGGCCTTTGCCCTCCCCAAAATATGCCATTGTTCTTGCTCTAGCCGGACCTCTGGAAACAGAGCATATTTTTTTTATTAAACATTTTGAGGCATTTCTCTACATTTTACTAAACTGAAATATTTCAGAGTGAGTAGTGAAAGACATTGAGGTTTTATTCCAAGTCCTGTCACTGATTCACGTGATGACAACTTTTCTTCTCATTGCCTCTGTTACTCAGGTAAGTAGAAAAAAAGTGTAACAAAATTGCTACAGTTCTTTAATGTTTAAAAAGTGCTTTTATATCTAGTTAGAAGGCAGTATGCAACTTATTTTACATCGTAACGGCATTACAAATATCTATAAAGCAAAATACGTGAAAGCTGCTTTTTCATAATCTCTTTAATCCTCATATAAAATCAGCATCTGTGAATGCTAAAAATAATTTGTTCTGGTCTGATTCCCTCAGATAGATGGGCCAGTTAAATACAGTATACTTGCGGTGTAGTAGAAACTATGATTTACAGATCCATTAGTTGTTAATAGTTATTAACATATTTCCTTATCATGCCATTTTTGAAGCACACCCCACAGTTGAGTTCTAAAACTGTAATGTAATTGGAGAAAGACTGAACCCAGTTGAGTCTCAGTACCCACCTTTTCCTGGGAGGAACCCCGTACTTAGTGCTCGTGTAGCATTTTTGTACATAGGCCTCAAGGTGCTTTACAAAGAAGGTCAGTATGATAATCCTGTGCTTGTATAAGCATAAGTATCAAACCTAAGTATTTAAATGTCGGACTTAGGACATTTTACTGGGTTTGAAGTCCTGGTCCTTATAGCTTGTATGTAGCGCCATACAGCTTCAGCAATGACCACAGTGTTGGTTGTGTGAATGACCTCTTTTGAATGATGAACTTTATTCCCAAATGAGGGAGTAGATGAACAAATACAATAAAAACCCAACATGAATTGTGCATGTAAGCATCTCATTTGGTAATTTTTGTGATAGATTATTACTTTTAATTACTTAGGATAATGCTTCTTAATATATGAATAGATGTTTTGTTGTGTACGGTTTAAGAGTCAGAAAGAATTATGAGTGGGAGACCACCCAACCAGCTATACGGAGAAGTGGGGCAGGAAGCCGCAGCTGCGTCTAGGTGTGTCTGAACTAAAAGTTTACGTATCAGTTAAGAGCAATTTACTGATATTTTATTGTGATAAGAGTGTACAGAATTCTAGATAACTAAAATGTTGCTCTATATCATAGTTTTAAAGGCTGTGTTATAATTGCATATTATAAAGGATGCATATAAAGGACAGCACTTCTATGTATACAAAAGGGTAACTGCATGTACAGTGAAATGCTGGAGTAGAGAAAGAGAGTTTAACAATGAAAATGTATTAGGCAAGAAAGTATTTCTCTCCCTTTACACCTCTTTTTATACCTCATTTAATACCTGCAGTGTTGGGGAAGATAGGTGAGAATGGCATAAAGAGTTTATGTCCCTTTATCAGCTAGGGATTCTCTGTTGGGGAGGAGTTTTAATTTGTTGTACCATTTTCAAAGCTTCATCATGCTAGAAGTGTGGCTGGATCACACTGAAAGAATCCACTTGTCAGTTGCCCATATCCATATAACTGAAACATGAAAGTAATACATACAAGCTTCCTCCTTTTTCAAACTTGCCTGTTTGGATTTTTTTACCACGTATTGAAGGGTAGGCAGGCAGGTTTTCTAGGTAGGGAATGTTGGTTAGAAC
This sequence comes from Aquila chrysaetos chrysaetos, assembly GCF_900496995.4. Lineage (NCBI taxonomy): Eukaryota > Metazoa > Chordata > Aves > Accipitriformes > Accipitridae > Aquila > Aquila chrysaetos. The sequence continues at coordinate 79,611,211 of NC_044004.1, read as the reverse complement.
ACATGAACTGTAAAAAGCCAGGAAAGAGAAGCATGTAAAATATCTGACAGAGATGACACCACAAGGTCAACTGTCCTTACACATTTTTAATTTCCATGGCTAGCATGTATTTACCAGATAATCCAAAGCCTTAACTGACTTTGGAACCAGTATAGGACAATCTTTGCCTAGTGAGTTTAGTATGATTTAACTTGTCAGTCACAGGCAATGTGTCTCTTCTTGATCCAAATATTTTTCTTTTGTGAATGATACTCTGATTACAGATAACGACAAAAAAATGTCCAACTCTCCAATACCTGTGGGCAGCTGATGTGTCCATATATGCTATTATAAAATAGTGAGACAGTACAGGCTCTCATTGCAAATTGTTACCTGGTTTTCGTATCTCTATGTCAAAAAGCAAAGTTTCTGCTTTAGGGCATTGCTCTAAAGTTCCTCAGGATATTGAAAACTACTTTGTTGTGAATCACCACAGTATTCTTAGCCTTTCCCAGAGAAGTATTTATTGCAGTTTAGTATAGAATTATCTTTGCAGACTCTTACTGGCTACTTAACAAGGGCACTGCCTCCATTGGCTTACCAGATAAACCTCAAAGAATACTCTGACATCTATGAGGTCACATATGTAAATATTTTAGGTGAAAGAGGTGTAGAGAGACAAAGATGAAGGTGGGAACTTAGTGCATATGGATTGCAATCATGCATCAACATGAACTAGGACTTGGACTGCAGAGACTCTTCATACCTTTATATGAAAGCTGTCTATCTCTTACTGTGCATCAGTAATCTCTCAGTTTGCTGATAATTGCTATGAAAGGTTTTTCCATTACCCGCTCTTTAACAAAAAAAAAAAAAAAACCAAACCCAACTGTTTAAATAGAACATCTACCAGGAAACAAATACAAAAATCATTATGTTCTAGAGCAAAAAGTGCAGCTTTATAGACAAAATTATTTCATATAATTGGGAGATCTCTAAATGTAGAAGTGTTAAGTCTTATGTGTTTGTTACCTGCTGGAATGTGCTCTTACAACTGGTTCACCCTTAACAAACGTGTGTGTCCCTTAATTGCTGCTTTCTAAGCCAGCTATTTATGCACAGATGACCATCAGAGAAACAACCTTTTTGCTTGCTCAAATCTGTCCCTAGAGAAAAGGGCGGCTTCAAGTCTTATCCCCTAGCTGTTCTCAGACACAAGGCCAGACACAATAACATGCTGAGTTCTTCAGATGCAGTATTACCATTATTCATAATACTGTTAATCAGGAGATCCAGTTGATTAGTATAGACGGCCAACTACCCTAGAACTTTTTTTTTTTCCTGTAGTAGATCATTTTTGGAGCGCTAATGGCAGGATATGTGTTCATTTGGTGGGGGGGAGGGTGCCGCCTGTGCATTCTTACAAGCCTGTTCTAAATGAACAGGGTCCACTTTTACTGGGCCACTTAATTCACTAAAGTACAAGAGCTTCTAAAACCATCTTTTGCTCTTTAGTCATTCTAACAAAATACTTTTGTATGTTAAACCCAATCGCATAGTAGGTAGTACTTCAGAAAAGATGTGTGTTCTCTTAGTGTTTATCTTGCCACAAGCATACTTTGATTAGGGTGCTATTAATTATTTTTATGTTTTTGTGACTGGTTTTAGCCAATTAGTAGGGCTGTTTTCTAACGTTCTTTATATTATGTTTTTCTAACGTTAATCATGGATTTGACAAACTGGCTTAATGAGACACCTTTAAAACTAGTATTGCTTTGAACCTAGTGATTTTGCCAACTCAGGGATTTTCTTATTTCAGTCTCAGAATGAACTCTAGTAAATGGCTGAGAATGTTCCAAAGCAGGATTTTGTAAAATAAATGTACTGGCGAGCATTGACAATATGAATAATATATGCAGGAAAAACTCAGTCCATTTTGTCAGTGTTTACCCTTTGCTTACACAAGTCTTCCTTTTTAAGGCAGTCTTTTCTCCCACTTGTAATAATAAATGTGTGATTTTTTTTTTTTCCTAGGGAATGTAATTCCGCAGGAGGAAAGACTTGAGAATCAAACATAGCATTGTAAAGGGAGTTGAATGATACTGTTTAGTTTTGTGATCAGTCTTAATGAAAACTGATGTCAACTTCAGTATTAGGTGCTTTTTTAATTCCTCCCAGGAAAAGGTCATGATGTGTTTATTTCTAAAGAAACAACATTCATCAACCCTTAAACGCAGGTGCATAAACCCAGAAGCCCCAGCCTTGCTTTGAAACAGTCAAGTCACCACTGAATATAATTTGAACTTCAGCAAAAAGATCTGTGCATGAACTCCTAGGCCCAGAAGCAATTCCAGCTCATCAGTGCATGTAATGGCATAGTCAGGTTTGTGGAATGCAACTGTCTAGACATAGGGTCACCAAGATCCAGCATTTCCGACAAGCTCTCCCAATTTCTGGAACCTAATCTTAGATTTCTAAAATGTGTCTATCCCTAGTCCTTGAGGAAACATGTGCTCTGTTGTATCCTATTATCTTAAACCCCTGTTCTGACATGACACAAATTGAGAATCCAGCCAACTGTCTGTCCTTGCAGAGATTTAAAAACAGAAGATGGGGATAAGTGGTTGAGTTTGATCATCTGAGGGAGAGATATAAAAGGCCAGAGAGGCTCAGGATGAAGCCGACTAAATGAATGAATGATTGAGTGGGAGATAATACAAGTCAAGTTTTGTAGTTTTGAAGCCGTAGCCTACTGCTACCTATAAATATGCTTTACTAAACGAATACCAGACAGTTTTTAAAAGGCATATATTATTTGTTCAGACATAATTTGATGATACTTGGTTGCACAAACTTTATGTTGTTAGATACAGCAAACAGATTAACATGATTTGTATTTCTTAAGCTGAGATTTCTTTACAGATACATTCAGAGAAGACATTTCGCTAGTTTCCTGTCGTATTTCACTAGTGTTCTGGATATCATATTAGTTCTGCTATTTATATGTCTGCCCTATAGTTGTTACATCTTTACTGCTCCTAGGTATCCAGAAAAAAATTGCTTAAGAGTCGTGTAAGCCTGCTTAAGTGACTTAGTTCAAAAGTGACACGTATACATTATGGTAGTTTTAATTAGAGGGTGTTTTTGTCCTGTCAGGTCTATTCCTATATTAAATGAAGCTTATTTAAATTACTGTCATGCAGGCCAAAGCCATAATCCTCTGTTATAACAGTTTTATCAAATCTCCAAGCTACATCAAGTCAAGCCAGATCAGTCAATGAAGGAGAAAAAACCATGAAACTGGGAATTCAATAGCTGGTGTGTCTACATCTGAATCTGCAGAAATCACGTCCACACCTTGTGACAGCGAACACTGACCTGTTGCTATATTTCATTAAAAATTTTAACGGTTATGTTAGAATCTATAACGATTTCAAAGTCATCATTAAGGTTCACAAAAGGTAAATATTAACAATACACAAAATTATACCTTTCAATGAAAACAGATCAAGAACTCTTTAAAACTATACAACCATTACCCCTGAAATTTTAGCTAAGTTCCAGACAATTTCAGTAAACTGTGGTAAACCAAGTCTAGGTTCTGAACATTTGTATTTTCTTTGCTAGTGTGATGAAAAAGGCATTTTAAATTCCCCAAAGTTTTTCTGTGTATACTGTTACATTAAATCACTAAAGCACTAGCATTTAGGTACCTTAAGTTTTTCTGCGTTGACTACAGATGACTCAATATAAAAATTGTTATATGAATGAAAATTGTCACTTAAGTATGGTGGAACACAGAGGTCTCACACAAAATCAGAAACAGAAAATCTACATAGTTCACAGAATATGTAATCATCTGTGGTATTCTACATGTTAATAGTAGTTTCCCTCATTTTTTCCAAACTAGAAATTTCACTCTGGCTTTTAAAAAAGTTTAGAAATCTGAAAACAGAAGATGAAAGAAGTAAATTAAGAACAGTTTGAGTGGCAAAGAGCACAGAGCAGATACTCTAAATCAAATTCTCTTCTCAGTTACACTAGTGCCACTAAGTGTAAATAAATAAGTAAATAAATGGTGTAATATGTTTATATCATATAGAGATGTAGCACCATAAGTGACAAATAAAATATAGTATTTAGTCAATAGCTTAGTAATTTGGAATATTTAACTTCTAAAAAAAATTTTAATAACTAGCATTAACTTGCATTTCAGTTGCCAGTCAGACTGTTATATACCTTTGAATATTAAAATTCCTTTTCCCAATTATGCTAGTTAATGAATACTCATTTTGAAGACGTAGCCTTACTACTTCTCAAATGAATAGTATAAATACACTTTTCTAAAAGAATGCCAAACAGACAAGTTTTAAAAGGCATGTATTATGTTATCGGTCATAAGTTGGTAATACTCAGTTGTAGAAAATTAACATTTTTAGATACAGCAAACAGATAACTTGAGAAACAGCTTAATGAGTTTTCTTACTTGTAGCCAAGCTGTCGACAGACTACAGCTGCATCCTTATCAGACCATCCATCATCACAAATTGTGCCCCACTGGCCATTGATAAAAATCTCTACACGTCCTTCCTTCTTATTTTCACCATCCATCAGCCTGATGGGAGGACCTGGGAATAAATTACTGCTGTCAACTCACAACAACAGAAGCAAGAACTAGTACTTCAAGTCATTTTCATCATGTTCAGTATATAGGGTCAACTGATGTTCATGTTTAACAAGCCTAATGTCAGTTGTTAAAGTAGTCATATTTATCCTGGCTGGCAAAAGGAAGTGGTTTGTTCAAATTACAAGACAAATATGAAATACTACTGTATTTTGAACTTCAGAGTTCATCTGGTTCCCTCATTTCATAAAAATATGTGATATAGCTCAGAATTTTACCACAGTGGGCACAGAATAATTCTCCCTATAAAGGCAGAAAACACCTGAGATATCTTTGATATGATACCCATACAAGCTGGACACATTTTCCTTGCAGAAACTTTATGGGTGAATTTAATTATATCTCAGTTCATTCTCAAACTGGTCGCTACCACTCCTCTTAACCACTATCTCAGCAAAAAAGTACAGCATTGTGTTGAACTTCAGTTACTCCTTATCATTATGCATGCTGTTCTGTAGCGTATTTTGTCTGATAGCATAATGTTCTACAGCATGTTATTCTAGACTAATGCGTGATTATTTTTCTAGCAATTTAAATTGATTGCTTATTCAGATATGTTCATAATAAAAAATCTCACTTATGTGGATTAGTCAGACTTAATTAATCATGGTTCGTTCAGTGCTTGGCCTGTAGTTAAAATTTGATTCTCGCTTATGTTAAAACTCCTTTATAGCATGCAAGTAGCCTTGAAACAGTTATGAATTCCTCTGAGGCCTCTTTATAATGTTTAAGTGAGAATCACCTTCTAAATCTTTTAGTATGTCATACTTTAGAATTCTTAATACACTAATGAGAGTTTCTGTTTAGAATAATTGGAAAGACTGTTCCTCATTCTTCTGACCTGTTCCTAATCTTTTCTAAATCTGTAGGGGTGAGAAATTACTTAATCATGCTCTTAAATAAAGCAGTATTTGGGGACATTTGCATTTGATACTTAATTCAGATTAATTTAGGGTATGAATAACTTTCATATACCAAACCTTACTCTGGATCAGAGCTAGTTAAATCTGGCCTAATTCATTAATTAAAAGAGGAAAGATTTGAAAACAAAATTAAAGTCTGTTTGCTTCAAATACCATTTAAAGCATATTATTTATACTGGTGTTCATACTGTCTGGACAGTTACATGAGTTAACTTCACCAACTTTCTGTTTAACTACATTGTCATGATCTTACATACTAAACGAATGTTGTAGTTGTTGTAGTGTATTCTATCTCATTTTTAGTGTTCCTTAATGTCTGTATTTCCGCAAGTCATATCGTCTACTAATTTCTCATATTTTTCCACTGAATTCATGCTTACAGGGAGAAAAAAGGCTTTTTCAAATGCTGGGAAGTAAGTGGTAACAATAGAGTCTTTGTCCATTTTCCAATCAGAAATCTTGTAGGAAATGTCAGATACGCTGTCTTCATTTTCTTGTTGAAATATGTGTTATTCTGGAAGAATATGATTTAGGTGAAAATTATATTACCCAGCTAGAGGCATGAGATATTAATGACACAGTATAGCTATTTTATTGTCATTTTCTTGTATTATAGAAAAAAATACATATTTATGAGCACAAAATTAATATAACTTTCTGGTAATGGGGGATGTGAGAATGTTACCATATGGATGCATTTAACTGAACCAGACCTCCTTCAGCTAAGATTATATTTTATAGGAATTTGAGCAAAGCAGCACAGATGGTTTGCATCTGTAAAGACAGCAGTCATGATTTGAATTCCTGTTATTTTTGGTCTGAGAAAATTCTTTCTACCAAATATGATTTGACATCATCTACACATAATTGCACTGTCCTGCAACATAAAACATTCGTTGGACTGTGAGAGGTCAAAAGGCTATAAAGAAAAAGACTATAAAGAGGGAGAGACTAGAAAAGTACATGTGGAAGTGCTGATTGTTGTTATAACAGGTAGCAATGTCGTGCAGCATTCAATGTCTTAGTTTGCAGGTTAGGCCTTCAGTCTATAATTTCCAGAGAACTTCAGGCACCCAGGCATACAAATCCATTACATTTCAGTAGAAGCTGTGAATCTAACTCCACTAGTTTTAATTCTAATTTCAAAATTGACTAAAATATACTTGGGTAAACTAAAGAACACTGGCAACAATTTTGTAAAAGGCTACCTACTGACAAGCTACAAACTTTGTAGGTAGCAAATTCTAAAAATGAAGCTGTTTTTCAGAATTGCTGAGCAACCCATTGTTCCCCTGTAACTTTTACTGTGCATATCTGAAAGCCAGAATTCTTGTTTAATTATCTACATGTGGATTTAGGACTCTTTAGCATTTGTTTGTATACATTTTGTTCTACAGTGCCATTGTGTAATTAGTATTTTTCTCTCACTTCTTTTCTTGTTTGTCTTTTCATTCCTTTTTGATACAAGTTTGTAAGCTTTTTGAAGTTGGAACTGGCTCTTTGATCTGTGTTTGTAGTATTATTCTGTCCTGGTCAGCAAGGGGGTCCCATTCACCCAGGCACAACGTAAATGATAGGCAATAGTAATAAAGAAATAATTTCATGCTTCTCACCCTTCCTTCTTGCTATCTCTGAACTTCCCCTCTTTCTCCATATCTTTTTTTGGATTATCTGAATGTAGGGTCATAGGAGGATATACTATTGATTTGTATTCCTCAGTGCTTGGGTACATCTCCAACATTTGATAGCATGAGACAGTTACTTAGAACATGGAGAGTGCCGAGTGAAATGCAGCATGCCGTCAGGAAGTGCTGAATAGGTCTAAAATCTGGTGAAGATTGAGAGAACAGGATCTCTGGAATCTGACTTTGTTACTTTACAGATTTGTGTTGATCTTTAATGTTCTGACTGTTTATGTTCCTTTAAACAAAGCTTGACTACTTCCTATGATTTTCAGGAGAAAAGTGAGCTTTTTTCCCTTCCTGTTACTTCTTTGCACGTGTCTTCCAAATACTAAGATTTTGAGCATCCTTAAGTATACTATACTTTGCTCAGATCTGCACCCACCACAATGCTCGTACTGTGACTTTACCAAAGAGATGACTTACCAAATGAGAGTTTATGGCTGTCATGGTCTGGATGGCAAAGGAGTCTGACATCCTCCTGATGGTTGCAGTCATGCTTTCCCCACTCTCTCCTTGAGCACTGCAGAAGGTTTGTCTCCTTCCCCGAGCAGCTGACATCATCCAACCAGATGGGCCCAGAGCTTCCTTCTGAGTAGCTCTCAGGTGCACTTTTTCCATACCTGCATAACACATATGTATACATAACGTTTTGGTTCACAGTGATCAGAGGGCATGTGATACTTAAGCACTAGAAAGGAAATAAATTATACCTGAAGAAATAAAGGTTTCTCAAGTAGTAACAGTGAACAGTGTTCACCATGACAGAGCAGGTTCAGTTAGCATTAAATTAAATGAGAGGACCCTATGCTGCTTCTTCGGTGATGTTTTTCTAAAGAATTACTGTTACATTAATACAAACTTGAGAATCTAATACCTTTGATTAAGGCCTCCCTTCAACCAAGCATGTGGCTGTCTCACTGACTTTCAGACTTAAAGCATGTTCTTAGTACATGAGGAAAAATGAGACAAAATTCTTTTTTGAATGTGAGCTGTTACAGTCTGAAGGCAAGACAACAGTCGCCTCGTGAGAGTGTATCTTTGTAGCCACAGTCAGTAGGAAAAGTAGTGAAGAGTGAATGCATGAAACTCTAATGGGATTTTTTCTAAAATATGCTTTTCCATACATGGCAGTGTTCCAGGGCCAGACTGTGGGTTTCTTCTGAGCTAGATCCAGAAGAACTTAAACCTTGAAAATGTCTGTGATTTTTAGTGACTGTTCGACAAGCAAAGATTTTGAAGAACCAAACTTTTATAGACAAAACAGAATACAACAAATCAGTTTTTCTCTCTAGCGTATGCATTGATCTCAGTTAGCCAAAACGATGATTGGAAGGAACTTGGTGAATAAAGGCTGCTGAATCACAACCTCAGCTGAAGCTTTTTCTTCTACCTAAACTGAGGCCATAAATTTCTCTTCGAGACTGAGGGAAGCAGGCTTTAATGGATTTTAACTCTGTAGTTTCTATGAAGCACTCAGCTGATACTAAAAAAATCAGACTCTTGAATAATGTAGGGTTCATGTAAATGTTTGTCATCATTGTCAAGTCAAAGAGTCAGGTATCTAATACCAAGTAATCTTACTTAAATCCCAGCTGCCGGCAAACCACCTGTGTATTCAGCTCTGTCCACCCATCATCGCAGATTGTGCCCCACTGCCCAGTATAATAGACCTCCAGGCGTCCCTCATGACTGCCTTTCCCACTTGTTAGTCTTAATGCACCATCTGTGTCATTAACAAGTAAGGAAAAACAAAAACAAGAATCAGTTTTTCTTAGGTCCAATTATTGTTCTAAAACAAAATTAAAAACATTGCATTTACTGCATCTGATCAGAATATTAGACTACTAAATCTAGTGCTGATCACTAGGTGTTAACTTAATGAGAAGATGAAAGAAATGCCATAGTGCACCCAGTCAGCAGTGAAGCATTGCATAATTCAGTTGCTTAAGTGCAAGAGAAATAGCACGAGATATTGATCCCCCAAGCCCTTATTACATGCCAAGTCCGCGGGAGTGGGCTCTGATTACGTGATTTCACTGTATATACACCGTATCTTATTCTTTGTCTGTTTGGTTATTTCCCATTGCTTTTATGCTGAAATGCTTACTGCCATTGCTAGATGTGATACACAGTTAAGGCATGCCCCACGTAGTAAGCTGGCAGTTAGCATGTTACTGAGGAACCAAGGCTTTGTGTTGAATAATGAGATTTTCTGTACCTGTAAAATTTCCATAGCCGGTTCATTTTGATACTGCCAGAACACTTTATTACTGTGGGGTTTTGTGCATCTGCAAACTTTAAAGATTCTCTCTCCAGAGCTGTGGACTCTGCATTTGTCACTTTTCTTGTGTGATTATTGGTAATTGAAGTACCTGTGAGAGGTGTGCAGGAAACGCCAGCATCTTCTTTGTGGCCGCAGTTGTGTTCTCGCCAGGAGCTTTTTGGACACTGTTCTATCGACAGTTCATTTCCCGTGCACCGCACTTCATCCAGCAGCACGGGGCCTGAGCCTTCTCCAAAGTAAGCCTGGCTCCACGCCTTGGCAACACCCCTGTTGAAACGTAACAAACACCCAGTCAAGAACAAGCAAGCCGAAGAGTCTGGGGCTCAGCGCGAAGAGCTAAAATGGTGCATAGCCAGCTTCTAGAATAGCCGATGGGACTGCCTAAGTAGCCGCTGCACTGGGAACTGACTGTGCAGTCTGCATTGTGTCATGTAATGTGATGTGGTTCCACAGCCACCTTCAGTCTCAGCTGAGGCTATGGAGCGATTTACACCTACCACTTCCACACTTCCATGGTTTGAACATACTTAGAACATCAATTTCTATTGTTTTGTATCTATGAGATTTTCCTTTTCTGTCCCTTTTGATTTTTAAGCATAACTTTCCTAGAAGAGATTATAGATGTACAGCTTGGGTATGAGGATTCTAATTTTAATTTCCATTTGATGTTTATATGTAGTAAAAATAATCCGATATCTATTTCTACAGTGACTTTCATGTGTTGTCCTCAAAGCACATTAATCAAATCTCAGATACCCAGATGGGGCAGATAAAAGTGATTGTTCCCCATTTAGTCATGTAAAAAACACAGCAAAGAGATCTTAAGTGACTGGACATTGTCATACTACCAATCAGTGGTAGAAATAAGAACAGAACACAGACCAATGACTAGCCTTGTGTGTGTTATACTCTTTCATGTCAGCATAGAGGATTTTGAGCACAAAAACCTACATAAATTGAAAACACTCCACTGTTTCAACATTACAGAAATTATGCAGTGTTTAACACTTGATGATCTATCAGGATTCTTCCAATTCTATTTAAGATACCACGTCTTTCATATGTAAATGTTTTTCATGGTTTGGTTTCTTTCCACTCAATAGTTTCTCTGTTCATATATCCAGTCTAGTTTTTATAGGAGTATTCTCAATAACTGTTGTCTTTTTCAACTTTTAAGACTGAAATATCTATCTAAATTTTTTACTATAGTAATTTACCTATCTAAAGGATTAGTTTAAATTAATTAACATAGAGTTTGGGTGCGGGGCTCTATACTAATTATTTATTTGCTTTAAAGAGAGTTTTCCACTACCAGCCATATATTGTCACGTAACACCTAACAGGAATGGTATGTTATGCTTATACTGAAAACATGACAGGTCTTGACTATTTTGTTTCTAGATGTAATCATTGACACTCTTAACTGGCTTTTGCGACTGTGTGTCAGAACAGTACATTGCTGTGATTTTTTTTTTTAAATGTAAATTGCAGTAGTTCATGTTTTTAAGGCACTGACTCATTAATCCACATATGGGTTTAGATAGGTGTGGATTTCGTTTCTAGTGCTTTGTATAAATCTGTAGCAATCTGTGTTCTCTCTTTTTTAAAAGGAAAACAATACTACATTTACAGTTAGCAATCATACAAATTCCTGACAAACAGTAAAGGAGTATGGGAAAAATAACAACAGTAAGAGGCTTAGAAAATTTAAATTAGGATCAGGAAAAAGTTATACAAAAAGGATGGATGTGGAGATTCATGGTAGACACTGTGTAGATGGTAGTGCTCAGTAAATAAAAGCACACACAAAAAAGGTAAATTAAATAATCTGTGGTTTGCATTTTCTTTTTGTTTAAAATCAATTTTTTTTTAATATTTTCAAGCTAATGTGCTTCATTAATCTTGAAAATGCACTGTTGATTTTCAGACTGTTTCTTTGATGCCCAGATGCCTTCTTCAAGTGGTGGAGAACATTGAAAATATCAAAAAGCAGTTGTTGTTTACTCAGTAGGGAGAAGAGTTATAATCTGCGATTGCTTCAAAGAAGCAGGTAAGCAAACCAAAAATATCTTCAAACACTCAGCAGGCAACATTTTAGCAAAACACATAGCTTCAGTCAGAAGTTAGTACTTTTTTTTGAGAGAGGGATTTTCAATTAGACATTACCTTTTCTTCCAAATGACCTTCCTAATTCCAAATAACATATTAACAGATATCATGCTCTAATTTTTTCCTTTAGCAATGCCAGAAGAATTTTAATAGATTGGAAATTATATTTTTCCCTGAGATTTGCAAACATTTCCTGATTGCCCTTACTATTCTTTGATTCAGTTTGTTAAGTAACCATGTGTTTTTATATGTAGCATAAATTTACTGAACACTTGTATTTTGCAATGCTGGTAATGGGAAAAAGAGCCAAGTCCTCCATCTCTTGTATTTCATAAAGAGCTGCTTTTCGAACTGGTTAAAATTGTGAATGACTATATAGTAAACTAAGAAAATATAATCCATAGGATACACTAAGGGTAATACTTATTTCAAATCCAGGTATCCCATTTATATTTAAGCATCTAAATAAATGAAAATGTCTTGGTTTTCCAGTGTCTCTTTCTGATGTACCGAGATAGGCTCTGTGAGTTCTCAGCACTTCAGGCTATTTTTGTAGAATTCAATTAATAGGGACTGAAGAGCCTGCGTTCAGGATACCTATTTTTATTAATATTACCCTAAATATATTACAGGCTTATTACACAAAGCCTAGTTTACTGGTAGTTTTTGAGATGATTGTACTTTGGAACATTTATATGTATAAGATAAATTCTCTTCATTTAAGTTTATTGAGTAGTATTTGCATAAATACGAACTTTACTCAGAAAGAAAATTCTCATACATAGCTTCCATTTCTTGTATTTTTTTAGTTCTGATGCTGGTACAAATGTGTAGAAAATGTTAGAAAAAAAATCCTTATTCATTAAGAAGCTGGCTGAAATCAAAGACACAATGCTTGACTACTCTGAATATTGAAAACAAATTATACCATAATCTAGTAAGATTCTCTGGAGATCTAATAAAGCAGAGTCAACACATTCCATTACTATAACAAGGGCAATTTGTATCAAGCAAAAAGTACCTATGAAACCAAATAATAAAATAAATTATAATTATTTTTCACCTAGTAATGGTAGATTAATACTCCAAAGTTTTATAGGAGTGCTACAGAAAAGTTGAAAGGGTGTGGGAAGCTAGTTACTGAGATGTTTTACTTTTACAATTTGTGGCACGTTTCCAGATGGATTAACAGTATGTAAATTTAGATTATTTTTATTACTTCATAACTGGTCTACTGCCACTGTTGGTAAAATGTCACTTCACAGTAATGAGCACATTTGTCAAGACATCTTGATTACTTGAGAAATTCTGTAAATCTCTAGACATATTTCAAAAAGACTCAGCACCATCTTAATACAATTTATTTACTCAGAAAAATGAATCAAATTAGAAGTATCTCAGAACTGCAGTTTCTGAACACTAAATATAAGTAATCAAATGTTTTAGTATAATCAGTAAGGAGGCAGGTGAAGAGCATGACATTTTTCATTAGCATACAGAAATGTAAAGCATAGCTTAGTAACTCCCCAGACTTACTAATAGTGGCCCAATTCAAAAGCAGAAAATAGCCTGTAAGAAGGTAGACTTCCTATTAGGTATTCCCAATTGAAAATGTACAGGAATATAGAAATATAGCATAAAATAAACTGGGGAAAAATGAGAATCTGATGTCAGAGGAGCATGTTGATTCCCACATGGCTCACCAGGAGATCTAGGAGCTTTTTAAGTACTGCACAGTTCTCATCCTTTTGAGCTAATTTGGATGGCACCAGCAGTCCAAGGTCTGTTTCACATTACAAAACAAGTACACTCTGGGGGCGACCCATTAATGCCACAAAGCTTGCTACCTTCAATGCCACTTCTTTTAATTCTTCATAATCCCAGCAGGGTTGAACAGGTGAGTTCTGTTCCAGTCTCCTCTGCACTGACCTGCTTAGTTCTCATCCGGTCTGTCTCAGATATAATCCCCTTCTCCTCCTTGGGTTTACATTTTAGTATCTTCTCTGCATCTTGCTCCTAGTTCTTCCCTTCTTCAACCCATCTGGCCTTTCATCCCAACTGTGCCCTCCTCCTTCCTCTCTGATCCAGCAGTACTCCTCTTTGCCTCCCACTTCTGTGGCATCTTTCCTCAAATACTGAATGCTTATCTTCTCTGTGGTATCAAAATCACCCCCGGCTGTCCAGAAGAGGAGCAAGAAAATCCTGTTCTGCTGCTGTGACTATATTATGGACCATGCTTAGTCCAGACAGAATCACTGAGAAGCTTAACTGTCAAAACTTCAAACAGATCTCTACTCAGTATATGCAAACTGACAATCTTCAGAGACTCATGACTTAAACAAATCTTGAGAGATTCTCACAGGCATGCCAAAAAACATATCCTTTCTGACAAAGCAGTCCTTTTACTCCAAAGCAAGGAGGCTGTTAAGACTCTTCAGTAAAATGGATGTAAGGATTTTAACAGTCAAAGCAACTTCCTTTTCTTCACCTATAGTTTTTGATTGAAGCTTTACTGAAATTGTAGTGAGTTTTCACTAAAAAGTCAGCATTTATTGAGACACATCCTTTGTGTGTCCTACAGACAAAATTGCCCTATCATATGACACTGAAAACTGGATCCCATTAATCAAAGTTCCAGGGAATGAAAGTAATGGCGCTGTACCTGAACCTTCTGTAAATAAGCTTAAGTTACTGCTTCAAAGTCTTAGTGCTATTTTAAAGAGGCATCTTTTGACAACTGCAAGCTATGTATCTGACTAACTCTCCTGCTTTGCTGCTGGAGTAGAAAATACGTAGAAAAACAAACCCAAGGCCAAGCTGCCGACAGACAACTTCAGCATCTGCATCATCCCACTGATCATCACAGACAGTCCCCCACTGGCCAGCATGGTAGACTTCTACTCTTCCTTCGTGAGCGTTGTTCCCACCAGCCAGCCGGATCGGAGTAAAGACAGGGACTGTGATCACACAGAGAATATAGGAAAAGGTCATTTCTTTCCCAAAATGTTATCCTGCTAGTAAAGAAAAAAGAAGATGGCTTAATGGTTTCTCTGACATCACTCAAGAACCACACTTTATTTTTTTTAGTTAGATGGAAAACCTGAAATTAAACTTCTTAGAAATGAGTTCCCCTAAGCTCCACTCTCAGTAGCTGAAGAATATTATACAGACAAGTAACCATACTGATCCTGAGTTACTTAAGTGTCAAAGCGTTCGCAGATACTTATGGCTGTAAGGCCAAATACTACAATCAGTCAGTAGAGCTGTGTTTCTACCAGGAAGACCAAAATTGGCTCTATATAGGCTTGGTTCCAGAGGGTAAAATCTGCAGTAAGAGGCAAAAATTCTTTCATTGCCATAGAAGTAGAAATTCATCCTCATCTCTTCTCATTCCTTTGGTGATTCCAGTCAGAGCAGTGAAATCTCATTGACTGTGGAGTCTCACTTTAATTGTGCAAGTATTGTTCCCTTCCAGTTTCTGAGATAAGGTTTGATTTTTGGTCCTTTCAAATCATTAGCCCTTTTCTGGTCCAGCAAGAAATTGTCTTGAAAGCATCACTTCTGCATAAAGCTATAATAATGGAAACAGCTTAAAACCATATAAAAAAAAATATCTCTAGTATTTAAAAGGTTATTTTAAAGTTTCACCATATCTAACATCCGAATGATTTAAAGTGTGATTAATTTTTGTGTAGGCCTTCAAACCAATTAATGCTACTATTTCATCGATTTCTTGGCTTAAAAAAAAAGAAAATTGAGGGCATTTCTCCAATTTCATCTTACTATTTCACTGGTATGAAATCTGGTTTTTTATAGTTATTTAAAAAGGCTCGTTGCAGTAGAACCGGCAAAACGTGAAAGCTTCATTTAGTCTGCCGAAACTCAGGATCAGTTTAATTCATTTCAGATATCCTGGACTCTAAATTACTGATAAACTTCCTTTCAGCATTATTGAAGCAGACACCGGTCCTTTAATAAATTTGTCTGATCAAAATAAAGTTCTCTGGTGAAAATGTCCATAAACAGAAGGCAAACCTTATGACTTAAAAGTGTAATTTGCAAATTTATATTTTCCAGTTTCTTTAGGCAAAACTATTTATCCTGCTTTGGTCCTTCAACTTGTCTCCTAGCTTAAAAAGATTCTGCCTTCCCTCTACACTGTAGTTTTCTCAATCAACACCAAAATGATTTGTTAAAGTAATTTATCAAAATATTCCTCATGAATAGTGGAGCTTTAGGACAAAAATGCATCTGCCTTTGGATAGGAATGTAAGTAGGAGAGGAATGGCAGCACAGAACTGGCTGCACCCATACATGTTTTGGTTACAACTGAAGAGATTGCCATTGCCAGCTCCTCAGCACTGCCAGCCTAGCCTTCCTCGAGGTCAGCAATATCTTAAATCTGATGGCATAATTGCCCATTTAGTTGCTGTTCATCGTGTTCATTAAAATAATCTGAAATATCTTAAAAACTGAAATATCTTAAAAACATTAATAATACTTTTTTTCCTAGAAGTATCATTTTGACTTGTGTTAGTGATGTGTGATGTAGCAATCTTCAGCTAGGAAGACTTGGACCTTTTTTAAATATATGCAGAATAGGGCAAAAACTTTGCCGTTCCTTGTGCGATGTCATCTATGTTCACAGTAAGGAATGTCATCCCAACAATTCTGTACCAAAGAGGGTATAGCCTGTTTGTGAAATTGCTGCTCCTTCCTACTGTTCAAGAAAAGCTAACAAATTGACATGTAGCATGTGTAGCTACCAAAGACAACTTCCGAGTAGAAAAATAAATTAATAAATAAATAATTTTTTATTAAAAGTTTAAAAAAGATGTGGGGGCAAACAATCCTACTTTTACAGCCAGAGGTTCTCTCTGCTTCACCCTTTCTCATAACCTACATCTCAAAGCAGTAATTTGCGTGTTGATTATGGAAGGGTAAAAAGTGGTTCAGCTAGCTGCTGCTTGCAGAGCATAGAAGGATTTGAAACAGTTAATGATGCGATGATTCAATCTGTTTAATTTCCTGTTCCAAGAAGTCTTAAATTTTTTTTCTAATTTAATAATGAGTAATTATTACTACTTCTATTTAAATAAGCAAAGGAGTTAACCAAACCATATGTGGTTTTTTTACCCGGGGAAGAGCTACATGTGACAGCAGCTGCCATTTTTTGAGGACATGTTCCATCCTGCCAGATGTCTTTTTCACATAACAGTATATTTTCTTCATCACCACGACAACGCACTTCACTCCAGTAAACAGGAATAAGGCCCGGTCCAGAAAATGGTACATGTTTTGCTGTACCTTTTTCACTGTAAGAAGAATAATCAGGATAGGACATTAGAGTGGGAGGAGGGGAAGTGGAACATTTTCTCATATATAAATCTTGGAGTAGAAAAGAAAGGGCTTTCTTCAGCAGTGTAAATTCATCACATTTTCATACAGTTCAGCATTGTCTTCTGCACAAAGAAAAGTAACAGATGTGACCCAGTTCTCACCATTTTGTTGTGGGATATTTTAGTACAATGGCCTGTGTTGCTGCAGGGCCAGCTACATTCCTGTTCTCCTGGTTCTTAACTACAAAAATCAACACAGAGTCCACAGTCCATAGGTGAATCTACAGTACCAGCCCACTGCAGTTATACTTCCAGGAGAGGTAACGTTAATGGGCCTTTCACCCTTATCCTCTCCTTTACTCCATTAAAACGTACCAGTGCTCTGCCCATACACATGTCATACAGTGAAACCACTTCATACTCCATTAGATCAGGCCCTTGTCCATTATTCTCTATTCAGCCATTCCCATCCATCCAGAACATTTATAAAGAGCTTCCTTTCCTTCCCATACTGGACCTACAGCAACAATTACTGAGACATCTTTTATTCCATATAATGCCCAATAAATTAAAAACAAAGCCCAAATATTGTAAAATCAAAGGAACAGATAGATGGAAGCACCTGAAAAGCACCAGTAATACCTACCGAGTTCACCTTGTGGTATTTAGATCCGAATTTCTGCCAAACACTCATGATAACAGAAACTTTCAACTACTGTTTGCTTGGGGCTTTTTGGCCTGGATTCAGATTTAAGCCATTTCTGTTGAAAAGACCAAACCATTCACCCGTATCACTGCACTACTTTTGCTAATAGCGGTCTTGTTCAACTAAAATGTTTGGGGTATGGAAGGCAAAAAGAACTTACATGAAAATGAGGAAAGGAGACATTGCACGTAGACAGCTGAAGCCGTAAGCAAAATCACAGCCTCCAGATGGCTGAACTTTTATCTCATCTAATCCTCATATTTTTATAAGTTGGCGTGGTGTGTACAGATTAGTATTGAACATTATAAAACAGCTTAGATTTAGTTCTGGCTAGCAGTCTTAAAAAGTGGAATAATGATTAGGAATGTCACAGTGCAAGTATGCTATAAAGGCCCCTTACTGCTTGTAGCAAACAAAATCAATACTTTGGTATGTGACTGGAAGAAATGTTAGAAAGGCAATAAAGCCAGCCATACTTTGTGACTTACTGAGAAAGTGCAAACCAAATGGGGTGCTAAGGGGGGATATTCAAGTAATTTGGTTGCTAACTTGAACAGCATTGATTTTTTTAGAAGCTGCAATTGCATTTTATTTTTAAAACTCCCTTTTGGTATGGGCATTTTCATCCTTACCTCAATTTCATCTTACTATTGCAATTGCAGTATCACTATAGGCATTTTCTAGAGTTTAATGACCAAATTATTTTAAAGGATCCTGTTGATTAACTCCATTCTGACAGCAGTGGGAAGGGACTTTCAACCTGTCCAGTATTGCTATAACTTTGTAAAGTGTTCCTGTGAAAATGTAAAGCTGCAAAACTTGTCTGGTTTGGGGTTTTGTTATCCATGTGCCATGCTGAAAGTAAACCATACAGATTATCTAGCTAGATGAAGATGTGCACAACAAAAATACCACATTTTCCAAAAAAACTAGGGTGAGTCCCAGATGGTTTTTGGCAGGATAGAATGGATGATTACCACGGTAACCCCATGCTCCTGAGAACCAGGAATTTTATTGTGATTAGGATCCCATGTAGAGTCTAATTCTGGCCACATTTTACATTTTTATAGATTCAGTAACCTCACTGGAGCTGTTCTTAATTGACACTTACATAAGTGAGATCCGGATCAGACCTCATATTTCTGCCCTTGTGGACATTTCCCAGATGTCTAGTAAAGCAGTTTTTGTTCGCCCTAAGCTTTTCTGACCTGTTCATACTTTTCACTTTGAAAGCAAAGCATCTACCCTGGTCTCCTCCTCTCCAGATCCCATATGCAGCTTTCAAAGGAAATACTGATTCTCACAGCAACCTCTTTGAAGTACAACACAATTGAAAGAAGCAAAGGATTCTGGGAAGAACAACTTCAGCATTCAACAACTTTCAAACAGAAAAAACAATCATCAAACACAAAAAGCCCTTAGGATTTGCAAAATAGATTGTCCTTTATACTGAAACATTAAAATAAGTTGACTGGTTTTTACTCAGACTGAAACTTACCCAAGTGCAAGCTGTCGACATACGACTGTTGCATCATTATTGTCCCAATGGCTCCCACAGATTGTTCCCCAGATTCCATTCAAATAAACCTCCACTGTACCCTCAAACTCATTCTTGCCACCCTGGAGTCTCACTGACCCTAGTTAAAAAAATAAATAAAAAAAAAAATTCCATTGCTCAATTAATGCATCCCACACAAAAGAATCTGAACCTCATTTTCCCTCTGCAGAGAGAGTTCCTGTTTCATGAATTACCTACCACCTCTGTGCTCTTTGGGTGAGCTGCTTCTAAGAAGCACTCTGGCACACCTAACATTCTTATACAGTGATACACAAAAGGAGATAACCTTACTTTTTACATGAGGAAAACATTTTGCCATTTATACTGAAATTACATCACATTTCTGATCTTTCTGATGCTACAACTTAAAGATCTAACAAAAAAAAAGTACGTATAGACTACACATAATTATTTAAATGTGGTTACCTGTACACAAATGAGCAAAAAGTACACGTATGTGAGTGCTATATTTTTATCTTCCACATAATTCCATCAAACTTAAGGGAATCGGAAAACAACCACATGGATTGCATAGCTTTTGCTCTGACCCATGTAACATTATGCACGACATGGATGTCAGAAGTTTATTTTAGACAAAGAATGCATTTGTTCATACTTGTTCTCAGACAGAAAAACAATGGATGTAGTTCTATTAATTCATGAGAGGTCTTTACCAAATTCTCAGACAAAACAAGCTAAAACCATGAGGAATTGTCTAAAAGAAGTGAAAAAAAAAGTCTGCTTCTTGAGAGCTACAGAACACAGAAATCCTAGAAAATTAACAAATTTTGCATTTTTTATTACAGTAGTTTTACTTGAGATGCCAGATGCATCTGCTGTTCAAGGTAGCCAAGTGCCACTGGTAAAGATGGGAAAAAGCTCATCATAGGTATAACTCTACAGAAGCAGAACAGAGTCATAACAGGGCAGTAATTCAACAAGAAAGAATCCATTTATGTTAAATTTTCAAACATAGCCTAATTGTATGCATTAGTATTGCCTGAAATCTCAGTTAATCAATCTGCCTCTTGTTCTGTGATCTACTTAAAATCAGAAGCTTCACTATCATCCAGTTTGCAGGGTTTTTAGAAGTGGAAGAAAACAGTCAATGTTTGTGCCTGCATTTTGTTGTATGTGTGTTCATGTATATGTAAATAATAATAATAATAATAATAGGTAGATCCACTTTTTCTTCTTGGCTTTCACTCAGACTGTGTCCTAGTTTTAATTTAGTTCAGTATATTTTATAAAACCACGAAGCCAAACGACTGCCAAATAACTCGAGGAATTAATTAACCTCAAACTTGGTTTTGTGTGTTCCTTTTTGCCTCCTATTTACTTTCTCAGCAGTAACTTACTATTCAGTAAATTACAAACAAAATTTATTTGACTCATGTTACAGAGTGAGCTATCATTCCAAATAGAGGATTATTAATGAGTTAATTATAACAATACTGTAGACATGTTGCACATTGCTTATCTGTCTTTATAATTTTTGTCTTTGTGGTTTTCTGTCACATTCAGACAGAGTCTGGAATTTTGTTTATTTCTGCTCTTCACCAGACTTTTGTATAGACTATTATTTTCACTTGAAACATCAACTGCAGTCATAGCAAAGCGATTCCTGACATACCAGAAAGTAATTTTGAAGATGTCATCTCCAAAAATAAGTTTATTTTTATACATGATTGCTTACAGTCCGGCATGACACCTACTGAAATCAATACAGTGTTTCCTGAGTACACACTACACAATATTTCTATTCAAATATTTGAATAAGGGAGTACTTGGAAGAATAAAATTCTCCTCTAAGGTCTCCATGGCAGAATTTGGCTCACTCCTTTTTCTATATTTACAGAATTCCCAGTGGCAACAGTCAGAAGAATTTATCCACGTACACAGAGCAAAAGATCGCTTGTGCACATCTTTTGCACATCAGAAACTCTTTTCCCAACAATTAAAAATGGAAAGAAGTCTGAAATCCTTTGCATCTTTGGTAGAAGCCTCAGGAAAGAAGTTTGAAAAGCACAGAGTTCTCACTGTGGACACGTACCATTAAACAAAGAAAACAGCCTTTCCCTTGCAACCCACTCCCCTAAAGAACCCTCAGTGATGTCTGGTCCCTGTTGAAGTGGGAAAACACACTACTGGTATCAGTTGGTAAGGAAGGGAAAATGACTGGAAGGGACAGTGCCTTATTTCCATGTGCCTGTGGGAAAAGACATAGATGAAAACAATAAATGAGGGATTTTTTAAATATTCATCTAATATCTCAACAAAATACTTTGGTTTGCCTTTTTCCTGTAGACTTACAGCTGTGTATAGGAACACCAATGTTTTATGAAGGGTAGTAGCATTCATAACAGACCTTTGTTCATCTCAGAAGAAAATACGATAAAGAGCCAGCTTCTGTCATACAGAAAACACACAAGATGATTGTTAAAGGTAATTTTATAACAAATTTAAAATGTTCTTGATTTTCACCTGAGAAGTCAATCTAGAAAGAAATAAAAGGAAAGCCTATTTTTACATGTAACTAATATTAAACCTTTTATTATGCTTGCTGTTTAATAGAGTTAACCGAATACATGGTATAACAGTTCTAACATGCTGGCTGCATTGACTGACTACTTTCCTCATAGGACAGTATTGATATCTACAGCTGTGATTAACCTAAACCATCCAGGGCAAAATCAGGCATTCTCTCCTCAAGGAAAACAATAAGTAAAACCATTTTTTTAAAAGAAAAGTCAGAATTGAAAATCCTCTGAAATTAATATCACTCACATATTTTTCCAAGTCCAGTCTAAGTGTTTCTAGCTCAGTATTTCAGCACCGTATCCAACAAGAGTAAAATGATACAGTATTGTTTGTTTCATATGCACTTTGAAGTATGTATCAACCTATATCATATGACAAGTCATAATTATGTAGCAAACAAATCAAAGAGCACACTAATAAGAAAATTATTTCTCTGTTGTTTACCCAAAATGTTGTGGTATTCAGACCCCTGGTAGTTACTTTACTGGATCAAGAGATATATTAGTTACAGTAACATGGATACCTCATAAAACATAACAGAACTTTAAAATATAGACTTTCATTTCAGTAACTTATTTTTTCTTTCCAATAGATAAAACTCTTACTTCATAATGAAACAGATCTGTGTTTCATGTGTAAATTGATCATAGGGAATTGCAAGATGACCAACATTATCTGCCATCATGTACATTTATGCTGTATGACCAAGTATCTCTTTATTACTCATGAGTCAATCTTTGTTATTAAGAACATGTTAATATCTTAATTGCAAGACAATCAGTGTTTGCATTGTTAAAATGACCTGGAAACACTCTTTCACTTCATAGGCAGCAAGAAAACTAGTATTTAGCATGACTAAAAGGATACTGGCTAATTCTTAATTTCACTGGTTAAGTCTTCTACTGTTACATTTTAACGCCTCCAGCCCATACTGCATCTCAACAGGTGTGCCCAAGGGGCTTCATTCTCTGTTCCCCCTAGGACACAAGAAGCTCTGGAGAAGAGCGTCTGAATTACTTCTTAGAAAACAGGTCTGGCTTAAGCATATGCATTGGGGGCTCCAGGTTTCTGGAGCGGTAGATGTGGTAGCATCTCAATTTTTTAAGCTGTAAGTTTTTAGCTCTTTTAGTTGCTGAAGAAAACTAAACACATGGGGAGTAGAGCTAATGCAGTAATATGTGCTCTGGCTTTTATGCAATGCTCTGGGAAACTCACCCTCTCTCCCCTCTCCAACAAGTCAATACAGTGTCAAGCCTCTGCTCAAAGTACTTATTAAACCTTCACTGCCTCAACACCAAGCTCAACAGCAGGGAACATGTGTACGGGGATCGTGCCCCTGGGTCTCAATGCCCTCCTCAGCACTGCTCAGGAAGATGAAGGATGAGGAGAGGTGAACTGACCCCACGAGGGTTAGAAACAAGGACACAGGACCACAAAGCGGGCCTACTAGGCAGCTCTAGGACACGTGCTGCGGCCTTACAACGGACTTAATTCAGCCCTATATTGAAGAATACAAATCTATTGTCTTGACAGAAACTCCTTCGTTTATATACAGTCAAAAAATATGTATGTGTTTTCTCTAATTATGTTCTAGGCGAGGTTACTGACGGTCAATTCATGTTGTTTACATACAGCCTGGTAATTTTAGTTGCCCTGGTATCTGCCCAAGTCAGAGTCTTTCCCATCTGCTATCACTGTTTAAAAGAGATTAAGTTATACTTGCAAATGCAAGGAAGTAAGGGTATCCAGTGGGTGCTGCTGAGACTTGCTCTGCAACACCTGCCATGTAGGCTCAAGATGAGACACACAGGAAAAAAGGGAGAGGAAAACCTCTCAGCCAACTTTTAATTAACTCCAAAAAGCAGAAGAGCTTCAAAGGAATTGTGCTGCTGTGCTTGGACTCTTTTCCTATACCATTCTCACAGCCAGAAATGCTGCGTAACTTCACACCCTGTTTTATTTTCTACATTTCACTGAGAACAAGCATTGTTACTGTGTGTGGCTGAATTGCAAATAGAATGGGAATCACTTCCACTTCTGCTGTACGTGTAAGTGCTGCAGCAGTGGGCTTTATGGTGTTGGCTAAAGGTGTGCCAGTAGTTTCTTTGTAAACACCTACATCCAAAGGTTTGTAATTTGGCCGTAAATGTAGATTTGGAAAAGAGGGATCAGAAGTAGAAGTTGCCTGTACTTTTCACCCTGGTGCTGGGTGCTCTGAAATTGCAGATTTAAAGCAAAGCAAAAGAAGTATTTTGAATTTTGGAAATCTGTACAAACAACAAATACTTTCATTTCTGCTTTCATTTCCAAGGTGTTCCAACATGGGATAGTGCCACAGAAAGGCCCTGCACGGATAATTCATCTCTGTTGCCTTGGAGTCAATTAGGTAAGTCCAAATTGACATGAAGTGTGAGGGTGTCCCATTGATACATGCTGTATATCCCATGTAGCCACATTATAACTCATAGTATTTCAGAACACTAGTGGATGATTCATAACACATGTAAAAGAGTCTATCCCTGTTTCAGAATGAAACTCATTAATAGGTTTGCATGAGGTACTTGTAAAAAGCTACCTGTAGTATAGGTCAAATCTAAACACCCGCTCAAATCAATGGAAACCTTTCTTCCCTTCCAGGATCAAGCCTAGCTAAAATCAAAGAAATTAATAGTGTTGACTTCAGCAAAACTATGGATGACGCTCACTGCAATCAATGAATGCTGTTGTCCATCACTTTCGCGAGCACTGCTCTTAGTCTAAAATTATAAGTATTATCTCCCGGAATTTTAACCTTGAAAAAAGGGTGCATCCGTCAGAACTACTTTTTAAGAGCTATCTTGAGAAGTCTAGCAGATAGCAGTATTGCATACTCAAGGATCCTTGTATTAGGAGTTTCATAAATATTGTATATATTGGGTGTGTAATGTGCTGAATTGGTTCCTCTGCAGCAGTGAGATTCATCATGTCAACGATTAATGGTTTAAGGCTCTGAAAGAATAAACTGAAGCATTAGGAATGTAATGGGCTCTAAAGGACTGCAGTTGTCTTATGTGGTACAGAGCTGCAGAAAATGAGGGGTCTCATGCTGTGCAGCTGTAACAAGAATGGTTCCAGAAGAGCTGCTTCTTAGAAGGAAAATGTAGATATTCGCGTTTAATTTTTTATCATATTATTTTCTTTAACCCTATGCTATTAAAAAAGCAAAACCCCCAAAGACCTTCCATCAACTGCCTGGACTATAGAATAACAGGTAGAGAGAATAATCTAGTGGTTAGACTGTGGGCCTGAGGCTTGATTGCCTGAGGCTTGATTCTTCTCTCACTACAGTCTGACCATTCTGGAGATGTGTCTTTTGTTTCCAGTTCTGCCAGCGATTGGTAGTGTGACCTCTGGCAAAGACACTTACCCTCTCTTGTATTGTTTCCCCTTTGTAAAATAAAGAAAAATAGTTAACCCACTTCAGTCAGAGCTTTAAATTAGGTACGTAACAACATAGCATCATATGTTGTTATATGAACAACGTATCATGCGGAATACTGTAACTACATGCCATGTAAACATTGTGTGGCAGCAGTTGCATCTAGGTACCGAGGTAGGCCTCTTTTTTGAAGCATGAGTACATTACAGGTAAGTTGGTATTAGCAGTAACTAAAATACTAAATTCTGCTAGACTTTTGCTGGCTCTGTGTACAGAGTACTCTCGTCCTCATTTGTTTTCCTCTATGATTTCCTTGGTTAATCATGCTAATTTATATATATTTGTATTTGGTTTACTTGCTTTCAAGGCATGAATAAATAATATTACCCAGATGCCTCTCATTTTAGAAGGAAGGAAATGAAACACCAAAATCTATTATTTTAAACTATAAAACTGATTTTTGAACTGGTACCACATAGTATAATTGCAAAGGCACTTTTTTTTTTTTTTTTTTTTTTTAGTTTTTCATCATTAATGTTTAAAGCAGTGTAATGTATACGCATGCACAAAATTTAGCCAATTAACTTTGCAGATAAGTCTTAATATTTAAGGTAGAATAGCCAGGAGATTTACAGTTAAGGCTTTGAACATGGTAGTGTATTTAGTTATTGCAGGTGCCTAATAACTGAGTATGGGCTTCCTCAGCATATGTACTAAAGCAACAGATGCAGTGAGTTTCTCTCTGAATAGTCTCTGAATACTCTCTTCTCTGGCTATAAACTGCATCATAACATTGCCTTACTTGCATTTCTTTGCCCCTTGTAGGAAAGGAACATACTTTCGGACTAATGTTACAATAATGTTTGTTTCTGGGCAGATGGCTTGATTTATTTCCATGTTTCGCCTTAAGCCATCTCACTCTCTAATTCTTTTGTATTGCCTCCCCAAAGGCTTTTTGACAGACGTTTGTCCTGTTGATGTCACTGAGAGTTTACCACGAGTGCAATAGAAGCAGATGACCTTTCAATTAGAGTACTGGCTATTGTTCAGTAGCAATGTCCTCCCTCTTAACTGGGGCTAACCTGGGTTTCCTTTTTCTGGGGAAAAAAAAAGCAGTATTCTGAAAGGACTGAAGAAACACAGCTAAACCCAAACCATGTAGTATTTTTGGTGGTTTTTTACTTAAATCACATTAGTGCTGAACTTACAGGGGATTCTGGAATTTACTTTAGTAAGTGCAAGATTGGGTTCTTAGCAATAAAATGCCGCGTTCTTCTTCACTGTAATGTATTAGACCAAGTCCTCACAACATATTTTGGGAACCAGACTGAAGAATTCTGAAAAAAGCTATAAATACGATGGGCTAAATCAAAGAAGCATCTGTGGGACCCTTTCGCAATCTGAGACCAGTTAAAGGGCGTGAAGTCTTTTGGATTTTTTTTTCATCTGTGTCTGGTTATCTGTTTTCTCCTCCGTGGCATCAGCTGCCTGGTATTCTTTCCAGGGAAACATCTGTAATGCATAAGATCGTTCTACCTTCTTGAAGGAGTACAACATTTGACTTGGAACACAGCTTTGGAAGCTGCATTTTTTTTTAATGCATAAATGATCAATATGGATCTTGGTGCCTCCATATGCTCTTTATGTGATATTTTATACCAATATGTATAATTATCACATTGTTCAAATTATCATCTTTTTCGCACACACCTTCTAGGGCTATTGTTGGAAGAGAAAGATAGCAATCCTTTTGAAGGGATCTGAAAGTAAATTAATAAAAAAACCCAAACCGACCCAAAAGCAACTTCCACAAGAACAAAATTATTAATAATAATATTAATGATCGACTTCCTTGCTGACCTTGCAATACTACAAAATATGTGAAAGGAAGGGCAACAAAGAAGGGAATTTTTATTGTCATTGCAACAATTATGCTTAGTATAGATATAGATAGGACATAATTTGTATTTAGGTAGGAGATAAAAATACCAGACTGATGTAGGAGAAACTGTGAAGTCATTCAAAACCAGACTGTACATAAATATATTTAACGCCAACACCGATGAAATGTAAGGCTGATCAACTGCTCAAGGGCTGGATGCTGAAATTGCTGTTCAGTCCTTGCACACTGAAAACTTCCACTGAAGTCACTGGGAGTTCAGCGAGGAGTGCGTGTGGGGGAAGCACCCGTCTCTTGGCTGGGTTCACAGATGTCCTCAAGCACCAGCGCTAACTTGCAAACCTCATTATCCCAAGATTTGGGGGGAAAACAGGAAGAAGGAGCCTCTAGGCGAGCAGGTCGCGTTTAGAGCAAGGCATCCTTGTGCTTTTCCTTCTGCCACCTAACCTCCGTAGATCGAGTGCCATAAAGAGGGGAATGCCAGCCTTGGCGAGCTGCGCCTACAGACTACTGACGGCGCAGCTTGCTAACGCGATTTTCCTCGTATGAAACTAGCGTCGGGATAAAACCAGGTACGACCTTCGTCTTCCCGATGCGTCCGCCGAGGTGGAGGTTTAAACTCCTCTCTCGGACCAGCTCGTGCTGTCACTTTGGCGAGAGGCGGCCGCCCCCCCTTCCCCGCTCCCTGCTCCCTCCAGCGACGGGGAACCGGCAACGGGATGGCGAGGACGCCGCCGCCCGGCTAAGGCTCTCCCTCCCGCGGAGCCCCCGGCGCACCCTCCCGCAACCCCGCTCCGCCGCCAGCCCGCGCCCCAGCCGGCGGCCGCTCGCCCTCCGCCCCGCTCACCTCGCTCGCAGTCAGCGCGGCCCCGCTCCGCCCGGCCCCCGGCCGCCCCGGGGGGCGCAGCCGGGCCGCCGCCGCCGCCGCCGGGCAGGGAGCAGGAGCTGCGTGCGGCCCCCGCGGCGCCCGGCCCGCCGTCCGCCGCCGCGGGAGGGCGGGCGCCGCCGGCGTCCAGGGGCGCCGGGCCGCGCGCCGAAGCCCCCGGCGGGGCAGCCGGCGGGGGGCGGCGGCGGCGGCGGCGGGGCCGGGGCGGGTGGCTGCGGGTGGCGGGCGGCCGGGAGGCTGGCGGAGAGCTGCCCCAGCCCGCGGGCTCCGGGGATCGTCCCTATCACCAGCGCCACCACGAAGCCGGCGAATGTCATGGTGCCAGTCCCGCCGGCTCGGGTCCATCTCCCCCTCTCATCGCGCCCGGGATGCGAAGGGGGAAGGCGGGGCTGCGGCGTCCCGCTAATCCCCCACGCCGCACACCCCTGCCGCCCTCCCCCCGGCTCCCCTGCCTGCGGGGGCAGGGCGAGCGGGGCGCGGAGAGGCGCGGAGAGGCGCGCAGACCCCCGCGGGGCGCCCGGCAGCGGCGTTTGCGGCTACCTGCCGCAGCCTTCCCGAGCGCGGCGGGGAGCGGCGGGGCCGCCCGGTCCCGGGCAGCAGCTGCTCCGGCAGCCCCCGCGGGGCTTCAGAGGGGGCCGCGCACCGACCTCGCCGCCCCCGGAGCCCGGCCTCGGCGGCTGCCTCCCGCTCCCCCGCCGGCCCCGGGCACCGTCGCCCCCGTACCCCCCCGGCCTCATCGCGGTCCGGTCCCGCCGCAGGCTCCCCCCCGCCCCGCTTCTCTCTCGCCCTTGGGGCTCCCCTAGCAGCCACCACCGGCTCTGCCAGTGGCTGTGGCTCCCCCGACCCCTCCGACAGCCTCACAAAGAGCAGAAGGAGCCCAGGCACAGGCCGGCCCGGGGCGGGGGCGCGCAGCTTCGGGGAGAGAGGGATAAAACGGACCCGCAGGGCGGCTGGGGAGGCAGAGGGATGGAGAGAGAGCGAGCCCCTGGCGTGTCTGCGGGAAACAAAGGGCCTGAGAACAAATGCCGTGAAGAGAAATGTCTTCGAGGGTTTAGCTTTATCCCAGCCCCATGTGCTCTGAATAGTAATCTGCCTATTCCCAGCCACTGCGGAGTTCTGCGTGACCTGATCATCTCTGATTTCCTTCTTCTACCAGGATGGCTGCCAGTTAGTTTTGCCTTTTTGTCTCATATTGTTCAGTTGCTAGTATGGGTTAGTTACTATTTTTTTAATTTTCCGCTGGTTTTAATCTATGCTGTTCATACTTTGCCAAGTCCAGCTCTGCCTGATACAGGGCGCGCCCTTTATTTGGCAATTTGTCTGTAGTGTGAGTCTGTAGATTCACCTCTCCACAGGATCTTTTTTCCTCTCTCATTTTTCGGCTGAGAAGTGTTAATCTGGTTTCTGGGTGAGCGCATCAGTTTTTCCAAAACCTTGCGTTGTGACTAGAGCCTACAAGAGAATCTGCTTCCCATGCAGGATCCCATGTGTCTCCAGTGAACAGCGGCCTTCCTTTAGCAGCCTCCAAACTGTTCAAAAGGTGCAAAATGCAACTGCACCGATTTAAGCTTTTGTTTATAAGAAGAAAAGAGCTCCAGTGCTAAGGAAAAGCAGGTCCTACAGTGTTTGGTATTACCTGTATTCATTTTAGTTCTACTCATCTGTGATTATTATTGCAACATTACAGTTAGTATTTTAATCACTCACAAGGTTAAAGAATACTCTGTTGGGGTTTCTACAGCAACATGATAACTATGCTATCACGTGTGTCTGATGCACTTCTTTGTGGATATAAGCGCACAGACTGTTCGTTCTTTCTGAGGTTTCTTCTGGGGGTACGTATATGCATTAGTTTAGAAGCTGTTGGGACTGGCAAGAGTTTAATTTGTTTTCAAAATATTTGAATATATACAAGATGTTAGCCTGAAAGCAACTCATTATGGCCATATTATGGTCATTTTTAAATTGTCTGAAAATTCGTTGCTGTCATGACAAGTTGGTTGCTTTTATCCTTTGGAAGGACTGGTTAAAAGCAGGCTCAGCCTAGCTGGTTAAGGCTTCCTTTGTTGCCTAGTAAACACTTTTTTGCATCACAGTAACAGCAATATTTCATTTTTCCTGACCTAAGCTCTTCCCCCCCCCCCCCCCGCCCCGAGCCTGGAAGAGGAAGAGTTCTGCTGATCAGCACAGGAGGAAGAGAACAGATGAATGATGAATCTTGCAAAACACTTCAGGCAAAGCTTTGAGCCTGGTATTTATTCATGTATTCTGATTTCATTTGTCTCCCATAGGTGTGTGGGCCAGCAGGAATCTTACATGCACAGAACTTGCTTTGCCTATGTAGGGTAGAGGTGTTTGTGCTTGAGGTTGCAAAATGGTACTAAGCAGGAGGTGGGGGGAAAAGAGGGGGGCTACACAGGGGAAAAGGTTTGGAAGTAACTAGAATTATAAAAGAAGCATCAAGAAGAAAAAAGCAATTGTCAAAATTATTCTCACCCAAGACAGGGTTCAGGTTTAATCGAATGATCCACATGTAGAGATGCACTCTTGAACATTTTAATTTTTATCATGATTGTAATTTTTGATGTAATGGTATAAGGAGAATAAGCCTTAATTTGTTTTAATAACTGTAAGTTTGCTTTCACTATGATGTGAGGTCTGTTAATGCCACAGGAAATAATGCTTTTGTTAAAATTTACAAATCGGGGACTTGGTCTGACTTCCATTCAAGACATTGATAACAATTTCATTAAGTTTCATTGATACCAGTTACACTTCTTTTCTAAGAAATACTGGAACTGATGCATTTGTTTTCCTGGGATGTCTGCTTTGCACTTTGGTTGCAGCTTCTGTCTTGGCTAGAGCATTTACAAGCGTCTCCCCCATATGGTTTCTCTTGTGTTTGAACTGTGTGAGCTCATGTTGCAGTTTTTCCTTTGGCTGTGGCACTTACAGGTGCCATGTATAAAGTCACTCTCATCTGCTTGACTACTTTTATTATGCTTGTAGAAAGCTCATTATCTGTATGACTTCTACCTCTGATATATTTCTCACAATCGGTCAAAAGTTACTGGCAAGAGCGAAGACAAAGCAACAGTTACATGGACAGTATGTTTTTGAGAACCTTGATTCTTTTGGACATCACGCTTAAAATAACAGTAAGAATTACAAGTCTGCCTAAAATGAAACTGCACTATGCTTTAAGGGTGGACTTTACCTTCGCATGTTTATAGACAAGAAACAAAGGTTTACAACTCCGATATAGCTGATACAGCTTTAAAAAGGTGCCAAATATGAGATATTCTCATGTACATTTGGTTGCCTTAAAAAGTTTTGTCTCTGCTGTACAAAACTGTTGAAAACTCATTCACAAATTGAATTAGAAATGAAAAGGAAAGCAAAAATTATGTTTCCTCAGTTAGGAAAATAAGCAAGTAGGTCTTTGGAAATCTCAAAAGGTCTCAATGGATCTGGGCATTATGTACAACTTTGATTCTGAAATTACAGTATCCAACTTTTCAGAAAAAACAGTATCACAAAATGTTGAGAAAATAATAAATCTTTGGAAAGTGTGCTAGTTATACTCCTGCAGCAGCACTGCAGGATTTAAAGTTAGTAAAGAAAGGCTTGTTTTGGTCTTTCTAGATTAGTAGAGAAAATAATCCATTATGATGACATTAGAGTGGGTGAACTGGCTCCAGCTGATGTACATAGCAATTCTCCCTTTTGCAAAACATTTTCAATACTTAATCTTAGTATTTAGTTTGTACCTCTTACGCACAGAGGTAGTACCTTTTGACAGCAGTCCCATGCAAATCTGTGCTGCGTACCTGGCAACTTCCATGAGAACAGTTGTAGGAAATCCCCTGCTAGAATAGGTCTTAATTTCTGTGCAATTCCGCAGTGTTGGCTGCCTTTTTCTCTCCTGGTATTTGACAGCCCCAATACCAAACTGTTTATAAACCAAAGAATAATAAATAATCCATAGGTATGAACTGATCTGACCACTCCAACCCACTCCCTGCTGCTGTATTTCTGTGCATAGATTCCTCAGGTTACCTGAGAAATGGAAATATTAGAAATACTCACATAATACAGCAGCAGCATGGGTTATTCATATATGCAAGGCTTAAAAGGAAACTTACACAAGAGCTTCCTTTATCCTAATAGCTTTCTAAAAGCACTTGATAGTTCTTCCCTGTCGCTGACTCTGCTTTTGCATGAGTTGTGTGAGGGTACAGGTTATCAGAGGACTAATTTTCAATAAATGGTTCTTGTGAATAGGTGAAGGTGTCTGATGTGTGGGTTACACATGCAAAAATAGTAGTCCTGCATTTCAAAAACATTTAATACCAAGCATTTAAAATTCAGCTGGAGAATCAGTCTAATTCTGCTCCCATTTAAATCAATAGCAAAATTCACTGATTAGTCTCTTCCTGTGTTCAGTAAAGCTGCCTACCTTTATTTTCAAGTCGCTCATACAGTATGCTCTCAGCATAGATTCTAGAAAAGCTGAGCACTTCCAGCTGTTGGTGGAATTCAGCTAAAATACTATTGACAAGTGAAGGCCTGAGTCAGTCCCATCTTATTGCCACTGATAGCCCTAAACCAGGGTATTCTCTCCTGCATTACCTTCTGACCAGAGTCAAACAGCAATGTAGATGTGACCGATCAGAGCAAGGGTTGACTTCAGGCAATGCGATATGAGAAATTCCCCCAGGAAATAAGAGCAAGTACAAAGCAGAGAGAATGTAACCGAACAGCCAGGCACAATGTATTGTAATGAGATTATTTTCAGACTGTCCATCTAATAATTTCTTACAATTATTTCTTCAAAAGTATGCTGGGGCTGATAGATCAGCCACTGGAATCAATGGAAACACTTATGCACGTGGCCTAGTGGGCACCAGACAGGGGCTGAAATCAGGACTAGAAAGAGAGGAAGCAAGGCTTCACACAAAGGAGATTTCCATGTGCAAAATGGGCCACAGAATGGGTGCTGTAATGAGTCAACATTTTTAGGATATAAGTCAGCGCTCTTATAAAAAAATTTTATTCGTTAATCTCATTCTTTTTAGCAAACACGGGCAGCAGAAATTTGAAATCCTGCCAAGTCTGACTCAAAATTAATTTGGGTTTGTGCTTATATGGAAGAGAATAGGCTTTTTGTCTGTAATTATATATAAGCTCCATAGGGTGACCCTGCATTACACAGGATGTAACTGAACAGCCTGTAATTGATGAGGTTTCCATTACCACATAACACAGTGCGCACAGTAATGAGATCATAGAAAAACCTTTTTTAAAGTGTTAAGTACTTTATTGTACAACAAGCTGAGTTCATATTATAAGGCCATAAGAAAACCGATTTCCTGGAACAATTCAATACAGAGGTGCATATGTGCCTAACAGGGGGTTATAGAGACATGACGAAATAATTGCATTTAAAACTGGAAGGTGAACTGAATCACGCAAAACTGGTGAACGCTTTTTGTTTAATATAGTGAGTGGAAAAAATGCTATTTCAACTGAGGTAGTTTTGATATAGCCAAAGTAACTATCCATCGTTTAAAAACGACCACGGTTTTCCACAATAAAAAAAGGATTTTTGAATAGCAATGAAATGTGGAGATATTTGTTTGAAAAATATTTTTTTAAAAACAAAAAAAGCCCTGCATTCAGTAAAGGCTCTAATTCTGCAAATACGTACCCTCATTCGTAGTATGGACACATCTGCACACTGTGACGTCTCCACGTGTAAAGCGGGTTACGTGGGTACCTGGTGTAAAACTTTGGAGGACTGGAGACATGATTTGTTCACGCTGTTGCTACTGTTTCAGCAACACACAGCTAGTACAACATACAGTCTTGTTCACGCAGTTGCAATGTGATGGTGTTTGAGGCCGTGTTTTACATTGTTTCCATGAGCAACCTCCATGCACTCCTTTATGTTCCTCTCCCAGAAGGACCATTTAGCAGATCCCAAGTGTGCAATGCCATGTGGCTGAGTGGGGAGTGAGACTCAAGTGTGAGAGCAGGAGTGCCCCAGCGTGACTGTGTCAATACAGCAGAGGTGCTGCTTTATTTCCCGATGCTTAGAATAGGAAGTAAATGCGGCATCACATATGTTGCAGTCTGTTAGCTAGGTGAAAGGTGAGTTTGTGTAGCCGTTCTATAAATAAGCGTACTTAAAGAGGCAAGAATATGTCAAAGAGGATATTTGGAAGAAGTGGAATGGAAGATGGTATTTGTTAACGAACAATCTTAACAAATGTTGCAAAGAAATGGAACTTCAGTTCCGAACCTGACTACCTTGGGTATATATGGGTTTTGGTACTTGATTCATTGAGTCCATCCTTTAAGGGAAGCTCTGTACGTGATTCATTCTGTGCTCATGCTGGAAAAACAACCCACTCCATAAAAAAAAAAAAAAAAAATCAATGGGCATGCTACACCTTTGGAAAAATATTTAACATATGTGGAAATGTTTAACATTTTGGTTTAGATCTAAGAGAGGAAAGGTGAAAAAAATCATTTTTAATGTTTTCTTCATCATAAAACCATACATTTTGGACTCTTTTTTGTGTAGAAAGTGGCCTTTTCAAGTCAGTCAACATTAGGTAAGCCTGCCACAGAGCAGGATGAAGCCTTATTTATTCAAAACATCCACCGTCAGTGAGGACAACCGGTTCATAGAGCTGAGATATATGACCTTCTACAATTTCCTCTGACATTCATGGTGTAGAAGGTTCCCTGGGGTAAACAATGCTTTATAAATGCAGTTGTTTAGATAAGTTCTTCTCTCGCAAATAATCTAGGTAGTTCTCTTCCAATTATTTATGTCTGGAATGGTAGCAGGTGCTTCTCTTTGTTGAGAGTTAATCTTCTGAAAACATTTCTTAATAATAATCTATTTCAGAATTTTGCATTTCATTGTTGTGAAGTGTTAAGTGCAATGAAAATCACAAACCACAGAAAGGTAAATCAAGCAGGGTTGGTTTGTGTTTTCATCTTCCATCTAACCCAAGTGTCACCTTCCCATTAGCAGCAATGGAACGAGGCATTTCTAATATTTCCTGCAGGAATTTCTCAGTGTCCTGCACAAAATCCAACAGCAATGTACATACAATGTGTAAATAAGACTTTTTTCTCCAGAGTTTCAGAGGGATGCAGGAATTATTTTAGTGCTGATCTACATACATGCAATGACCCTTCAAGTATTTGATTTATCTTCATTAACATAAGACTCTGTTACCGGGAATGAGAAAGGGTAAAGTGAGTTACACCTGTATTTTTACAGTTATGCATAATACAAGCATATATTACACAGTTATTAAAATATAACTATAGCTTATTAGAACATGTAAAATAAGCATAAAAAGAGGAAAGAAAAGATAAATACTTGTTGGAGCAGGAATAGTTTTGTCCATGAAGCCATATTTACATATTATAGGCTTTGAATTTCTAAATGGTTTTGATCTTGAAAAGCAGCAAGCACTTCAGATTAGCACAAACCTTAGCATAAGGGCATTTGATCTACAAATTGAAATGCAAAGCAAGACATGTTCCTTTTTCCATCTTTCCCCTCCTGTATATGTATACAGCTATAATCTGGCCCATATGTTTTATTTATGCAGCAAAATATTTTGGAGGGAACCCATTTTAAACAAAAAAAATCTGTTTTATACATCTGTGATTTCTCTATGTGCTTCTGCAGTGCACTTTTAAAATGTAACTCAATAGATATGACTTTTAAAACTTCAAAATGTCCTATTAACATAAAAAATACTTCTATATTTAAAAAAAAAAAACTAGCCATATTAACATGTTTCAGTACACATTTTCTCAAAGAGGCACAGAAGAATCAAATATAATTCCCCTGTCACTTACTGTTATTTATGTTTGGTCTTTGTCCATCTCCAGGTGCTGGACTAATCGACAATGTAAAGAATTTCACATATTTCCAGAAGTCTGTTTTACATCTCTTATTTTTAATCGGTTCACACAGACAGACTTTTTAAAAAATTTCACCATTGCATACAACTTGAGGAGGTTGTTGTATGTGAACTTGGAAACAATGTCTCATAAAGTTAAAACAAAAATCAAGCAGGATTTTGCCACTTCTTATTTTCAATCACAATTCTCTATCAAGATTAGAGAGCTGAACTATTGTGGAGATATTCATATGTCCCTTCTGCTAGATGTTGCATACTCTTGACTCCCCACTGAAATGGGTGTTTGGTCAACATTACCCAAATTTAGTCCTACTTATTTTTATCCTTTTTTTTTTTAAAAAAAAGCGTAATAACTTGAGTTTGCTGGATAATACAAGTAAAATTTCAAATGCCTTTTTTTTTTTTTTTTGAAAAAGAAATCATGGAAGCTGCATTCTCTTATCATTAGTAATAGTTTTGGATGAGAATTTCATTATTGTTTCAAAGGAACACATATTCTTAATGAAGGGAAAGCTAAAAAAACATTTATACTTATTTGACTTAAGGAGGCTGGGATTTATAATTACCTGAAGAAACTGAATGCTGTGCTACCAAGAAGAGATTCAAGAAATGTTAATTCTTACCTCGTAAGGGTACTGAAAGATCAGCACATGTTCATAGCTCATGAGCTTTTTATGTCTTAGGGTTGTATTGGAAGCACTAGGACTAAATTTAAAATATTTTTTGTTTTACTTGCTATTTCAATTAGTTGAAAAGTTTAGCTGTTAAGGAGGGGCATATATAGCTGAGTGTTTATAAACCATGTCCTGTTGGCTGTATTGATTAATAATTTCATCAGAGTCAGTGAGTCTTCCCATGTTAGTGAATAGATTTTGTGCATTACGAATACAAGCATTAGTTTGCCCATATTGTTACCATTTAAAAAAATACAAAACTCAGTAGTTCCTAGCTTGCTTTCACAAGTATTTACAGAGCTGGAGCAACCATTTTACACCAATTAATATTAAGTGATGCACAAAGATGTACTTGCTATTTGTGCCTCCTTCCAACATTTTAGTTGAAATTTTAAAATGCAGCTACATACGCTTTAAAATAAATAAGGTGAGGACACCATCTACAATTGCAAGGAGATTCTGTACGAGATGGGATCAGAGTTCACTTTGCACTATTGAACTATAACTGTTGTAGTTAGAACAACACTGGCATTGTGCAGACCTGTGACAGACATTTGCACTTAGATTGCCTTCATTACCACAGAATGTGGAAAATGTCTGTCAGGAGCTGTGGGAAGGGCAGGGAGGAAGGGTGACAGATGAAGAAAGGGGGCAAAGAAGGCAAGATCCACTGCTGTATCTATTGGCAAAATAAACAGCTCTCTTAGAATCTTCATTGTTGGCTTCATCATCCCTTATTCTTTCTTGACTTCTGACTGATGTCCCTTTCTTAGCTCTTCTGATCCCTCTGGTCCCATCATTATGATTTCCCCATTGCTATTTTCTTGATGATCTAATGGCGATGTAGAATTACACATTCCAACTTCCTATTTTCATATTTAGTCATCTTGGCTGGGATAATGATTTGTCAACTAAAAAGTAAAAATTCAAATTAAGCCCATTGGATGATGAAAAGCCATGGATTTTTGCTATGGATATAGCTATACAAAAGATATATAGTGACTTGTCCTGTTTTTATATTGAACTGCTTAGCACACTGTTTATTTTTGTAAATAAACAGTACATTACAGTACACACTACTTTTTGTACTAATAGTGTGTAACTAAGTCCTGCTAGACCAAATACCCAGTTATATTAACTAGAAGTACTGCTAAGTTTATTAATCGTAAAATCTCAAAACCTCTCATTGGTTTTTTATTATGATTATTATCCTATTTTGGAAACAGGTGCGGAGACTCAATTAAGCGCTCAAACTCTCTGTGCAAGATTCCCTTTATTTCACAAAAGAATCCAACTTATATATGTTTCAACAAAGATCCAGAAGGTACTAACGGCACACAGCCAATACTACTAGCACAGGAGGGCATATCTGACCCAGCTGGGATGTTTGCCAGTCCTCAGAACAGTTAAAGATAAAAACTTTCCATAGACACACTCGTGACTGTCTTCAGCCACATCTTCCCAGGCCTACACAAGGCCATCCTCCACCCTGACCTTGTGAAACTAGTTCTTCAAAGGCTTGGCAAACATGCAGCACAACAAATTCTAACGGTCACTCTTGAAAACAAATGCCAGGTGTTCCGAGCTGCTCCCACATCTCCCCCTTTTTTGTTTAGGAACATCAGATTCACGAGGAAGGCAGCGAGGACTCTAGCTTTGAACTGACGCAATCCTCGTACTGCTCCTCAGGTGATTCTGATTGCTGCAAACACACAAATGATTAATAACCCTCCAATAGCAATATAAATTCGGATACACAAATTTAAACCTTCAAACCATGTTTTTGGATTTAAGCATTTAACACTACTAGACAATTCTTTGAAAAACACCTTATTCTGCTAATTTCGTATATTTCCCATTTGATCTTGTAATGTCTGTGCAAGGTCTTAGGTCTCTCCTGCAATATTAGTAGCAAATGCACCTTGCAAATGTGCCTTCACCTAATTCCAATCACATACACTTTCATTCCCTTGTAAAGGAGTTACACAGAGCCCTTGCTTTTGAAATTCCCAATTGCAATGTAATTTCATTCTATTTTATAATGCATTTTGTCTATGTGATGGGTTGATCCTGGCTGGACACCAGTTACCTACCACAGCTATTCTATCACTCTCTCCTCCACAGCTGGCCAGGGGAACGGGAAATGAGGTTTGCGGTTAGTTCATCACTCGTTATCTCTGACACTTCATCCTCCTCAGTGGCAGCACTCATCACACTCTTCCCCTGTTCCAGCGTGGGATCTCTCCCACGGGAGACAGTCCTTCACGAAGATCTTCAGCATGGGTCCCTTCCACGGGGTGCAGTCCTTCAGGAACAGACTGCTCCAGCGTGGGTCCCCCTCGGGGTCACAAGTCCTGCTAGAAAACCTGCTCCAGCGTGGGCTCCTCTCTCCACGGGTGTGCAGGTCCTGCCAGGAGCCTGCTCCAGCGTGGGCTTCCCACGGGGTCACAGCCTCCTTCGGGCATCCCCCTGCTCTGTTGTGGGGTCCTCCCCGGGCTGCAGGTGGAGATCTGCTCCACCGTGGACCTCCATAGACTGCAGGGGAACGACCCGTCTCACCATGGTCTTCACCACAGGCTGCAGGGGAATCTCTGCTCCGGTGCCTGGAGCATTTCCTCCCCCTCCTTCTTCACTGACCTTGGTGTCTGCAGGGTTATTTCTCTTACATGTTCTCACTCTTCAGCTGCCATTTCTGTGTGTTCCGCAACCGCATCTCTCTTCCCCCTCTCCAGCCGTTTGTTTTTATTAATTTTTTTCTGTCTCTTCCTCTCTCTCTCTCTCTATTTTTTTTTTTTTTTTTTTTTCTCTGTGCATAGGTGCTACCACTATCACTGACTGGCTCGGCTTTGGCCAGCAGCAGGTCCGTCTTAGAGCCAGCCGGCACTGGCTCTATCAGACACAGGGGAAAACCTCCAGCAGCCCCCCAGAAGCCACCCCTGTAACCCCCTGCTACCAAAACCTTGTCACACAAACCCAATACAGCCCAAGCCAAATTACCACTGCTTCCAAAGCATCCAATCATTCTAGTATTGTTGATCAATTTGTACCTGGGTATTCATTTCAGCCGTAACGTTTTTTAATACATTAGCTACTGTGTGAGCAGTCTGAATGGATTTCACAAGCGCCGTGGTAGCAACGGCGGCAGTAGCTGCAATAATGATAGCTGATATTATAAAGGCAATGAGCCATCCTATAAATTGTTTTGGGTGACTAATTTTCCGCTTTAAAAGCCTTGATAATTGACTTAATCCTTATTCCCTTTCCCACGATTTGGTCATATTCACAGGGATCCACAATTCAGCACGACATCATATTGGCATGATTACTGTAAGACTTAGTTCAGATATATTCTTATGAGTAAAACAGCTAAAATACCAAGGTTAATTCAGATTAGTTTCAAAAGCATGGTTACATAAAGCAACATCTAGAAATTGAGTTCCTACAAAAACATAAGGATGTGAAGTACATATCACCAAATCTTTGTGATTCTATACATTCTTGTGCCGTCTTACGCCGCAAGCTCAGCCCGGCAATCGGTAGGTGCCAGCTTTACGTCGGCGTCCCCACGGAGGCAACGGTGGCCTCGCTGTACACCAGCCCGATGCTCTTCGGAAAAATCCTGGTATTTATACATTTGCAAAGGAACGGGTTTCAGCACACGTGGCCAGCGGGTGCCAAAAGACGCCTCGATTGTAACATAGGGAGCCTATGACGCATGCGCTCGCTGGCCAGGCGCGCTGCATGAGCCATAGCCACCCTGTCTGTTGGGTCATGGGCTTTGTACGTGCGGCATATTGTCATCATCCAGCAGTCTGCGTTTTCCTCGGCTATCTACCTCTCCCCCAGTGTTCATACACGGACCAAAATCCCATTTTTTAACCCATCTGCAAAGAAAAAAGATCAGAATTCTTACAATACTGTTGCTGGCCACTATTGCCAGGTATGCTAAAAAAGGTATTCTTTGGAGTAGGATACATGTTGCATCATCTCGCTAGCTTGTTGTTGCATTCTCTTCAAATGTCCCTATGTGATAGCTTTTTCATTCTCGATGTGCTGCTTCCTCCTCATTTGTCTCTTCTCCTTCAAATTCAGAGTCTTCATCTGCGGGATAGGGTTGTCCGGGTGGTTTCGCCAGCTCATGATATGGCTTCACGTGTTTAGCTGGAATCCACTTGGTTCCTGTGGGAAGAAGAACACAAGCATACCCTTGCCCCCAAGGGATTAGTTCCACAGGTCCATTCCAACCAGGTCCACTAAAAGGATCTTTATACAGTACTTTAGGTCTGTGTGAAATAGAATCAGGAATTTTAAAATGTCGATCTATCGCTGTGCTGGCCATTAAGTCTGGTGAGCGATTTAAAAAATTCAAAGTAAACATAGCATTATCTAGCTGTTCTTGTGGTGGCATATTCCCCCTTTTTGTTTATGCAACATGGACTTTAAAGCATGATGCGCACGCTCAGTTATTGCTTGTCCAGTAGGTGAATGTGGAATTCCTGTCACATGGGATACCTGCCACTGCTGCAAAATAATTGAGTAGATTTAGCTACATATCCTGGACCGTTGTCAGTTTTAATGGTTTGAGGAACCCCCATAATTGCAAAGCATCGTGACCAATGTCATTGTACATCACGTGCCCTTTCTCCAGAATGAGCAGTAGCACAAATATAAGAGGAAAAGGTATCAATAGAAACATGCACAAATTTCAAGGAGCCAAAGGCAGATACATGTGTAACATCACTTTGCCAAATGGCATTAGAGTGTAAACCACGTGGGTTAACTCCAATGCTCACTGCATCAGAAGAAAATCTTTGACAATCTGGACAAGAACGAATTATATCTTTAGCCTGTGCTTTTGTCAAATTAAACATCTTTTGCAATGCTGCAGCATTTTGGTGAAAAAAGGAATGAGAGGCCACAGCAGAGTGGAATTGCACTGTGCCAACAGCAAAAGAGTCAGCCACGGCATTGCCTGTAGTCAAAGGTCCTGGCAGCACAGTGTGCGACCTAATGTGACAAATAAACAAAGGATAAGCTCTTTTATTTAAAAGAGTTTGCAATTCCAAAAATTTGTTGAATAAGTCTTCATCATTTATCTC
Source organism: Aquila chrysaetos chrysaetos (assembly GCF_900496995.4). Lineage (NCBI taxonomy): Eukaryota > Metazoa > Chordata > Aves > Accipitriformes > Accipitridae > Aquila > Aquila chrysaetos. The sequence goes on along the minus strand of NC_044004.1, from coordinate 79,569,471 downwards.
CTTTAAGTAAGATCCTGGTAATCGCTGTACAACACGTACGACATATTCTGAATCAGAAATAATATTGAGTGGTTCCGATGGAAATAAAGTTAAAGCGTGTAAAACAGCCTGTAATTCCACATGCTGTGTGGAACCTTGTAACAGAACAACAGATGTGTGCCATACTCCATCATCTAGCCAAGCAACTACACCTCGTCCAGTTTTTCCGGAGCCATCCACAAAAACTGTACGAGCATTAACAATAGGATTATCTGATACTATTGTCTGTGGTTTGATGTTTAATATATGAAGGTTTTGCAGTAACTTACATTTAGGCAGTGAGAAAGAAATTTTGTTCATAAAGGCAGCCAATGTGATTTGCAGTGATTGTGATTGAACAAAAAGGTAATCAAAATCTTGTTTTGAAAAAGGAAGATACAAGGTATCGGGATCAAAACCAATGAGACACTGAGTACCTGACCGTGCTTTTTGTACCACAGTCACAATCATTTCTAAAGGCTGTGTAACAGTTTTCTTCAAAGTGTGAGAGAGAAACACCCATTCCAAATATAAAATTTTCTGAGTGACTTTATCATGTGGAAGAGATTACCTTCTTTATCAAATTTCGATTTGTGTTGATTCGCCCAATTATATCCTTTACTACAATGAGGGCAGAAGTGACTTACAGGTTTATCACGTTTGGATTTTTGTCGTTTAGGACAGTGCTTAGCCATATGTCCCAATTTTCCACACTCAAAACATTTCACAGTAACTTGATGAACATATAGTTGCTGTGACAGTGCAGCAGCTAACATGTTAGCTCTATGAGTTTCTGTCCCTATATTTTGACATATCTTAATATACTGCCCAATGTCAGTAGCTCTTCCTTTAACTGACTTCAGTGCAGCCTGACAGTCCGTATTTGCATTCTTATAAGCCAATTGAAATAATAATGCTTTTGCAGCTTCCTGATTTTCTACCTGCCGTGTTATCGCAGCTTGAAGGCGATCAATAAAAGACGCATACGGTTCCTGAGAGCCCTGTCGTATAGAGGCAAATGAAGCGATACCTTGCCCAGTTTCAGGTACTCGTCGTATAGCCATGAGTGCAATATGAGTGGCTTGATCGAAAACTTGCTTTGGCAAAGCTGCTTGTGCCTGAGGTGTAATGTAAGGGCCTGTTCCTTGTAACATGTTTTGATCTATAGCTATCCCTGATGACAAGTTGTCCATAATTTGTTCCACTGACAAATCATTATATTCTAACTGCCATACAGAATACTGAGCAGAAGTCAACATCGTTTTCATAAGCAATTTCCAGTCCCAAGGAGTCATAGTATAAGTTCCTCCAATTGCTTCCACTAGTCCCATTGTAAATGAATTGTGTAACCCATTTTCATGAATCGATTTCCATAATTCTTTTATCATTTCATAAGGTAAACTGTCATGCTGTGGTGGAGTACGGGGTTTGTATATAACAGGAAAAGTGAACATGGTATCACCTTGCTGTAGAGCTTTTTCTCGACAGCGTTGCATCAAGCTATGTGTATTTTTTCCCAAATCATTAAGTGAATTGTCACATTTAGTATCAACGTCTGGTAAGGGCTGAGCTGAAGGCACTATAATGTTTTTTCCGCACCGCTGTAAAGCAGGAGCCACAGGATTAGACAGAGGCACAGAGTTAGAGGGATTAGTAGGAGAAGGAGATACAGGCAGTGCAGCAAAGCGAGGTTCTGGTTTAAGTTCTGCAAACCCTGGAGAGGGAGTACCAGGCGATTGGGGTGGGTGGGTGGGGGCCGGCGGCGGCACGGCGGCGGCTGTGGCGGCCGCAGAGGCTGCGGGAGGCGGCGGCGGCGGCGAAGCGGGTGCGAAAGCGGCGGGAGGCAGCGGCGGGGTGGCGGGAACCTGTGTGCGGTGGTGAGGGTCGGCGAGCCCGCGGAGCCCGTGCTGCCCGCCCGCTGCCTGCCTGCCTGCCTGCCGGCGGAGTGGGTGCCTTAACGGTGTTAGTGCAGGCGGTGGTGGAGGTAACGAGGGATATAAATCCGGCTCTTTTTCAGAGTCCACCCTGCCTGATACAAAAGAATTATTACCAGAATCAGAATCCTGGTCATTAGCGGCCTGCTTACAGACTGTCTCCTCAAAAGCAGTATCAGGCTGTACTGGTATGATTTTCACTGCCAGCTCTAAATGCACCAGCGCAGCATAAATAAATCTCCATGTCATAATTAAATTTTCTGATACACCAAAGGCCAAAGTTTTTCACGTTTGTAAATGTTCCCCGACTCTTTCCCAAACCTCGGTATCAAAAGTTCCCTCTGTGGGAAACCAGTTACAATTATCCTTTACCCATATTAAAAGCGAAGCAATTTGTCCCTCTGTTATTTTACACCCAGAGGCCCGTAAAATCTGCTGCAAAACGTTTAAGTAGAGCTTATGCTCCTGGGAAACTGATTGCCCCATGCTACCGCAATCTCGCAACTCACCCGTTCCGCAGGGGTTGCTGTTACCTATTTTCTCGGAGTCGTGGCCACTTCTTCAAAACTCTCCCCATTAGATTACATGGTCTCTGCAGTGAAGGGGAATCACCTCTTCTTTTCTCAGTCACGTCGTTTTCTTCTCTTAATCGTGCCGGCTTCTTCTCTCGATCACGTCGTCTTCTTCTCTCGATCACGTCGTCTTCTCTCGATCACGTCAGGGTCACCATCTGCGGAGACTCAATTAAGCGCTCAAACTCTCTGTGCAAGATTCCCTTTATTTCACAAAAGAATCCAACTTATATATGTTTCAACAAAGATCCAGAAAGTACTAACGGCACACAGCCAATACTACTAGCACAGGAGGGCATATCTGGCCCAGCTGGGATGTTTGCCAGTCCTCAGAACAGTTAAAGATAAAAACTTTCCATAGACATACTCGTGACTGTCTTCAGCCACATCTTCCCAGGCCTACACAAGTCCATCCTCCACCCTGACCTTGTGAAACTAGTTCTTCAAGGGCTTGGCAAACATGCAGCACAACAAATTCTAACGGTCACTCTTGAAAACAAATGCCAGGTGTTCCGAGCTGCTCCCACAACAGGTCTCAGCATTTTGCTACTAGTTTCAGCAGAACCTTTGTTTGGCCCTTAGAAATCAAATAAGTAACTTCTACTTGGAGCTGTTAGGAGATGGACTTGCAGTTTGGATCATGAGTAGTCCATATGTCCACTTTTTTTTCTGTATACATAGGTTTTTCTTCCTGAAGCTTCTTTTTGAACTTCCTAGAACCCAGGAAAAGTAAAAAGCAGCAGAATGACTTCTTTCTCTAGGATTTAACTACAAGCCACCTTCTGGAGCAACATTTTTCATATTTCTTTACTGCCTTCTGTCTGTACTTCTGGTGCTTCTGAAGCTGTGGTTGCACATTTGCTGCAAAGTAATCCAAACTGGGTTAAAAGATTAGCCAGATCTTTTTCCTGATCTGGTTTATTGCACAGCCACACAGAAAACAAAATGGGTAGTGAACTGGCATGAATGTAGAAATAAGTGGCAGAGCTAGGAGCTCTTTAACTTAGTATGCTATGAACTTAAACAAGAAAGCATTAAGATGTAGATACTGATAAATGTAGTATTCATAGAAGCCACAGTTAACTGGTAACACTGTAAATGCTCTGGAAAACATGTAAATGTTAATGGGAGACTGAGAAAAGAAGATGAACAATAAATTCAGGGATATGTTTTTAAATAGTCTGTGCAAATAACATGCTGATGCAAGATACTCTATCTAATTATCTATGGAGGTATCCGGGAAAACATTAAATAATATGGAAAACAAATTTAAGATGGAAAAGTACTGAGTATATGAGGTAATATAGAAGGATGATTTTTCTGGAATACAAAGACTTTAGACATCTGAGGTTTTCAGTATACAAAGCTACCACATGCTGTAGTATTCTGTATAGTATGATTATCTAGTCACCTTTATTGCTATTTAGTATAAACAAAACAGCTCTGAGACAAAGTAAGGGTACTATAATCGCATAAAATATGCACAAGTACCATATTTAAACATAAAAATGTATGGGATTGTTTTGCAAGCATGATAGAACACAATTTCTGACTGTAAGATAAAACTGGCAGTATAATTTTAATATCTTGTGTGAGAAACAGGGAAAGCAGGAAAGTAATACATAATATTTTCTGATCTCAGTGCTTATAGAGTTAAGTCTGTAAGTCACTGAACACTGAAGTGTATGGAAATATGTTTCTTTGTTATTCAAAGCATAACAAATTCACACTTCTTTAACACTGATTTATAATAATAAAGCCAGCAGATGTCATGTAATTAGATTTGTACTGCCCTTGAGGGTAGTGGATCAAATTCAGCTCAGCGTTAGAACAAATAATACCATTGAAGTTCGTGTAGTTACTAGAGATTTGCTCCTGCCTCACTAAGGGTGCAGTGTTAAAATGAGAAAAGGGGCCAGTTTGGGGCAGTGTTAAAATGAGGAGGAGTAAATACAGGGCTAGATGCAATACAATGTAAAGCTGCACTCCATCCCCTCTTCACTTGCTATTTTTTGAGGCATATACACAGACATTCCAGTTAAAAAGCCAGTTGTATTTTAACATATTCTCTGAACATGGTGGGAAGCCTGTAATGCTTGATCTCCAAGTGAAGTGGGACTTGGGGGCTCAGGGGACTGTTTTGGCTAAATTTTTTAATAATTTAGAAGGAGGATTGTCGATTAATTGCCATGATTGGCTGAATTTGTCGAAAGAATGTGTTCGTCTCTTTGTTAAAATATGGATGTAACTGTTGGCAAGCTATGCAGATGACTATAGTGTGCAAGGTGGCATCTCTGAAATCACACATGCCTAGCATCTAAATCTTGATAGTGAGAGATATCAAAACACAAGTCATTATAGCTCCAGAAAAAATATAAAATATCCTACAGTAATGAAAATGAGTTAGGGTCGTATTTTGCCAGCCTGATTCACATTTAATACTATTGCATTGTCTATTCTGTGTGAATAGTCCCAGTGACTTCAGTGGAACTCTTAATGGTGGCTGGGCTCGTGTGAGCTGGGACAGTGCAATAGAACCATCTGTGTTTTCGTCAAAGTTAAAATGCCCAGTTTGTCTGGGAACCATGGGGCAAATTCTCAGTTCTGAGTTCCACTGCTGTATATGGCTTATCTTAGAGTATATGGACAAGTGGCTAGTAAGTTTCTGCAATAGGTAAAAGAAAAAATGTAAAACAGCTTGCTCTCCTTCCTGCCCCAAAAAAGGCTAAATCTTACCTTTTGGTATAGAAATGAACACAATGAATTTGTAGAACAGAACAGAGCAGAATAGAATAGAATAGAATAGAGTAGAATAGAGTAGAATAGACTATTTAGTTGGAAGGGACCTACAAGGATCATCTAGTCCAACTGCCTGACCACTTCAGGGCTGACCAAAAGTCAAAGCATGTTGTTATGGGCATTGTCCAAATGCCTCCTCAACACTGACAGGTGTGGGGCATCGACCACCTCCCTAGGAAGCCTGTTCCAGTGTGTGACTGGGTGGTAAGTGAAATGCTTCCTAATGTCAAGTCTAAATAGCTGTAAATAGAATGTCCTGAATTAAGAATATATTCTATATTTTTGGTAGTTTGTGACATTTCTAGAACAAAACATGTTGATCAGAGGAATTTTTAAAAGCAGGAATCATTTTCATTCCCAGCAATTTAACAAAATCAATGCAAGGTCTTAAAATGCTCTCTTGACCCATCCACGTTTTTCAGCAAAACAAAGTTCAGTTCAAAAAGCTTCTCTAGCTCAACTCCAATCCTGCTGCTCTTCTGGCAGTGTTGGATACTGCTTGAAGAAGCCAAAACAATGTTTTGCTCAAAACATTTAAGAAACTAAATGAGTTTATTCCATGTAGGGGAATTAGAAAGATTTTTATAATTTTTTAAACATTTGTGTGCAAGTTGCTTATTCTTGCTGACAAAGTAGAATGAAATACGATGCTATGCAAAAGCAAAGAAATTAAATAATCTCTTTCAAAATTCCTTTCAATAGTCACCTCCAGGTTGGTGAGGAGGCTATGATCAGTTGGTCCAGAGGCAGCAGCTCTTGTGCTGTGAGCAACACGTAACATCAAGGCTTCACGTCCATTACAAAGGACATGTACAATCCTGGATCAAATGGCAATGAAATTTGATCTAGATGAAGCGTGAAATCGCAGCACATGTCTGTCAAATTATCCAGAGCGTATGGTGGCGTGTTTATGAAGGCTCTATTTTGGCTCTATGTTGGCTTACTAAGGACAAGCAGTACTGCCCTAATAAAAACTCTGCTGCTACCAAGTTACTTCTAGGAGATTTTTAAACAAAATTTGAACTGCTACAGTGAGCTCGTATGGATTCATGGCTGTAGTGTTTTTGCAATATGCTCATTAAGTCAGATTTGCCATCTTGTAGGGACACAGCCTAAGGCAGAGGTAGAAAAGCATGTGCAGCCACAATCATTGGGTGTTGCGGATACTACCACTTACTCAAAATAGGCCCCAACATTGAGGTTACCAACTTTTAAAGATAATTTTGAAGAGGTAGATCTAGGTACTTGACTAAAAGCATGGGGAAAAGGGACGTGAAATAGGAAGAGTGTGATGTTAGTCCATGCTAACCATTTTCTATTTGTCTGGTTTGAGTTAAGAGATAAAGTTCTCTTTTATTTCATCTATTTGGTCCATTCAGTGCTTTTAATTTATGAATTTATTGAGCATCTAATTTGACATAATTTAGTTTGAGGTTTGTGATGTGAAGAACAATTAAGTTGAGAGAACAGTGATGAATTAAGCAGCTTGGGCCTAATTCTGTGTAACTTTTAGACTCATTTCTACTGACACAACACAAGCTAGCAGTTTTTTGCTAAATGGAGTACACTAGACTTGAATATATGTCAGTACAACACAAGTCCCAAATGGTTGTGAAATTCTACCATTATTTGTTTGTGTTTTATAAATATTTTATAATGCTGTAAGTGGTTAAACAAAGTGGCATAGAATGTCTGCTTATTACATTTAGACAACCGTTTGAAGTTGGAAGTAAATAGAAGTATGCTGGAGGACAGGATTTGAGTTCAAAATTATTGCAACAATAGAAATAATTAAAAAGATAGAATGCAGGTCAATAAAGAGAAGTGAAAGGTAATGTACTTGGGAGTAATCAGTTAAATAAAAACAGGATGAGAAAACAATTGGCTTCATAAATCTGAAGGAAAAAATCCGGATAATAGATCAGAGCTGAAGGCAGTTCAACAAAGTCGTTAGTTGCAAAAAAAAAAAAGAAAACTGCACTGAGATCCCTGAACAGGTCGGTAGCCTATGGCACATAGTACATCTGTATTTCACACAGCGTTGGTAAAGGCTTCATCTGCAGCTGAATGCCTAGTTTGGGGAATAGCCATGGACAAAGGAGTTGACTCGATTAGGTGAGATTCCAGGAGGCAGAAGGATCAGAAGTGCAGAACAGCAAGGTGAAAAGAAATGCGATGGCAGTCTTCCCAGATACTAAGGACTCTTGCAGAGAAGCAAATAAACTTCTGCATGCTCATGGCAAACAATATGAAATGCATTTCTCTTGCTGTCCATATGGAGTAGAGGTTATAAATTCCAGCCACAAATATTTTAGACCGGAGGGTAGGAAAAAAAATCTGAATGTAAGTACCACAAAGCTCCAGTATGGATTGCCGAGGGAGGCCGATGCATTTCCAGCACTGCATATTTGTAGGTTTGACACACGTCAGGGATGACATCAGGATATGAGGCTGGATTAGAGGATGCCATTGTTTTTTGGTGATTCCGTTATAAGGTTCAAGGCCACAGAAACTCATGATGTAATCAAAACACCAATATCAGTGATCAAACCCAAACCTATAGATTGGATTGTGGTACAGTATATGTGTGTGTGTGTAGCGCACATATACTCCAGACCGGCAGAATTTGGCCTGATACTTACCTTAACAGAAAAAACCTGACCACAGACTGCATACAAGGCTCAGAGAGCCAAAGCCACAGCATACATGGAGAAGAAGAAAGGCGAGGAGCATTCTGCAAAAATACAAGCTTTTTATTTTGAAACAGTGTATGTATATAGCGTAACATCTTTCATAGCCATTAGTGTTTGTAAAGATTAGCTCATCTTAGCAACCAGTTCTAAAAACAGAGTGCAGGCTCACACAAACTTCATCATATCACATCCAGGAGGAAGTGATTTTGTTACTGTGCAGGGACTTCTACTGTATTCATTACAGCCAACAATATCAAAGAAGAGTGCAGTAGTATGAGATAGCATTTCTTTTTCCATAACATTTCCATAGATAGGACAGTATAACTAGTAATGTATTCCCTAAGGAGATGAAAAAATCACCTCTTGGCATTTGGGGTTTTTAACATTTAAAAGCCCCATCATTTTTCTAGGATGTTCTTTACTGAGAAACATGAGTAGCTGGAAATAGTTTCTTTCTGCATTAATCTGCACTGCTCTAATTTCCTTCTCTTCACACATCTTTCTCAGTTTTAAGTTTGACCTGCATAATGTCATTGACATGTATACCATAAATACCACGTGAAAAAAAAAAAAGAAGAGAATAACAGCTTATATCACAAAAGTGTGATGGTATCTGGCACTAAGATACCAGCAGAGGAACACCACACTCCATATAACAGAGCGCTGAATGTCCACATCTTTGGGTCTGACAATTACAGGAAAAATTGGTCTATTTCAGGAGAACAAACGTTAGCATTAATTCTAACTGCTGAGGTAATCTGTAACGTTTATTCTTTTGTTGTTTCCTTTTGCGAGATGCTAGGAACTGAAGTTTGTTGCACAACTTTTGAATCCAGACTGCAGGCCTTTATTTCAATCTTCATCCTTGTTGTAGTATGAATAGCTGTCAGAATGAAAATCAGCATGCAATATAAATTACGCACATTCACAAACAGACAATAAAATATGAGAGGGGGGAAAGGAGGAAGCAGGAAAAATACCAAAAATCAGATGAAAAATGCTTTAAAGATTTTGGAAAACTCCCTCAAACTGGAACTTTGTAAGCAGTCAGAAAAATGTGGGCAAAACATAACGGCTGACCTGCAGATAACTACATTGGGTGTAAAGGATGTACTAGGGTGGGAGACGTGCATTCTGGCCTCAAGGGCGACTAACGAAAGAAAACTCATTCCAGGTGAAACGAAGATATGGGCCCCCAAAACGCGGCAAACTGCAGTAAGCTGTCACAGCTGTGAAATACCCTGGAGAACAGCCCTTGCTGAAAAGAGCTCTCCGAAGATTGTGCACAGCTGGTTGTCTGGAGCGAGCGATGAACTCGTACTGCGGTGCTTCGGTGAAAATGAGTTTGGCGTCTATACTTGAACAACACTTAAACTGCATTAGAACAGGTACGTAGCCTGCTCGGCGACTCCTGCAGAGTCTGGAAGTCGGGTTTCCGTCGGTCTGCAGGCTAACGCGTTACGCTTTAGAATCGGTTTATCCGCAGGTCAGCGCTATCCTGTTCTATCTCGACCCCCCCGCCCCCCGGTGGCCCCCAAGCGCGGCAGGCCGTCGCTGGGAGGGGGAACGCCGCCTCTCGGGCGCCGCCGGGACCCCGCTAGGCCGCCCCACTGCTCGGGCCCCGGCCGCCGCTGCTCCGGCCGAGCAGGGCGGGCATCCCCGCTCCCGGCCCGGCCTCCGCTGCCCGGCACCAAGATGGCCGCCGCCGCCACCGGCGCGTGGCGCGTCCGCCGCAGCCGCTCCATTGGAAGAGGGGAAGGAAGTGACGCACCGGCGGGAGCCCGGCGGAGCGGGGTGGCGGAGGCCGGCTGCGCGGCGATGAACAGCCGGCTGCAGGAGATCAGGGAGCGGCAGAAGCTCCGGCGGCAGCTCTTGGCGCAGCAGGTAGCGGGCGGAGGGAGGGGGGGCGGCCGGGCCGTTCCCCGCCGGGCCGGGCCGGGCTCCGCCGGCGGGCGCTGGAGCGCGTGGGCCCCGCCCTTCCCCGGCGGGGAGGGGGGCTGGCGGGCGCGCGCCGCCTCAGGTGCAACGGTTGGGCTGAGGGCGGCGGGGCCGGGGGTTGTGAGGCGGCCGCTGGTCGGTGACGCGAGGGAGCGGTCCGGGCGCCCGGCAGGTGGGCAGAGGGAAGCGGCGAGCCGCCGGGTGGGGGGAGCCCCTCGGTTCGGACCCGCAGCCCCGGTGGGAGAGGGGGTCGCCGGCGGGCGGGCGGGCAGGAGAGTGTGTGTCGGGTTCGGAGAGCGGCCCGTCGGCGTCCCGGTGGTTGGGGTGGGGGGGTGTGTGTGGGGGCGGGGGTGTTTAATCGGCGGTGACTGAGGCTTGAGTTCGCCTTGCCCGTTGTGCAGTTAGGAGCTGAAAACGCGGACAGCATCGGTGCCGTGCTGAACAGCAAAGATGACCAGCGGGAGATCGCGGAAACGAGAGAAACGTGTAGGTCAGTATCGGTGTGCAGTTTCTGGTAAAAATGAAGGGGATGGTAATAGTGATACAGGCCTTTGAAATAGGATGAGATTGCGCTCCAAAGAGCCAAACAAAATCTTACCGTTTATTTAAAAACATACAACTCGGTGAATGGAAATGCTTTAGTTACTCAAATCTGAACTCTGAATACAGTGAGTAGGGTTTAGTCATTCACTTCAAATAGCCGTTTGGAAAACAAGGCTAACTTTTTGCTTCCTATGTTAAAAAGCTACTGCGGAGCAGAACGGAGGTGTGAATTCAGAGCGTGGCACCTGCATTGTGCCTAGAGCCTTTATACTTTTACGAAGAGCAGTCACAGGGCAATTTAGTTTAAAAGTTCTTACGGAACAATAGACATGTCTAGGATAGAGTAGCTATTGCTTATTAATTCTCACATGTAACAGTAATTTTCTTGTGTGAGCAGCCTTAATTTTGTATATGCACTGCTTTTGTTAAAATAAGCTGTACCTTTCAGAACAGAGAAAATGAGAAAGCGAGATACCTGTTTTCAGGAGTCCTGTCCTTAAGAAGTTTTGCTGGTGTCAAATACACTGAGAGAGGAATAACTTCTCATGTATAAAGTTTCAAAATAATTTCAAGCTTGTAACAGAAACATGTAGTCAAGGGAGATGATCAGAGATTTCTGAAATGCTCTCTCTGGAGAGAGAAACTTTTATATCAGGATTTTTTTGTTGTTGTTTATAGGGCTGCTTATGATACTTCTGCACCAAATGCAAAACGCAAATACCCAGATGAGGGAGAAGCTGATGAGGAAGAGATTGAAGAATATAAGGTGAGAAAAAAAGGAAAAAGTTACTTTTCTCTGGTGTTCATGTGTCTCTGAGGGACTTACAAAATACGTATGTGTGCGTACAAATAAAAATAAATGCGATGTGTATAAATACTTTAAAATATATGTCCCTCAGTGGCATCTCCCTTGATGTCTTCCACTGCAGAGATCTAAGAGGGCATAGATGTGAAGTGGTTCTCTCCATATGTGGCTTAGGTGCATTGAACTGTACATGCACCAGAACCCAATGTTTGGAGGCTTAATTTAGTGCTGCTCCTAGGAGGAGGTAGGCTTGGGTGATGGTGCCCACAGGGAGTGGCAGTGTGCCATGGCTGGCTGTCTTGTGTGGGAAGAAGTGGTAAAATATGTGCATGCTTGGGTACACGCAAAAAAAAAAAAATCTTGACTGGAATTTCTTTGTCAGAAGAAAAGCTTGCGTTTAGCAAGAAGCACAGGCCATTGGATGAGAATAAAGGGAGGCTGAGGGTATCTTCTAACCTGCCTGTTAAGTGCAAAAGAATGCAGTTCTGGGTGAATGGAAAAAATAAGGGATTCTAAGGGTATGGAAGTAAGAAGCTTGGTTTGGGTATGCTTTAGGTATCCAAAATATCCAGGAAAAGTTCAGTTTAAAACAAAACAAAACGCTTCTGTGGTCACTGAAGAATGAGTGGTTGTCAGACTCTCGTGCCCTTCATTTTTCAAATGCTCATCTAAGAGCTATTTGACAGCTTTCTTGTTTCACATCCAATGTGATGTTTTGGCTAAGATGAGGGGTAGAGAAAGGAGGTTAAACAAAGGCACGGTTATGATACAGCTGTCTTTCTGATTTGCTTTTGTGATCTTGTTGCAGCATATACACTCCCCCTCCCTTGTTAAGTTGTCCTAATAACCTTGCTTCTGTGGTTAAGTAGAATCATGGTCAGTGCATTTATAAAATAATGCGGTGTCTGCTGTTCTCTTGGATGCCTAAAAATAGTAATTTTTGAAATATGAGGCCTTGGTAGTGTTACATTTGTGTTCAGGTTTATAAATGTTTCTGTAATAATGTCTATCTTACTTCTATCTCACTAAAACAAGAAGTTAATGTATGACAGGACGTTTTTTGATGACTGACTCTTAAAGTCTATCTGTAAACAGACATTCTTTTTAACAGGCTAGGCGTTAGTCTGTACGTCTTGTTTAGCAAACCAATTAAGTCACCATCTCAGAGAAGGGATTTACAGAGTACACGCACTATTTGTGGAGTGGGGTTTTTATGCTCACATTAGTGATCAGTTCATATTAGTTTATTTTGCTCCTTAACCAAGTATGTGGTTAAACAAGTAACTTTTTTTTCTGTGAAACATATGTGGATAAGTCACTTCAGTTGGTAAAGCATATGAATCTTATCACTAACATTTTCTTCATTAGCTTGGAGAAGACTTACCCTGAGGTGGGCTGTGACCATTTGCAAGTGGTTGGACTGTTGCTAGCTATATTGTTGAAATTGAAGAATATTTTAATAACACTAGCTTGGGCCAGCTTCAGTCGAGCAGATGAATAGATTTAAGTAACTTGAAACCCCCAAGTGGAACATCTATAGTGGAGTCATCAGCTGTTTTCTGCAGACATTTCTAATTCCCTGTTGGCAAGGAGTTAAGAACTTAGTAAAATCCCATCTGTATTTATGTAACTTTTTCCTTAGTACTTTGAGCTAGTTTAAATTTAGTCTTGTAATACAAACTGACACAAAAATCTAGATCCTTATGGTATCAAGCCCTATTAGATTGTGTTTAATACTCTTTAAACAAAAGTAGTAAGAGACTTAACTATTAGTGTTGCAGACAAATATTGCACGTTTGTCAGTTTTGTTAGGAAAATTAGAGGCGAGTATTTCTGATGTGAAGTGACTCATATGTCTCTAAAACCCTGACTTGCGGTGTTGGGTTCTACATGATGATATTCATTAATCCTCTAAAGTGGTTTGAAATTTTTGTGCCCTGACTTCAGATTTGGTAGAAATGAATGTGTCCTCAAACCTCAACTGCTCTAGCTGGACCCTGAGCATCTAGCTGTAATTGCTGGTGAAGATGGGTTACTGTGAAGATACAACATTGTTGTTACTGCAGTGCAGTGTGATGGCGCAAGCTCTGCAGGGGTAGAGTGTGTGGATGTGGGCATGAAACCTTTAAACAAACGTAGTTGGGTGTTTTGGAGGATATCCGTCAGGTTCTAGTCTTCCAAATGGAAAGTGAAGTGAGCTGATGACTCCTAAATGCCTTGTGCTGATGTTTTGAGAGAAGGCTGAACAGCGACATTGACTTTTTCATTATATGGGGGAAGTGTGAGAGCAGTTTTTGAGATGGAAGGTGAAGTATGTTAATCTTCTCAGCTATTTAGGAACATCTGATGCAAAAAAAGACTATGTTTTTTATTTTTTGTTTTTATGGGTTTGGTTTGGGGCTTTTTTGTGGAATAAGTGTACGTTCATAGTGATGGTTCTTAATAAACATCAGGCTGATAGGAAAATAAAGGGCAGCAAGGCTGCTTGTTAAGCTTCCCACTGGCAGCTTGACTTCTGTCTTGGAGCCTGAGTCTGCATTGCAAACCATAGCGGTGGGAGATAGGGGAAGAGATGCATTATTGGCATAAATGAATAATGGATGTTTTAAGGTCAGAAAGTTGAAATGTGGTTCTAAAGAACTTCTACAATACTCTCATTTTTGTGGAACTGTAACAGTTGTACTAGGGTTAGTTGGGCTCTCAGGTCTGTATTTGGAAGTGACTGGTAATGGGACTAGGCTATCGGCTGCCACTCCCAGGCTTTTCATAGCCTTCTGAGAGTTGTGATTGTTGCTCCACCTCTCCCCTTCCCCCTGTGAATTTACTCAATTGTTTGAACCTGTGTAAATGCCTGGTATCAACAGTGTTTTGTGGCAAAGAGTTCCGGAGTTTTGACTTTGTATGAAGTACAAAAATACCTGCGGTTCAAATTCGTTGTCTGCCAGCCTAATTCGATACAGCCCTGTTTTACTTTGTTTCTGCAAGCGGTGGCCTGCGAGCTTATCATGCTTCCATGCAGTTGTTCTGAAGGCTGGAAAAACCTTACTTGGTTGAATCATGATAATTGCTTGATGTATCTCTAGTTATTTGAAAAAACTATATGCTTGAATATTGTCGGTAGTTTTTGTTTCCCTAACTCAGCGCCAATATACCAGGTTTGGAAAACAAGGATGATTAATGTACAAGAACCTAGTATTTTGTATTAATTTCATTCTGTCCCTACTCTGACTGTGTCCTTTTCCCTTTGAAAGTTGGTGGTGTGGGCTTTTTGTTTGTGGCCACAAGACTTTTTTTTTTTTTTTTTTTTTTTTTTTTAATCACTTACGAAGGCATAAAGAGAACTGGGATGACTCTGAAGTAGGTATCTAACAGGTGCTTATCATCAGAAGATGATTTAGAGGATGATGGAAGAGGGAAAACAGGTGTGTAAGTTTATGATGGCATAAGCAGTTTTTAGTAAAACTCAAGCTTTCAGCTTTTTTTGTCTGATTAACACTTGCTGCTGCTTGTCTGCTGTTCATTCCTTTTCCTTGTAAACACTGTTGCTGTTTGATAGTAATCTTTTTTTGGTCTGGTTAAACAAGCAAACAAAAGACTATATCTCGGTAAGTTCTTCACCTGAATAATGGGGAGGGGGAATCTGTGACCTGTTAATCACAGTAGGCGTTTCAGAAGTTGGTTCAAAGCTCCGATTTGGAAAGAGCTTATTTTAAGATTTCAACAGCTAGAGGGATCAAAATAGGGACAACACTTAATTTTTCATTCTGCATTCAGACAGCTTATGTAGCATAGGGTATATGCAGTAGTAATAATAGCCTCTTCTCTGCATCTTTTGACTTAAGATGTACGTATGTTGGGGGGAGAAGTTGAGTTCTTTTCTGTGAGAAATCTTGTTCTCCATCTTTCCTTTTATTTTGGTGTGTTAAAATGTCTTTTTTCTTAAATATTTTGGCCTTGAGACTGCTTTTCTCCTCACATGAAGCACTATATTAACTGATTAAGATTTCTGTTGTAATCAGCGATGTATGAAAGAGCATATGCATCCTACTAACATATGGTAGATGATATTTAGTGGTTCTTCAGTTTTACTTATATATATACTGGGTTGTTTCAGGATCAGTGGGAAAAGAGAAAGTGACTTGAAGAAGCGAGTCTCTTTTTTGTTCCTGTTCTAAGTGGGATGTTCAGAGTATGTCAGTGTGACAGATCTCTGAATTCCAGAAATCTGATGAATGAACAGTTGGTGACACACTAACTGGGGGAAAAAAAACTGCAATACAATTCCTGTTTTCTGTAAATTTTAAGACTACAAAATGGGAATTTTAAAATTACTTTTAAGGACAGTCCAAATGAAATACTGGCTTGTACCATGTGCTGTTTCTGCAAAGTGTGGACTTCAACAGATTTGCAGGAAACCATCTTCTCTATATAAAGGTTGGAACATAAGAGATGATTGAATGGATATAAATGTTCAAAGGTTCTACTACAGAAGAACTTCAACAAAATAAATCATTTGCTTTAGTCCAAGGAGTGAAATTTTGGGGAGACAAAAATTAAAAGTTCTACACCTTGTAAAGCACTGCCTACACTGTCAGGGTCTAGAAATGAAGGGTTTCTTATTTTATGTTTCTTTCAGAGGCCTTTCCCAGTAACAGTCTCCTCATTAATGAGACCGACAGACCTTTTTGGGAATAGGTAATTTTTTTTCCCCCTTCAAAGCTGGAGTTGGAACCATTCATGATCTGCTGTTTTAGGAGACTTCTGTTTGTAGACAGCCCACTTCTTTCCTTAAGAAGCAGAATCATAATGAGGAGAGAAATGGCAAGGTCTTGCATACTTATAATATCTGCTTTATTTCCAAGGATGAAGTAGAGCTGCAGCAAGATGAAGAGAACCTGCCCTATGAAGAAGAGATTTACAAAGATTCCAGTACCTTTCTTAAGGTGAGCTGCTTTTGCAATTAGAAGTCTAGTCAAAGCTGGCATAGTCGTGTTAAACTTTTCTTCTGCAGTTGATGGCATTTGAAATACAGCTTTCAAGGCTGAAGTAATTGACTGGAATTCACAAGTACAGAAGTTTCCTGTGAAAGATATGACTGTAACTAGTGTTTACATTGATATGACTAAAGATGTGTCTCAACTCAGAATGAGCCATAGTAATGGTGGGCCTGATTTGGAGCTAAAACCACAATGACAGTCTTGACTAGAGTAGCTTATAAAGGCATGTTGAAAAGAAAAAAAAAAAAAAAAACCCCCAAAAAATCTGTTACTTTCTCATTTATCAGACTAACATGTGTAGAGTGTGTCTGTGTATGTCCAGTTATCTCCCTGTTGGTCTCACTGAACTCCCTTTTATTCTCCAGGGTACTCAGAGCTTAAATCCACACAACGATTACTGCCAACACTTTGTGGATACAGGACACAGACCGCAGAACTTCATCAGAGATGTTGGTATGGCATAGTCAGTAACTGTTTGAAGATAACTCATTTTATTTGGTAGCACTTTTTCTTCCCCTTTTTAATTCCTTACAGTTACTAGGAAATGTAGATACACATATACTTCATAGTTTTGTCTCTCTGTGTTCATATCAATAAACAAATTTATATGAATGATTTTATTTTTAATCAGTTAGGAGGTGATTATTACCCAGGCTCTTCTTACTTCGGGTTATATTTGAAAGTATTTAATGAGGAGGATTTTTTTCAAAATTAAGCTCTTTTTGTTCCAGAAAGTAGATGAGTCTAGCGAACAGATCTTGAAACCTTTGGAAGTTTGAATAACTGACTTACAGTTCAGCTGTTTCCTGGACTGGATTGCCTCAAAGAATGCATGTAACATGTAAAGTATGGAAAATACTTATATTTAAGTCAATAAGCAATATGGATAGTATTTACCAGCTAAATTATGTAACTGCTGACAACTCATTAGAAGGCCCAACATATTATTGAGTTTAGAGAAAGTTAAAAAATAACATTACGTTCATCCAGCCAGCCATCGCTGAACTCGTTATTGAAATCTTGCTTTATTAGACCTGAATTTAATCTTTTTAAAACTAAGGTACGGTTTGGTCCCGTTTCCCAGAATGGGTGTCTGGTAGTTATTTGGGTTTTAAAAAAAGCAGGACACCTACCTCTGCAGTTTTCTGCAACAGTTCTCTGTATTTTATCAAGTTTAAGATTGTCAGGGCAAGTGTGGTGTGTCTATAGATGTCAGCCCAAAGAGGTTCTGTTTGCCTGTTGAGGCAGTTAGTTTGTTCTCTGTGTTTTTTAAATGCTTCTGTGAAACGTACCTGGATGCTTAATATGAAAAACAGGCTGTTTTGACTCGGTTACGTCTTTATCCAAAAAGCATTTGGGCTTCACAGTTACGTACTTGAGGTAGTTATACACTGTTCTTTGAAATGTGTCTGAAGAAATAGCAGCCCGTGTTATTTACTCTTGACTTCTCTGCTGCATAAAGAATTGCGAAGGGACAGGACAAATTGTTATATGAGTGTTAATATGGAAATGAATGTGTCAGCAGCAGTTAGTCTAGACACTTTATTAGACATGAGGTATGTCAAGTTGCATATTGGTTAGCATACCTTTTCTACATGATGATCAAAACTCTGCTTAGGTGCTACTGTGTAACTGGACAAAAAGCTGTGGGGAAGTAGTGGTTCCAGAACACCCAGTTAGAGCTTTTTGATGTTGCTGTTGGAAAAGAGGGAGACACCTGTGGGTTTTGTTTCGTTTTGTTTGTTGGTTGTGGGGTTTTTGTGGTTTGTGGTTGGGTTTTTTTTGTTTGTGGTTTTTTTTTTAATAACTGAAGTCATCTTGATTGAAAATTCATTTACATCTATTGCTTAGCTGCTGATAACTGGCTTCCATTTCTGCTGGTCAGGAGTATTTGACTTGCACCAGCTGGAAGCAACATGGCAGTGGAAATCAGAACACCACAGTGGTGTTTGAGATGTAATGTATTTAAGGAAAAGAATGAAAATAACTTTTGGGTGTTTTATGCACATGTAATAAGAGATAGTAAGGTTGGATACTAAGAACTTCGCTTTTACCAGTGTGATGCTAGGGTTGGGAGTTCAGAAGTTTGAATTAAAATAAGGAGAGGGATGAAGGGTTGTGGGGTTTGTGGGTTTGGGTGGGTTTTTTTGTCCCCCTGGATTAGGACCATTTAAAGTTGTAAATTTAAATGAACATGAAGCTTCACTCATCACACAATCACTCCTACTAAAGTTGTACTGATACTGCTTGGGAGGCTAGAGTGGTACCTTTTTGGTTTGTGCTGAGCCTGCTGCTAGCAATAACAAAAACATACTATCTCTACTTATTTTTTGAAGGGGGAATGTAATATACTGAAAAGTTTGCTTGGTTTTTTCTTTTTTTTTTCTTTTTTTTTTTTTAAGAAGTTTGCTGCAGAAAACCTAATTAGGGTTCTCCCTTTTGCATCCAGTACATCTGAAAGGTTTGAAAATTAACATCATAAAGCTAAGTCTAGGAACCCAATAAATAAATATACATGTATTCAAATCTTCATGACTGACACCAGAGTACCAAATCTCAATATAAGGGTTGCCTAAGGGAACCATCCACGCCCCAGTTGCTGCCTTAGCAGTAGTCTTCAAAAGTTAAATAAGAGTATTCTGTAAATTAATGTTAATTAGATCTTAATAAAATCTATGGGTGGGGGGATAACAAAATAACTTTCTCCTATCATTCTGGCACTTTTAGTTTAAATGAAAGATTGTTTCCTTCTGATAAAAGGAGTTGTGAACTCATGATGGCTGTAGTGCTCTAGAGAAGATTAGAGCATAGAGACTACATTCAGTAACAGCCATAATTAACTGGGTGAAGGCAGGAGGCTTTTGTGAAGAACTGAACAAAAAACTGCTTTGAAGGGTTTGGTTTGTTCTAACAAAAATTAAAATGAGGCTAAATATTAACATTTGGACCTATTTGGAATACTGGACAATGCTTAATTCATACAGATTTACTCTCTAAGTAGTTGTTAACTTCATGTTTTCTTCTTCTTAGGCTTAGCAGATAGGTTTGAAGAATATCCAAAACTTAGAGAGCTCATCAGGTTGAAGGATGAGCTGATATCTAAATCTAACACTCCTCCCATGTAAGTGTTCTTGTGGAAAATGCCTTTCTTCTCCAGACCTGTTTGAAATTAGCTGTCTGCTTTGCAAATCTCTTATCTTTAGCACCTGCTCAGAATTTACATTTTCTATTTCTGTTTGTATATGCAAATTAATCAATTGAAACTTCAGAAGACTAAAATCAGTTTGGTTTTGTTAGTTTAATCTAGTTGTTTAATATAGTATATAAACTAGATTTTCTTTCCAGTGTGTGATTATTTACAGTATCTAATGCTTTGGTTTTTAAGACCAAACTGTCAACTGATTGAGCTGCAGGCTTTAAGTTGGGAACTAAAAGAACATTGTATGATTGTGAATCTCATGATATCATGCAGTTTACAGTAACAAGAAAAGCTTTAAAAATTTGACCTCTTAGTATAACCTTAGTTGTTTCTGTAACAGCTTTTTTTTGTAAAATGATCAGCTATTATTTTAGTATCCATTAATCAGATGTTACTTCATAGTTTAAGACCAAAAAAAGTTTAGGCTGGCTGGAAGTGATTTGTCCTATCAACTTTGAGTTACCTCTGAGTTTTTGCTGAATGTTAGACACAGTGTAAGCATGCAGCATGTTACTCCCAGGAATTTGAACCTATCTGAATGTGAGCCTAATGCTTTTAATATACTCTAGTCCTAATCTGTACTGAGTAAAATAGCGTTATTTCATGATAGTCACATGACAAACTCTGAAATAGTTGTCTGAACAACTGAGATACAAACTGCAAAACTCAGCTTGCCATTTTGAAGTTAGATGTGTTTTGGCATTCTTAGCCTTAAAGCACAAAAGGAGGAAAAATAGTCATCAAGTGCTGCCTTCTGATAACACCAAATACACTTACGGAATAATAATCTCTTCCAGACACTTTCTTAGGAAGGGGGATGTGGTGGTCTGCTAATCAGCTCTTTTAAGGTTAAAGGTGTTGAGAGGAGGGCAGTGTAATTTTTTGGATAGGGATATAGCAGTGAGTGGTGGGCAGGTGCGGAGGCCAGTCGTAAGAGTGCGTTTGAGTGTGTATTTAAAATCAGTGTGTGGGGGAATTATGCTTTTGTTATAGGGATAGAGAAATACATTTCTACTCTAAAAGTAACTACATTTCTAGTATTCAGAATCTTCTGAACGTAACATAATTATTCAGAATCTTCTGAACGTAACATATAATAAATGGCAATTCTAAAAAATGCCACTTTCCCATAGTGAAGCAAAACAGAAGTCTGTTAGCTAGGCAGCGAGTGTTTGCTTCTTAAGTGTTGATGTTTTCTCCTATATAGTCCATGG
Organism: Aquila chrysaetos chrysaetos; assembly: GCF_900496995.4. Lineage (NCBI taxonomy): Eukaryota > Metazoa > Chordata > Aves > Accipitriformes > Accipitridae > Aquila > Aquila chrysaetos. The sequence continues at coordinate 79,548,759 of NC_044004.1, read as the reverse complement.
ATGTACGGAAAGTTCAGTGATTCTGTACTTGATATTGTTGTACAGTCTGTGTGGGCATGTTTCCTGCTTGCTAAATTAGGATCCTAAAAACTGTTTGAGAGAGAGACTACTTTTAAAAAAGCTAATGCGACAGCATCCAGCCTAGGTTAAGTGAGAATGGGTTATGCATCTCCTCTAGATTTAGTGCTTTTGAGCTATATGAGCTACACAGAAGACCCTACGCTTAAGTGGCTACACAGAAGTGCTGTGTGGAGTGTAATTTTCAAACCACTGTTATAACTTGTCCAAACAATCTATCATCTTTTGTTTAAACAGGTACTTACAAGCAGACTTGGAAGCTTTTGATATTAGGGAGCTGAAGTCCAAATTTGATGTGATTCTCCTGGAACCACCACTGGAAGAATACTACCGAGAGACTGGCATTACTGCTAATGAAAAATGCTGGACCTGGGATGATGTAAGTATTTTTCTTGCTGTGAAGAGGATTTTGTACATGTATTTAAGAAAATAGTGTGAGGATTTAATTTGGTATCAAAATATTTGAGATGTGTTTTAAGGAAAAATAGCTTTTTTTTTTTTAAGAAAAGTCTAGATTCTTATAAACCAAAGTTTTATATTGTATGCATGCCTACACTCTTTGTGTTAAAAGACTTTGTTTTTTGGGGATTTTAATGAATTAAATATACCTTTTGTTCTCCCTGAGCCTGGTTGAAAACTGAAAACCAGTAATAGCGGGTTTTCTCCCTACCCTCAAATTCCATCAGTTTTCTTTTCTGTTTGGTTTTTGCTGTTGTAATTCAGAATATGCATTGTAAATATTACCTTGTTTCTTGAAATTCTCGAAGAGATTTTTGAGGTATGCTTTTCAATATGCTGGTCTTCTAGTCAAAAGAGTAGATGGAAGTGCTTCACTGACATACCTCCTTTCTCCAAGGTATTGATTGGGTAGGAAATTTTAACAATCAAACCAATTGTAATCCTGAGAAGCCTAACAAAATAGATGAACCTTACTTGTGGCATTTTTTCTTGTATGTATGTATTCCCTTACTGTTTAGTCACATCAAAGGTTTTGTTTTTTTGAAGCCATGTTGATTTCTGAGCCCTTTTTGGGAACAAGGAGGGATCTTAATGTGCAAGATGTGATCTTTTCTGAGATGGCTGTTGGTGCTCTTGTTTTATTGTGCTCTAGTAAACATTTAGAGAATTGCGTAAGAGAAAAGATTTTAAACTTCATTCTGTAGTAATGCATGTAGATGCTTGTAAAGAAGGAAATGCTCAAGATGTATTGATAAGTAACTCCATTCTGTATCTTTCCCTTTTCAATAAAGTCAGCTCTGCAAAAGTAAGGTGAGGGCTGGAGGCTATGAAGTGCTGGATGTCATCAAGTGTAACAATTTGATGACACAAAGCCTGCTGCTGAGTTTCCCTGTCCTTCAAGATTGAACTGGAGAATTCTTTCACTTGAGCATTAAATAAAAAACTTGTAATGCTAATGTCAAATAGTGATAAATTGGCTCTACTCTATGTATCTATGCTTTACTCATTTAAAAAAGAAAACAACAAAAAAAACCCACAAACAAAAAAAACCACCCAAAACCCAAACAACCCCACCCTCACAACAAAACAGACAATCTGCAATAGAGAGGAATAGCTGATTAAAAAAATGTTCGCATAACAATGTCAGGAATTCTTAGGTTCAGGCATATCAGTGAGAACATGCAACTAATAAATACCTATTATTTAGAGACCATATTTGAAAGGTATGCAGGACTATGCATTAGCAGCAAATTTGTCGTAATGTAAGTGAATTGGTAGATTGAAGCAGTTGTTGCTGAGATTTTCTTATCTGTGTTCTGTGTGGTTTGGGGGAGGGGGATGATGGTGTTACTTTAAACTAGATTTAGTTTGTCTGTAGGCCGAAACCTGCACGTGCATAACTTCAGAAGTGGATCAGTCAAATGAAAGATCATGAGAACAAAATAAAATTCGATCCACCTTTAAGGAATGAATTTGAAAACAAAGGCATTCATGCCTGTGATAAGAGACTAGGTAACTACATGTTAAGGAATAGGTAGCTTCTGTGTTAGCCATTCTGTTACATCAGGCAAAAATGGTGCCTGGCAGTGTTGCCTGGGGAAAAAACATTCCATCCTAATGGAAAAAACTCGAAGTGTTGGAGGCAGGAGTCATCTTAGTTGGGAGTTATATCCTCTTAGAATGGCTTCTACTGCATGATATTTTTTTTTCTTCACAGTGGCATTGAATGAAGCTTGATTTGATGTGTTAGCAAGTTACAGATGAATCTTTTCAACTCGTAATGAGTAACAGATGCTTTGCATCTGAAGTTATTTCATCCTGAATGTTACTCATTTGTGACTGTTGAACCACTGTCCTGATAAATTATTGCTTCTTTTTTCCTGAAAGTGAAAATGGAGAGAATGCCTTTCCTATATAGTAAGAGGAATTAAGCTGTTGTTTGTTTTGTTGTTGTTGTTTTCTTAATAATGTGTCTTCACAAGCTTCACATAAGTAACTCCAGGGCTGAAAAGAAACAGAGCACTTTTGCTCTGTTGTTAAATTTTTTTTGCTACCAATGGAATGCTAAAATGAAGCAGAGGTTTGGGGGGGGGGGGAAATTATGTGGGTTGTATTAGTCTTTTAAGTCTAGAATTTTCTATACAGATAGAGTTTCTGTTAAAAAGAATTATTAAGCTGGTAATTGGCTATGTTGAAAACATGCACTTGGGTACTGATAAAGTAACTTTTACAACATACTTTGTGGAAAACAATTTTAAGATGATGGCCATGAATGGTATATAGACTAATATCTTAATAAAAGTGCTTCCTGATGTTTCTGGGATAACGCTTCAACACTTGTTGAGTATTCTTCCTGATATAATTGGTGTTTTATATTTAATTCAGAAACATTTTTATTACTATTATTATTATTATTAGATCATGAAACTGGAAATTGAAGAAATTGCAGCCCCAAGGTCATTTGTGTTTCTGTGGTGTGGTTCAGGCGAGGGTCTGGATCTTGGCCGAGTGGTAAGATGATGTTTTAATTCAATTTATCAGGGACAGGCTTAAGAGTTTATTTTTATCATTGGCTTTTTCTGTATAGAATTCTCAACTGTAATTGCTGAGTGATGTTTTGTTACTGTGGTAGAGGATATGTAATTTTAAGTGGATTAAATAAATTTAAGTGTATCTGGCATTAACTGTTTAGATACTGTTATTTTCCAGAGGAGTTGCTGTGACTGTGTGAGGAAGCATAACTCTACAGGGTCTAGAAAGCTGTACTGCTGTCTTGATTTTGATGTATGCATGTTGCCATAGCAGCAGGTTGAGTGCATTTACAACCTTTTTTTTTTTTTTTTTTAATGGAAGTCTTAATAGTTTTCTGCCAGAAATATTCATGCTAGTAGAAAGGTGCTACTGTTTCATAAAGTAAGATAAAACTGTGTGCAGAGCACTGCTTATTTTCAGAAAACACCTAGAGTTTAAGTAGGTTTACTCTTAGGGAGCTCTCTGAAGTTTTACTTCCCTATAAGATCTGGGAGTTTCAGATTGATCTTTCTGCATGCCAGGGTAGCACTGCTTGTGTTGGGAATGGTGGAATAAGAATTTCCAATCAGCTCTTGCTGTGCTGAAACATTCTTTGCTTAGTTTGAGCAGTGCTTTCTGTTAGAACAATATGGCATTTGTTAAAGGACAACATGTGGTTACTAATCTGTTTGCTTTATCTGCTTTTCACTCTGAGGTTGGTTAAAGTACCTATTTCAGATAGATTGTTTTGGTCATAGGCATGCTCATAGCAGCTGGATAGTTCTTGAACACAGCAATAGCCAAATGAACTTAAGTCCTTAAGGTCCAATTTTCTCCCTTTCCAGGACTACACTTAACAGGAGTTAAGGAATAAAAAATCATGTCAGGTTTTTTCTTTAGTGTTTTGGGGTTGGGTTTTTTTAGTGTTTTGGTGGGTTTTTTGTTGTTTGGGTTTTGTTGGGGTTTTTTGTTTTTGTTGGGGGGGGGGGGGGGGGTTTAACAGATACAGGAAAAACTACAAAATGGTAGCAAAGGCTTTTGGCTATTTATCTTCCTGTTTATAGAATTTTACATTGATGTGAAAAACTACCAGAGTGCAGGTAGTAGCGGAGACAGGGCCAAGGCAGCTGATAACTATGTTGCTCAGCCTGATTTTGATTAAATTTAAGTGTCACTAGGTAAAAATGAATGCAGAGTTCTGTAGGGGATCTGTGCAGTGGTTAGATATTTAAAAAAAAAAAAAAAAGTAATGCATAGACAAGTCGATGTGCATGTAAGCTTTTTTTTGGGGTGGGGGGAGGCAGCTTGACAAAACACAGTACAGTCATGCCACGAAACTGTTCCATTCACCTGTGAGAAATTTCTCTTCCAGCTGTGCTTTAAGAAAAGTCCAGTACCTCTGTGAGTGTTCAGTTTAGGTTACTTAAGTTTTTGGTGTAGTGTGAACTGTTTTATCTGTCTGTAATATTTAGTGTCTACGCAAATGGGGTTACAGAAGATGTGAGGACATTTGTTGGATTAAAACGAATAAGAACAATCCTGGAAAGACCAAGACTCTAGACCCTAAGGCTGTTTTCCAAAGAACCAAGGTAAAGGTTTGGCTCAGTTTCTCCTCTGTTCCCATCCTGTCTCTTCGTGCTCATGAAATACCTGGTGCCCCACTGCAGCTGGTGACGCTTTCAGGAAAGCAGACATGAGGACTTCAGAGTTCTGCTCTGCAAAGTACATTATATGGAAATAAACATATTCATAGGATGAATGATGAACTTCTGTCCCCTTCTTGACTTCAGTCAGTGTGAGGTATAGAAGTTTCATCTACATTTAACACTGCTTGGTAAATTTCTGTTATAGTCCTCTAAATGTGATACTCATTTGAGCCTTGCCGAAATGCAGAGAGCTGAGGAGGGTCCATACATTGATGGAACAAGAATGAAATGGAAACTAAATAGAAAATGTCACTGTACGTCACAATGTTTTTTACTTCTGGGTTGTTTCGGTTATGGGTGAATGGTAAATAAGCAGTTAGTCTATTAGCAATACCTTTTGTGTAAAATGCAAGCTCCTTTCCAGATTAGAGGAGAAAACTTGCTGGCAGAGGAACACCTTTTGAATGGAACTAAACTTAGCAGTAGAATTTGACTAAATTTAATGTCAAAAGTTGTCTTTAAAACTGTAGATTATAAATGGATGTAGTCACAAAAAAACCCCACCAACCTCTGCAGACTGGCTAATGGTTCTAAATACACACGTGCAGGTATGTGCCCAGAGCTTGAGCCAGATAGGACTGCTAGGGACCATAGCTCAGTCAGCATCTCCTGACTTCCTGAAGACAACTGTAATGCACAAGTGACAAAATTGGTCAGCTTGGTTTAAATTAAACAGTTTCTTAGGGATGTGTTGTGGAGGACGTGTATTGAAGAAGGTACAGAGAAGAAGTGTTCTGATTTAAGAGACTCAAATGTGTGTTGTTCAAAAACTTAGAAAATATAGATAGGATTCATAAAGAATTGTTTTGGGTATACGTGGGTGTAACTGTGGCAGTTTTACTGAATAGAGAGAGTTGGCTGACAATTTAATAATTCATAGTGTCATTAAACTCAGGAGTCATTCCACGTTCATTAATCATTTGTTAGTATTAAACATCCTCAACTGTCTCAGATTTGTCATTTTTTAGCAGTATAAACTTCCCTTTAAGATATCTGGAATCTTTCTCTGACTTGCATTTACATTAATCTGAAGTTTGTTTGAAAGTCTGTTGTATTGGGTATAAATATTTGTAAGTATAAATATTGTATGTTTATTGCATATAGTATTGCAAATATGTGCAGCTCGCTCATGAAGGAGAGGTTAGGACTAACACAGAAGGTTTGGGGGGGGCTTTATGTCTTTGTTTAACAGAGGAGAATAGTTTCTGGTATTAGAGAATTTCTCTGTTTATTGAGCAAAGGTTGGGCTGAGGTTACTCTTTATTATAAACATTGAAAATTGAGCTAGCTCATTCTGACTAAACAAATGGTCTGTTGTGCAAGATGTATTTGCCAATGATTACAACAGCAAATGCTGTCCTATTATGTTTAGTTTAGGCATCTCTCTAGATGGATGCTTTCTGCTGTGCCACCTGTTATAGAATCCAAGGTACTAACAAATGACATTCCATGTGTTACAAAAAGAAAATGTTTTGGATAGTTCTTCTAAAGACTAGATTTACAAGGCTTTGCTTAATGGGTAATTTGCTCAGCAGTGTTCTGCCTTTTTATATAGTTAAATTTAAGGTCTGAAAACCCTGTAGCTTGGGTGCAGTTGACCAACTGCATAGATTGATAGGTCACCTATTCTGCCTTCCATATTTATTCACTAACTCTTAAAACCCTTGCCAAAAATCTGGAAATTATTACATACTCTTGTCTGCAACTCTTTTTAGAGCTATCTGGCAGCGCTTAGTGAATCATTGCTTTATGGTGCTGGGGAAAATTGCTCATCTGAGTTTAATATTCCCAGAAGCAGAACTCTCAAATGAATATGTAGAACCCTCTTTTCATCCTGTACCAATTATGGTGATTCCTCATTCATAGATTCTACATACTAGTCACTTAAATTGATCTACAGTGTTTTAGAGGAAAGGAAAGCAATGCATATGACAGTTAAAGAACATTTTTAATGCTGATGAAGTTGATTGAGTGCATTGACAATTTGGTAGTGGGTTTACTTTTTTGATGCAGTGGTATCTCCTAGAAAGGAATCTGAGGGTGAAGGCCACTGTTGTAACAGAGGTACAATATGAAAAAATACATCTTATTTTCACTGACTGGTTGTTTTATGACTGAGGACTTTGAAAATTATTTGTATGAATAAAGATAGGATCAGAATGCTGATACAAGTGTTAATCACAATTAACAACTATTCCCTTACTCTTGCCATCACCTTGTACTCTCTTGCCTTGTGATTTCTCAGCCTTTCCAACTTAAAGCTCTAACTTTGCTGTAATTGAAGAAGTCCAAACACCTTATCTCAGCCTCTATTTGAGTTTTACCATTTCATAGTGTAGTTCATCAAGCCAGATAGCTTGAACTACTCTCTGCTTTGTTTTGAAAAGGCTCTTTTGGTAGCTCCAGCTTGTTCTGTTCTCCAGCTAGTTCATGCTTCAGTCTTTTCTCTGTATAAGAGTAGGATCTACTCTGCCCAGAATTTCCTTTTCTCTCCATTGTGCTCAAACCACAGACATCTGTGCTGTAGCTGTGTGTGCGGCATGTGACAGCTACTCTTCTGTGTTCTGTGTGCGTAGGAGCACTGCCTCATGGGCATTAAAGGAACTGTGCGCCGCAGTACAGATGGTGACTTCATCCACGCTAATGTTGATATTGACCTAATCATCACAGAAGAGCCTGAAATTGGCAACATAGAAAAACCTGTAGAGATTTTTCACATCATTGAGCATTTCTGCCTTGGACGACGACGTCTTCATCTTTTTGGAAGGGACAGTACAATTCGACCAGGTAACTGTTCTGTTTATTTTTGTCAAATAGTTAAATTTTTATTTACTTTAGTAACCCTCTTCCATCATCTGTGGCCACCTGATGGGTTCTGATGGAAGCTGAGACAATAATGGTTAATCCTAGTACATGATTCTTCTGCTAGGACTTGCACCAGCTGAATCACTGTGTATTAATGCATAACCCCATTTCTCCTGCCATGGGATTATGGTACCGTGGAAAGCTGGCTGAGGTTTCTTGGTGACTTCTCCACAGTGGAAATGTAGTCAGGAGTGAGAAAATCCACTGGATGGAGAAATTTCCCAGGTTTCCTACCCTCCCGTTCAGATAACTAACCAGCCTAATTAATGTTCAGCAACAGAGGGATTGTGGCATCCCTTGACAGTTCTCCCAACACTTTGACAGTAGCAAAGTGACTTCTGCTCTAGTTAATGTTCTGTCTCTCAAATAGCAGAAGATTTTTGGTAGAACTAAAGATCTCACGTGCGTATCTTCTTAGCAAGAATGGCTATCTTAGGGTGAATCCTCAGCCTGTGTTGCAGGAGCATCATAGAGAACCCTACTGAGTGATATTACAGTGATTATTGGCCATTCCTATTCTTTGACTGGCCTTTGGCTTGAATTTTAATAATGATGTCAGTCTTAATTCTGTTGGCTACTTGAGTGTGTGTGTGTGTGTGTGTGTGGAAGGGGGCTGTCTTGTTTTGTAGAAAGACATTGTTCAGGTATTACTTCAGTGCTGTTGTAGGTGAATTCTTATACATTAATGTCCCACAGGGACATGTTAGTCTGATTCAACTTTTGTATTTTTTAAATGTGGTGGTTACCCTGGAATTGCATTGCATATTTTAAATGCTATACTCGTCACAGATCCTCACAGTGCTCTGTGAAGTATGAAAACCTAAGCCCCCTCTCTCTCTCTTTTTTTTTTTTTTTTTTTTTTTTCTTCCCCAAATGGGCAGGAAGCAAGATAAATGTTACGTAAACTCCCAGAGTAGAGAGAACAGTGTTAAAAGAACTGATCTTGGGGTTTTGTTTATTATTGTTTTCCTTATAAGCATGTTGTTGAGATCACTGAACTACATTTTTCTTCATTAATATGTGATACAACTGAAAATTAAATTCCCACTGACATTTTTAAGCGGTCTGAGCCCCATTTTAGGTCCGAACACTACTTTAGCTCAAAATAGGAAGAAATAGGAATGTGCTTGTTTTAAACGTCTGCCTGCCTTGATTCAGTTGGTGAAGCTGAAGTGCCCACTGAATGTTTGTGCATAAACAGGTTAATTTAACTCTTTAACCTCTTATTTTCGTATCATGTAGGCTTCAACAGAATTGTTATTGTGTTTTCAGATATGTGCTTGCAGCATGCTGCAGAATCTTGTCTGTGCTGTCACAACTGGTTTCTGGAAACAAAATTACCTAATTCAAGTTTAAATGCCTTTTAAAAAGGGGATAAGGAGGAGGATGACATTATTTTTAAACTAGATTAATTTACTGATCTGGTTTAGTCTGGTCCCAGACTGGAAAACATTGGGCTGGAAAACATTGTTTTGGTATAATAACAAGTAGGAAGGAGGGGGAAGGGGTCTTGTGAAACCACAGGATGAATGTTCCCGTAACCATGTGTAATTAAAAAAACAAAAAAAAAAACCAAACCAAAAAAAAAAAACCCCAAAAGAACCCCTTGGGAATACCAAACTAAAATTTTAACTTTGCAACAACTCTGGATTTTCTAGAGGCGACCTTCTCATTCCTTTGAATACAGGTGACGCGTCGATAAGTGTCTGTCCCTATCACTTAAGTGTTCATTTACTAGCAAAAAGACAACAATGGCCTTGAAGCATGATGTTTTTTCTTGCTTTTGTTGACTCTGGTTTTGTTCCCTAGGTTGGCTGACTGTAGGACCTACCCTCACAAACAGCAATTTCAATGCAGAAACGTATTCTTCGTACTTCACAGCTCCAAATTCCCACCTGACTGGCTGTACCGAAGAGATTGAGAGACTTCGGCCCAAGTCACCTCCGCCCAAGTCTAAGTCTGACCGGGGTGGTGGTGCTCCAAGGGGAGGAGGAAGAGGAGGGACTTCAGCAGGCCGAGGAGAAAGGGGCCGAGAGAGGAACAGAACTAACTTTCGGGGTGAGAGGGGTGGCTTCAGAGGGGGACGTGGAGGTACCCATAGAGGAGGCTTCCCTACCCGCTGATGACTGTTAGGTAATTGCTTCTTCCCCCCATCCTATGCCTCATCTCTGAATCTTTTTCTTAGTCTTGTTTTTGCTAAAGTGAATTATTCTGGGGACTCGAGCTAGATGACTTTTGAAACTGGTTTTGGTGCAAGCAGTTACAGATAGTCTGCCTTCTGCTGACCAGCCTGGCACATCTGCTCACCTGGCAGGCAGGGTCCTGCACCTGACAGCACTAAACTCAGCCTCCCAACAGCTTCTGTTTGTCAAAGCAGAGCGCACCATCTCTTCAAACCACAGATGGGATTGAAGTGAAGACACTCGCTCTTCCCTTATGAAACTTGCAAGTTGTGGGCTCCATTAACTCTCTCCTTCTCCAAAACATGGATTCTTCTTCCTTCTCTGGAGGTGCAGGTTTGGACTGACTTGGATTAATATGGTGGAGTGGGCATGAAATGCAGTTCTGAATTGCATGGCTGTAGCAGACTTACTCTCTTATTCATGGAAGAAAAAGTGCTGTGTCTATACTGACACCTATTTTAACGTCTCTGAAACCAAGGAGCAAATTGAATAAATAGAATTCTATTTTTTCTTATTTGGTTTAAATTTCCCAAATTATTCTTGGGAATAGGGAACAAGTTTATCTTTTGTTTGTGGTGTATATGCACTGACTTTTCATGTCTGAGGTGGGGAGAGTGGTAGTTCTGTGCAGTTGTGTCTTGTGCTTCATGGAAAGCAGGAAGTTGTGTGTTTATGTGCAGTCCAGAATGTCTGCAGAGGTCTGGATTGCTGCTCGAGTAGGGATTTTCACCCAGCGTCTGTCCATAATAGCCTTGTTCTTTGGTAGGGAAAACCAGTTTTATTGCAGAGCAATTGCAGTGTAAGTAGTAGAGAGACCTTGTCGGAGGTCGTATGGGAAATGCGAGGTGATGTTGTAAGAAAGAGCGAGTGCTTCCTGAAAATAATCACCTGGGTAATGAGGGCGCAGTAATCGAATCGAGTGTTTCGCTTTGCCTGTGGATGTTATGTGCATTGGAAGTAGACTGTTGGTGATCAGCTCCGGAGTACCGTGTGAAATGAAAGCAGTTCACTTTGGTGTATGTACAATTTATTTTTTTTTTTTTTTTTTTAGCAAAACCACAACTCTGAGCTTCTTGGCCAATACTTGGTAGACTGAACAAACCTGGCTGTTGAAGTCTCAAAATCTTCTTAGGTGTTGGAAAATTGGCTTTTAAGTCTCATGATGTTTCTCTATTGAAGCCTAGCTTTTAAATAACTGTCCTGTAAAGTAGTGGATTATTAAACTTGTTTATCAAAGCTAATGTTGAAATATTTTTCTTAATATTTTGTGGGTTTGTTCTTGAGGTTTTGGAATAGATAAGTTTTACTGTGGTTTCCTCCCTACTGTTGTGAAAGAGAAGGTAATAACTTTTCTTTTGGTGCCTGAAACCTTAGCGTGCAAATTTTTATGGTCTGGTCGACTTCACGGCCTTGGTACTGTGCTTACTAAGGGACTGCTGAAATGCAGATGAAACTCACCTATTGCTCACATTTTGTTTCTTCCTGTCTTACATTGGCATGTCTGAAGAGTGAGTGACTGGACTGGGGGGGGGACGGGATGACAGTGTTTTAAGGGTAGTGCCCATCTGACTGTCAGTGAAGTCTGTTAAAGACTACTTGGATCAGCGTTTTGACAGAAGCTACATGCCACAGTAAGAAAACTTTTTCCTGATTGCGCCCTAATCATGTTCTTACTCAAAAAGCAAGTACTGGAGACACTTAACCTTAGGAAGGCTGCTTTTGTGCCAGTGACAAATCTTTTTCTCCTTTTCTCAATTAGTAGAAAATGTTAATTTGCATTTCCCCCTTTTAATTGTATGTCCACAGCTGATATAGTTCAGTGCTTAGCCTATTCTTAATGTAGAAGATGATTAGGCCACACTGAAGAGGAGACTCAAAAATAGCCAGTTGAGATGTGCATCTGTGCCAGTTTGCAGAAGTTGGGGTGCTGATCAAGACTTAAGTGACTTGGGAAATTAATTGCATGTGGTCTTGTAAAAAGAAAAAAAATTCTACCATATAAATCCCTCTTGAGCGTGCAGAGTTAGTTTTCTTGTTTTTTCCCCTCAAAGCTGAAATAGCTGAGGAAAAAAGAATATTGCTCCAGAGTGTTAGATTAGATCTGTCTGGATGGGCCAACTCACCAGGGAAGTGTAGTGTACATGTTGTTGACAAGCAACTGACCTTACTTTTTTTTAATTGAGGTTGACAGACAGTTACCTATGCTCTATGAAGACAGACACCTGCTGGTCCTAATCTGAAGGTGGTGTTTCAACAGTGATAGATTGCCTGTAAAGGTAAGACAGTAGTGCGTGGGTGTGCGTACCCAAAGGCACATACTTGTTGTGGAGATGATACTTAGAAAACACAGTAGTGAGGCACTATCCCCACCCCAGTTATATAGAAAAAAACATCTGGTCATTTTTTTTAATCACTGTTGATTTGGACTGTATGTAAAGTGGTGTCTAGAGATGAAAAGCTTTTAATTTCATTACCGGTTGTCAGTTAATTTCTTAGTTGTAATGCTTTAACAGAAGGAGGAGGATAATGCTCATCATCAGTGAACTGATGAGTTTTTCATTTACTGCAAGTAAGTAAGACTTAATTTGAGTATGCTATCCTTGATGATAAAAAGCCTAACAAACAAGTTTCTTCCTTGCCAATTTTACTGAATGCCTAATGCCACCAATCTGATTTGGGGTGCCTGTCTAGATCTCATCACGTCTTTCCATTCTGGAAGAGGCTCATAGTATCTTGCACCCTACCTGAATTGAGTGAGTGAAGGATTCAACAGTTACACCAACAAGACACTCGGGATGTCAGCATTTAGCTTCAAAGGGATTTTAAGACATCAGACAACTGTAAATCCAGCTGTCAGTTTGAGAATTCTTTCCACCTTCTGATGCTGCTGGTTACCAGAAGTTGGTTGAAATTCTGGATGTGCTGTGTGGGCTAGTGGGAAATGCTCTTGGGGGTTTTGGGGTTCTTCCCCAGCACAGTATGATGAACACAGGCTCATGGCGTATGTTCATAGATACCAAATGCTTTGTTCAGTGGAGTGGGATTTAGGCTGCAAACTAAAACACAATTTTTATCTGACAATGGAAATTAAATGGCAGTTAAGTCTTAGGATTAATTTTAGAATACTCAGATGTTTTAAAATCCTTGGCAGGGGATAGAAATACCCAGAATGCACTCTAGAAAAGAATAAATGAACACTTCAAGGCCATTACATTGAAAACATCTATAACTCTTGTTTCTTGAATGTGGCTTTTTAAGGATACATTTAACTAAAAGTGATAGACAATGAGACCCACTGTTTCTGTTTATAGTACAAAAAGTGATTTCTCCTGCCAAAATTGGTAAAGTTGGTGGCAACTTTATTGCTATAGTAGAAATTGCCCAGTGTAATGGGAGGAAGGTCAACTTAACATGGAGGAAAGCTTGCTAATCCTTTTTGTAACAGGGTGAAAAAGCAAGCAGTAGTTAAGTTGTGTGGTGAAACATGAAGTAATTTTGAGTATAATTATTGTAGCAATTAAAAAGGAAAAAAAAAAAAGGGGCCTAAATCATGTGAATCTGAGTTGAGTATTACAGTCCTGCTGTTTGTACTGGAGACAAGAATTGCAATATGTCTGTGCCATAACTTCTATGATTGCTGGAAGAGCTGTTGTATCAATGTGTATCTTGGTGCTAGTTTAGCCATTATGATGCCTTAATGCAGGTAAAATTAACTCTATGTGAAAGGCCAGAGCTCTGACAAATTAGCTATGCCAGTATGAATAGCTTTGTCTTACTGCAGCTTTGTTCTGAATAGCACCTCCGTGCCTGAACTCCTGGCCCTCTGTAGGCTTTGCCAGCGCACAGGTAAGTGAGTGACCTTGCTCCAGAACTGTAGGTGTGACATGCTGCCCTAAAGCAGTTGGTCAGTGTTGCTTGCATGGCCTGAACTGGCCAAGTAGAAGATGCACGTGGTTGCGGTACAGACGTGATCTTTCGGCCATTGGCAGACTCCACGGAATACGGTAAGGAAATGGGCGCTGAGCAAGTAAGTGTGGCTGAGGCAGGAGGTGTCTGGAGAGCAGCTTCACCAGCTTCCTACCTCTACAGGGAAACTCTCATTCATTGCAGTTGCTGTGAACTTTGTTCAGCAGCTGAGCACAAACGTTTCCCTAATTACATTGCCTTACTATGTAAGAATGGCTGTGTCTTCCCATTTCCTGACTCACTTGGTAAGTCATTTTTCTAAAACAGTTTACCTGCCAGGCTGTTCTGGCACATTTGAGACCTAATTTGAGTGAGTTTCCTTGCTGTAACAGGGGGGTGATGCTAACAGCAGTAACACACTGCAAATTCTGTAATGGCAGATAAGCTTGCCTGTCTTTACAGTCGGAGTAGGAGAAGGTGACCTACAGTGGTCTTGACTGATGGAGGTGTTTATGCTGTGTAGGAATTATTGTTGCTAATTTAACTTTGCCGTATTCCCTGGCTCCTGAAGTTGGTGCAGCAAACCTTCTGTGCTGCCTTGCTGTGCTTACAGGGAAAGGCATTGCATGAACTCTGAAGCCAGTTTCCATTGCTAGTTGCCCTAAACACCCCTCTGTAGTGACCTGGGCTACTAGTTTTAGGTGCTAGTGTTTAAGAGGTGTTGGATAGCTTTTGGCGGAGGCCGATAGCATAAAAAACTTTGAGAACTTAGTATATGAAAGAGTAAATACACACGATGATTATATTTAATAATTGCTTATTTCTTTACACATAGAGTTGCTGGTGTCATTTTACAAAGTACACTGATTTGGAATGGCAACAAATACTTTTTACAGGGTAAAGTCTTCAGCTAAAAAGTGCTTGTCTTGGCAGCAGAATTCAGTCCAAGGATCCTTTTGTAAGAAAGATAGCCACTTACTTACTTTAAGAGCTCTCAGCCAATGCTCAAGGATACAACTGTTTCTTTCGATAAAGCTATGCAAAAAAATATGCAACTTGACTGCTTATCTTGGGTATTAAAATGATTAACACTAAGTAATGACACTAACATGTTTAAAGGCACTTTTTTTTTTTGAGTCTCAACTCTTATCCTTACTTTTGAGGGTTTTTTGCTTTCTTTGAAACACTGATTTTTGTAACAATAGCTTTTCAAGTTTGGAAAAAGTTCAAACCTCACACGCAGAGGCATTGGTCCTAAAGATACAAACTGATGAAGTATCTGAGGTAAACAGCTCTTCCAAAGATGCTGGCTTTCTAAATTCTACCTTAAATATTGATACTAGCAGAAGCTTATTTTTCAAAGCGGTGACTGTGGGAGACATGGGAGAGGAGGTCACTGTAATAGAACTGGTATTAAACAAGAGGCTTTCTTTTTATAGCACCACAAATAACCTTTGGTTAATGTGTCAACTGTCTTATAGTTGACCTGCCACTGAAACTTTGAGGGACAGATGTTTGTTTATCAAAGTTGTATTGGATATTCCAGTTAGCAAATGTACTAAATAAAACCTAAGGTGTTTGATTTTGAAAATGTAATTAAATAGTATGGTAAATTAATTGCTGCCCTTAAGACTAGAGAATTGTACCATAATAGTGTGGCGTTATCTGCCAAACTTAGCAACAGGATTGTTTGGTTACTGTTCTTCCTGTGGTCCGTTGTTGTTAAACTTGAGTCAAGTCCAGTTATAAATGGAGGCATTTTTGTGTCCTGGTTACCCAGGGCTCTGTTGCTGTAGAAAGTAATGCTTGTCCCTTCCAGGAAAAAAGGGATTATTTTTGAGAGGTTAGCTTTACATGAAAAACTTTGAAGTACTCAAATTGAACTACATCATTATTGCAAATCTGATTCAACTGTATGCCCTCACTTAGAAAAAGCAGTGCTTTCTATTTTTTTTTCCTCTTCAGTATAGATTTTTAGCATCTTTCCTGGCTCTTGTACAACTTAAAACTAGCAAAAGGAATAATTAAAGAGTTTTCTAAATTATATTTTAATAAATGCATCCCATATGCTCTTAAGCGTTGACAGTTTGAAATCTGGCACTTCACTTAGAGAAAGAGTCAGGACTCCCAGAAGATTAATACCTGAGTGCAGAACTTCCTATTCTACAGCTTAATAAGTAAGCTAAATACACAGTGAGAGTTGGTGTGAAATGAAACTGTACAAAAAGAGCACAGAAAAGGTTCACTAAAGCACAGCAGAATGCCCAGGTATGGTGGAGCTGTGGGCCAGCCTTCAGGCACCAATGACTGTCCCTCTTGCAAAATCAAAAAGAAACTGACGAAGCATTCTTTGAGTTTCCTTAACTGAGCAGCTGGCAGATCTCTTTGTGAACACAGCATAAGAAATCCACGTAAGAAGCTCCTCCGTAAATACTCTTGTCTTCTACCAGGAACTGTCGGAAAAGCACCTCTGGCTGCTCCCGTTGTTTCACTATAATCAGCTGAGAAGAGAAGGGATACATAATTTTAGGGTACAGTCATACTATGGCAGTAGTTTTCCTGTATCTATTACTGTATGCTGTTGAGGGGGGGAAAAAAACCCAGTAAATCTCCACCTTTCAGTAGCTGTATTTACAAACATAGGACAGAGACTAGTGTGAATTAAGGCTTGCAGAATGAAATGGTAACCCTTTAGACTCGACTACCTCTGAAAATGTCTTTTAAGAATTAAGCATGAGATGTTTGTGCCTACAACGCATGCTGCAACTCACAGGAAAATTCCTGATATGTAAAACCGTTTACAGCTACCAGTAAGTTTTGTCAAAGCCAGTAGTGTTCTTTTGAACATGTATGAGGAATGAGTTGAGGCAGAGAGAAGTTACCTTCATAGTGTAGGGCTTTTGGCTCTGGATATGCTCCAGTATTGACTTAAGTTTCTTAGAAAACGGATTGTCCAGGTCAGGCAGTGATGTCTGTCAGAATGAAAGCATGGCAGGTTGTTATATGCCAGTCACATCTCTTATCAGCAGCTAGTCTTGTATGAATGCATATTTACGATGCAAGTTACTGCGGATTTTGGCTCTAAACTGGGAAATGCCATCTCCTTCACCAAAGTACGTCTCTTGTCTGTCTAAGCTGTTTTTCAGTTTAAAGTAATCACTATATGAAAATTCATCATCAAGAGAAACATTAACTATTGCAAAGTTATTTGTTCCAATTTTAGCGACACACATTCAATAGAAGTTTTAATAACTAAAACAGTGAAACTTTAGGAAGGTTTAAAAATGTTGTGAAAGCTTCTCTCTCCTGTTAGCGTTCAGTGTGTTAAAGCTTATTAAAGTTTTAGATATGTTAAGACAGTTCTGATGTCTTAACACCTTCTGCTGGTCACCTGTTTCTGCTTTTAGCTGAATGATGAAAATCTGTCTCACTTGTTTCTCTCAGTAGCACTCTGGTCTTACTAAATGATAAATTCTGAAAAAGGACTAGTCTCCATCTACTCACAGCCTCGGTGCTGATGTGTGCGAAGGACGGCACGTTGAAAAGCCCTTGGATGAGCTCTGGGGGCGTGCTGACTCCCAGCCATAGGAACATACTCAGACCGTTGGCCAGAAGGAAGGCCCCTCCTTCTGAGAGACGTTCCTCAGAGCAGCGGACGGCAGCTGGGACGGTGTCACTCTTCAGATCCAGGCTGTGCTGTGGGGCAAAAATACACAAGAGTTATTGTACTTGGTGACTTCAAGGTGACTAAAGCTCTAATTTAGATACTGAAAAGTAACTGTTGAAAGGTTTTGTACATCTTAGCAGTTCCTTTCCAGATTAGAGGAATTAGAAACCAAACCTCTTCTTTTTCAGTTGGTGCACTGTGTGCAAAGGAAGACCTGCCATAAGTGGGGAGACTGATCACTGCTGATCTTTAGTAAAGCTGGCATCTTTCATTAGCCTGGGCCAAAACCTTGCTAAAAGCACAGTGAGATTCTTAGAGGATGCTGATGTCAATGATTGATAATGTTACTTCCCCATTTTCCATTAAACTAGCGGTTGTACCCTCCTGCCTCAAGTTAGTTCAACTAGCAACTCTGTCACAGTAAAAATGTAATCCTGCCCAGCAGACAGAATCTTTTCTGCACCTGTACAATTGTAAAATCACAACGTACTGAAAAAAGTTTTGCTGAAAATGAAAAGATGTGCAAACAACATACTCACAATTGGCAGAAGCTGGGGATACAAAAACAACTGTGTGTCAGCTACCCCCATAGACATGACCAGCTGTCGGTGGTAAGCTCTCTCATCAGTTGGAATTTCTGGTCTGCCAACTAGCACACAGCTCTTCAACAGACAGTTCATGTACACTGGCAGCACCTTCATTGCGTCTGGAAGGATGAGCTGAGAGGCAGAGAAAGCTTGTTACGTAGTAAATAAATCCCACGTGCTGGGGAATGAGAGCTGGACTTTCAAACATTAACAGAACCACTCCTTGTTTTCTTTGATTAAAGAGAAAAAAAACTAGAAAACTTGTTTATATGTGCTGTTTCAAACCAGATGTGACAGCTCTAAATGGTTAATACATTTAATAAGAATCCCACAGAAATTATTTGCCCTATAGACTGAAGTCATCATCTTGGATGCTGTTGTCTCCCTGTAACCCATGCTCATTTTTAGGTACTAAATTAAAGGGGAGTCACATAGGAAAAGTGGGTGTTTTTTTCTCTGAACCATTAGGAGGCAAATGAAGGTCCACAGCAAGTGTCTCTCTGGTCCTCACTAACATTAAACAAGTCATTGCCCAGGCTTTTGATTACTGGAAGGATTGCATGGTATGTAAAAGCCTTCATCTTTCTCTAAGTTGAATCGCCAGGACATAAGCGTGAATAATTTAAAAGGAAGCAACTGTTGCTTTTACTAGAGCCATTGAATTTTAAGGATGTGCTAATAATTCTAATCTATATGTTACATTCAAGAAGAAAAAGAAAGAATTAATTTCAGCATTAATGTACAAAATTGCCAATTGTCATTCAAAAAAGTCCTGAAATTTTCTGTTCTGGTACTGCTGATGTTGCAGGGTTGGTTGTTGTCTGCTGCAAAGCCTGGCTGGGGGACGACCGAGTTCGGATGGGTTTTACCTGGCTTATTGCTGACGGGCTGGCACAATTCTTCCTGTAGCACGCCAGCATGTGAGCTGTCTGATTCACCAGGATCTCTCTGACCATCTTCAGTGGTTGGCTTAGAATGGCTTTAAAAGCTACAAATACAGAAGAATAAAAGAGCATGCTAAAGATGGACACATACTCTTAAAAGTATCTGTATTCTGCTAGCTTCTAATTTTACTTACCTGAGGTCTATGGCTGCTTTTTACTCTCTTTTACAGACAGCATCTTGGAGGATGTTTATCCATCTTTGCCTAAAAAACCCCCACCAAACCTCCAATACTATGATAGGATGTCCATTTCTACTACTGTGCCTATACGGCTTTGTGCATTACATGTTTCTAGCTACCTTCACAAGCGTTACTTTTAAGGCAGTATGTCTAAAATATGTAATCTATTTGTCTTTTCAATTTTATACTACTTCAAGAGTTGCTCAGGCTTGGAGCAGCAAGTTACAAAACACAATTTCCCACTAGGTAAGCACTTCAGCCCCCTTTCCTTTCCCTTCTTCCACCCCAAAGCAAAAAAAGGAAACAAAATCCATCTGTTAAACTTTACCTGACTTAGCAAAGAAGTTGATAAGTGCATCTGTCTCACAAGTTTTGTAGACATCAGCTAACTGGGAGCTACAATTTAAACCTATATTGTGTATGCGAAGTCTTCTTTGCCCGCTTATTGATGTGTAGAGGACCGCGCACTGTAACAGAGAAGCAAATTACCATTTATTTTAAAACAAAAAGCTTCCATCACGCAAGAGCCACCTACTTTATGCATAAAAAAGCATACAGTTACTTCTGTTACTCTCATTTGCTACACACTGACGGTATCATCTGAAAACAAGAGACCACTGATTGTAAATTTGTAAGTCATACTGTGTAATCGTGCAATATTTGAACAGTTCAAATAAATGTATTGGAAAAGATGCCACACAAGAGATGAGAAGCTTGCTTAGCAGTACTCTGCCCATCACATTATCTCTTGGCAAAAACAACACAAAAAACACTTCCTAATCTGAAAAGCTGAGTGGTTCTTCTACATGAATAAGTGGCTTATGAAGTGAAGCGAGGTCCTGCTAACCATGGGCTTAGGTACTAAAAATCAAGGGTGTAACTTAAGAATTTCCTTATGACTCCCATTCTATTTCAACATAATGTTGATACTTCAATGTAACATATGATCTAAAGCCTGCAGGCCAAACACAGGCTGCAAGCTACTGTAGTCTGCCTTGCATTAGATTCTTCCACAAGTATCTCTCATATGAAAAAGCTGTAAATGCAACATCTACGGGGCCTATACATCCCTGCCACGGCTGCACCATGGCTCTAGGAAGCAACTTCAGACATACCGAATTGGATGTTTCACCACACAGGGATTAACTGCTGACCTATGAAATGTATTTATAGGGGCAAGCTAAAAGCCAAGCAGAACAGAAATAAAAAGTTCAGATAATCCTGTGGCTTAAGTTTAAAACCTTGCAAGCAGTAACATTTTCTGTCATTAAACAAGAAAAAGGTCATGACTAAACACCTAGAATAGTAAACCACCAGATCGCATTCATTATCTGTGGGATAATCCCATTCCTAACAAAAGATGTATCACAAGTCTGCTTGTTGGCCATTTACACAGAGAAATACCAATTATTGCCTAAGGGGCATTTCCTGGAACTGTTACTGAGGTCCCACATTGTGGACCAAGGCAGGACGCAGATTTAATTAGCTGTGGAACAGCCTGGCATTTTCAGGGTGGGAAGGAAGCTCCTGACGCACTAGGCAAAATTCCCGTGCTAGTGGTGCTGCTGCGGCCAGTCTGATCTGGACTTGCAGGGCTATCCAGTTGAGCAGAGGACCATGGAGGGCTTGCCCATCTCCTCCTCTCAGAGACTGGAACCACTCTGCGCGGGAGAGAGGGTGCTGCGCTGTCTTGTAATTCGCAGAGTATGTCGTGATACCAGCCGGTGAGTGCTGTGGGGCCTGAGGGAGCAGGGCAGCCAGCTGACACTTGCAAGCGACAACTTTCATTGCACAGGTACCATCGCTGGTGGGTCTTGAGCAGTCCATAGGGTTGGAAGCGATGTTTAGCAATAGAGAACTGCTCTTAAACGGAGGTGTCACAAGGAATGCCACATCAATAACAGTTTCCATATAAGTAGCAATGAATCTTGTACTCCAAATAAACAAACTTTTTAGTAAAGTGGAAAAAATAATAGCTGACAAGGTCTCAGTGAGTGTTGAGAAAGCATTTTGGTATCCCTGAATAGAACATGCAGTATAGAGGTATGCAAACACACTAATTGTCATGAGGGGTGGTGTTTGTGCTTTTGAGGTAAGATGCAACCTTTGGCTGGTTAATTAAAAAACATTTTTTTATTAGTGGTATTATGTTACCAGAGTCTGTGCAAGCTGTGCCTTGCTCCCATCAGTCCTACACCCTAACTTTTTTTCTGTTATGGCTGCAGAAATTCTTGCTCACAATTTCATGACAGTACATGTAAATAAGCTTTTTTTTACCTGAATTAGGGCTCCACTGTCTTCATTCAGTTTGTCATCATGTTTGAACTCCACTGTCACTGCCTTGTCACAGTCAACTGCTGCCATCTCTACATCTGTGGTGTTGTTCATGTAAATAGCACCAAAGAAGTCGGTAGCCCTGAAGCCTACAGCCAAATTAAAACAAAACAAACATATCCTTTTATTTAAAAATGGCAAATAAAATTGACATTGTCTCGTGACTTTCTTTTTATGGTCAGTCAGTTTTGCTTACTGAAACAGGAACCATTTTCCCTCGAGGATTTGCAGCCTCAGGCTGCCAGCAACTGTCCTTGCTGATGGCATTTTTTGACAGCTGGGTGAGAGGGAAAAGCTGATGGGCCGCGAAGCTGCGCTGTGACTGAGACCACCCAGAACCTTTTGCACTGTTGATTTGGCCGCTTTGTGTGTGTTTGTTTCTCAAATGCAAGCATTTGAGGTAAGAAGAATGAATGCTTGAAAAGTAGACACAGTAATGTCATTTGAAGTGTGAAACTGAAGGAACATGTAAGTGTCCAGCAGCAACACTTTTATACAACTTGCTTGCAATCCAAGATGCATGCATAATGACCAGAAAGCCTTACTTGTATTTGAAAATTAATTATTATGGAGGCATATACAGGAAGGACATACTCATGCATTTTATCAGTCTATCCAATTACTTTTCAAGAGGTACATAATGAAGTTAAAACAGTTAGCCTGATCTTACACGTGACCTCTACAGCACTATATTATTTTAAGTTATATATTGTCGTATTTATTCATGTTTATTTTCGTTCCCAACGGGCACCGTTACCTGTACTCGTCCGAACCCTCATTATTGCATCAAATCCGGTCTTTTTTTCTATGTCCTTCCTGAGGTCACTTAAGAACTGGGGACTGTCAGCATTGAGCTAGAAACGCAAAGCAAAAGCAAAAGTTGCAGTTCACCACCGGGTGGCAGCAACATAGCAGAAACCCAACCCTCTCCCTCCCCCTGCGATTTCCCCCCCCCCCCCCCCCCCCGACATCGAATCTGTTCCTTTTCACGTTTAACAGCTCTCGTTCCCTTCAAAAAGAGAAGCAATGTTGATTGTTGTTTTGTTAACAGAAACATATGTAGGCAAGTGTCCACCAATTCATCACTAGGCTTGGACATCCAGAATTTCTATTCAATCAAATTATCTCCAGCAACATCCGTTCCTGCACTTAACCTTGGAGCCTAGCTTGGATTTTATGGCACAGCCTTAAGAATTGCAGAGTAGCCTTGCTGACTTTGCAAAAACCGCTTTTTTGCAGGACAGCTCCTGACACAGAGGAAGTCCCCCACTCCCCAGAGAGATTCTCACGAAATTTTAAACAAGTGTTACAGCTTTTTGGGGGGACTTTATCGTAAGCATTTTTATCTTTATATACAGGAGTAATTGACTTCCTTGCTCAGGCGCCAGCATATTTAAGTGAGTGGATTGAATTTTAAGATACCAACCAGCTTATTACTGTTTCAAGATATATATTTGAGCCTGATCTGTCATTTCTAAGTTTGAATTTTATCCCCTGGAGTTTATAAGTAAGTTTTCTAGAGTCACTCCACTTCTACGTTAAATGTCAAAGCACACATTGAAATGAAAAGGAAAAAAAACAAATCCCCAGGTGTTACTATCTGAAAGGCAGGAAACACACATCACTTACCTGGAAATTGTTGTACTTGTACAATGTTCCTCCAGTGTACATTGTGACAAGACCCATAGAGGCTACGTCCACGTACTGATTTGGGAAGAGGAACAAATTCACGCAGCAGCCATTAGCCACACAGTCCCTGGCTAAGGCCTCGTAAGAATTTGCCTGGGGCTGGAAAAGCGTCTGCACAGAATTAAATAATACAAGTGTCATAACATTAGATACTGTTGGTAGCCAACCACAATCCAAACACCCACTTGAAGAAAAAAAGATGAAGTGGAAGTTTAAAGCGAGGCATGGATTCGATTAAAAATGTGTTGCCCCTGCCCATACATTTGTATGCAAGGAACCAACTCGTTTCTTGGAGAACTAAATCACTAAGAGGCAGGTAGTAAAGGCTCTTGATGGGTGGAATGACTTGCTGCTGAGGGGGGTTCCTTTATGGATAGGAATGGCTGCTTTATGGTAGTTTTGACTTCAGTGTTCTTGTAGGGGCAGCATCAATGCACCTACATCATCAAGGCACAGTGAGAATGGGAATATTATATAATTAAACAAGACATCGTTGCAAAAGAAAATAGATGAAAAAAGGTCAAGGCTCTATTAGAGAAATTCAGCATAATAGCAGTCCCTTGTTAACTCAGAGTAGAAAATACCTTTTCTTTATCTGTATTGAGTAGTTTTTTGTCATCTCTGTTTCTCAGCTTCCCTGGTGCTTCTGCAGTTGGCAGTGATGAATGGAAAATAAACAGTTTTCCAGCACATTCTGCAGCCTGTTTCAAAGACACCATATTGGCATATTTATTACTGCTAAGATAAACAAGTCTAATTTTCATACATTGTGGTATCTCAAGAGAACAGTGTAAACTTTCTGCAAGTTCCTCAGAGCTAAATAATTCATTTAAAGACTCAAAACTTGATGGAAATAAGTCCTGAAACAAACTGGGAATTTTATGTCAGCAAACAACTTGGTCTAACACACAGATACGTTGGCTGATGCGTTGTTACAGTAATTTCTACATAGGAATCTAAAATCTTGGATGGGCAAAACAAGGAGTACCTCTCTTGGAGACTTTCTAATTGGATACAAGCATTATGCAACAAGTATCAAAAGTACAAATACTAAATTGGATAAAATTAAAAGGAAATGTAATTTAACAGAAAAAATATTTCTTTCAGTTCAGGCACAATAGTGTTCACTACATTTTTATAGACAAGCAAGGATTACATTCCTGTACTAGATTCCACGTTCAAATCTATATACTAAAGTGCAGGAGTATCAAAACTTGTAATGAACATTTCCTCCTGTCACTAAGAAGTGAAGTAACTGCCAGTTTTATTCAAGTTTTCTATTCTTACTTAGAACTTCAGTGAGAACATGATATTTACTGAGATGACAAAGTACTGACAGAAAACCCTGAATTCCAAAGAAGAAAGCAACAACAGTAGCAGTACCACAGGCATCTTTGTACTATTAACAAGCTTTTCCACCAAAATTTAGAAAATCCAGTTTATCGCTTACTCTTGAGACAGGTAATGGGAATGATCAGAACAGAGTACTTCAGTTGGAAGGGACCTACTACAAGGATCATCTAGTCCAGCTGCCTGACCACTTCAGGGCTGACCAGAAGTTAAAGCAAAGAGAAGTGAAAACCGATTAGAAATTCTGAGGTCTTCCAAGTATTGAAGAAGTTGGGTGAAGGGAAGGAAGGAGGAAAGAGGGATTTTGTCCTTTTCTTGCTCCAGACTTAACCACACAGCCAGGTTAAAACTGCAATACCTAAGACTACAGACACAAATCAGCTTTGGTACTCTTTCTCCTCCAGATCTTAAGATGTTCACAAGATAAAGATATTCCACATTTCAAAATAAGCTATGACATTCTTCTGGGAAAACTACAAATCTCTTTGCTATGGCAGAAATGCAATTGAAGGCAGCATCTTACTTACAACAGAGCTGAAATTTTACCCCTAATATTTCAAGCATAGTTATCTTTAATCACGAATGCCAATTTCTTCAATTCCTTTTAAGAAGCTTTCTGCTGAAGACTGAAAGACTTATCAAATACCTATTTGTCATTATACGCATCGGGAATTACTGACATGGCTTTTGACAAATTTTCTAAAATGTATTTGTATTATTTCTAAAAGTGTATTAAAATTAATCTCAAATAGGAACACAATCCATTTTATTCTTTTTAGACAAGAATTGTTTTCTTGAGCGCAGGTATATGCATATTAATAATTTACAGTGAAAATCCTTACAAATTGTAACTTTAAAATAGTGAGCTAAATAAAAAGCTTAATTAAGAGCTGCTTTCTTTTATAGCCAACATCAAAGGAAATTTACAATTATGGCCCTTAAGCTTGTTTTGTAGAAGTCAAGTATTGGCAAAGAGCATTCCGACGGAAGTGGTAACCAAACGTCTGTTTTGCACACATACCTTCTGGCAGTATGAATAAATAACAAGAAAACAGGTATTAATTAAATATTTAATAAACAGATTTCAGAAATGTTGTGTATTTTCAGTTCAACAAATTCATCTACTCAAAGTTCATGCTTTCCTTATACACAGCTCACAGATAAATCAACTATTTTAACACCACTGCCTGTTTTCTGCCCCTACAAATCTTGTGGTGAACCATGGTGGCGTTCTTTTAATTGGCAGCGCTCCCTGGAAATGTCAGCACTTCAGGGGATGTCCTAGACATGCAGAAAGCAACTGGGGATGCATCTTGACCTGTGGATTCATTTTCAGCTGTATTCAAGTTGTGAGAACTTGTCAGTTAAGCAGAAACCCTCCAACCCCCTACCCGATTGAGTCATAAATAGTCACAAAGATCTCGTTTCGCACAAGAAGTCAGCAGAAGCAGACTAGGCAGGGCAAAATCGTATCTTACACTGAATCTTCTCCTGCCCTTCACACGTGCAACGACTGGGTATCTGTGCAAACGTCCAGAGTATCTATTAGTTCTGTTACAGTAACTAAACACTTTTTTATTTCTCTCAAATACTGAACAAGAAACTGACTCCTGCTCCTCATCTTCTCCTAAACATCCATTCTATGTGGAATAGACTCTAGAGACTGGTTTCCCTCAATAAGCAAAATCTGGAAACAGATGCTATGCCTGTCAGCGTTCTCATTTTGACTAAAGCAGTTCAAATGTACCGTTAGAATAACGGAACATTAGTGCTGGAAACAATCATCGACTTTTTTTTTTCTATTTTACCATTGTGATTTGTAGGAGGACTTGGGACTGGCTTCTAGCAAACAGAATTTCTGCAGCTTATCAAGTCTTATTCTCATTTAAGAGCTGTTTCTCTTACAGAGAGGAACATTCTAACCTTTAGCGCCTCCACGCCAGCCTGGATAACAGGAGCAAAGATGGTCTCACTCTCGTTAGTGTCTGCAAACATCTCTGGAATCTGGTCCAACAAGCTACGAAACATGAAAGGATCAGTGTCTCAACTGGTTAGCATATTTGGGATAATCCCCAAACATACCTTGTAACATACCAAGCCTTCACACAGAAAGCTGTTTTCCATGCAAATTTATATTAAAAAAATATGAATTTTGATCGCTCAATTTCTTAGGATTCCAGCCAGAATAAAAACAACGTACAAATTTTTAAATTCTATGAGATGCACTATTTCAAAGCTGGTAACATAAAGGAACATGCAATAAATAAAAAATAGCTCAAAATTAAGGAGTCCTAGTGTGCTGTAAGGACTTACAAGTCCTTAGATCATATCCAGGTGTGCATCGTATACATCGCAAGAGGAAAAACATGCAGCATGGCACATAGCCACAACACCCCTCCCATTTTTGAAGAAGCACAGCTGAAGATGCATGCTTTACACCTGGCCCAAATACGCTTTCAAATTCAGCACTGGGGGGTTGTTGATATCACTTTTTCTTTGCCTCAGAGGTGGAAATACATGACTTGAAGCATCTGCTGACTTCTAAAGTATTGCAGTAAACACATGTACCCCCCAAAACGCAATAACACAATTGACTAAAAGGCATAATGCATATCATAAGCATTCAGATCTTATTCACATATGGAATAATTATACTTTACTTGGTAACAACAGATCGTGATTCCTGAAAGTTAACAAGGAAACCATCCAGCAAAGGAACAAAAACTTCTCCAACATCTGAGACCACCATCATCTGAGGCTGAGCTAAGCTGCTTTTTACATTAAAAAAGTGGAGGACCTTGTTATAAGTGACAAAACCAACTTGAATTGCTGAGGATTCTTCTTGCTCTTCTCTGTAAGAAAAGCAAAAACAACTGGTTATAATTCTGAAATTCTGACCTTGCAATAAAAGCATCCCTTTGAAATGCAAGGCTGCTTTCAGATCATTATCTGTACTGGGAGCAACAAAGCAAACAACAACCAAGCAGATGTAATGGCCTCAATCTTTGCCTTAGGTCAAATTAAAACACTCTGATAAAACCAAGTGCTGTATTATTTACTTTTTTAGAAAAAAATATATTTACATCAACCCTATCAACTGTGCATCCCATCCAAGCAGTCAAAACTCCTTAAGACAAAGAACAAACCATGCTGTCCTCAAACATGGAAAAGAGAGAACGGAACAATTAGTTACAAGATATAATCAGAAAATCGGTTTTATTTAGAATACATTGTAATGCAGTGACACTAATGATTGGTGCCTAGTAAGAATAGTAACTAGGCTTGAATAATGTCTGGTGACTTTGGTGGGTCAATCTTCTGCTGCAGCAGGACTACTTTTAAGCAGCAAAAGCTGTTAGATCCTCCATAGCTGTGTATCACACAGAAAACATACTGTAGGAATTACTCATTATTACTGCTAGTACATTCCTAGGCCAACCAAAGCTAGCAAACTGCTGCTGTGAGCTACACCTGCAGGAACACCACAGGCAGCAGGCTCAGTCTCTGTTTTTGTGGTGGTAACTAACTCCTCTAAGCAGTAGCCCACTCTGCCATTAGCAGCAGCATTAACAGTACTAGTTAGACTCTTACCAGGTTTGCAGTCCTAAGTTTAGTGAGCTTTTCCCTAAAAGGCAATCCTATTCAAAAAATTGGTCTTAATTACTACTAAAATAGCACCTTCCTGTAGCAGGGCGTTCTCTCGCAAATGACAAACCAAGCCTTTAGCACGAAAAATGCCAGATAGGAAGCCTGTGGTACTTGCAATTACTACAGGCCAACCCATATGTTATGTATGGCAACATTAAACACTTAAGCAGCCTACTTAACTTATGGTGAGATGTCACAAAACCAGCAAATATCAAGTCTAATGCTTTTGCAAGCAAAATATTCATATTCAAAGTACTGAAACTTGGAAATCCTCACTCAATTCCCAGCTATGCCACTGATTTAATGTACAACCTGAGAGGAAATTATTTCTCTATGCCTCAGTTTCCATTTGTAAAAGGGAAACAGCAAGAATTATTGTTTAATCTCACCAGGATGTAGAAATATGTACCACAAAGTTCTTTGAGACTGCAGCAATAGGAACCACAGAAATGGCCAAGCTGATTTTATTTTCTTTAGTTTATGAAAGAAGTCACTCACGGAAGACTATGACTGTAAAAAGTTTAACACAAAGAAATATGCTACTCGACAAACAGGATACCATAATGTACACAGACTCATACAGATGGTACTATCACACCAAAAGCATTTAATAACAGAGCCCTACCATAGTATTTCCAATTTCTAGGCACTTAGGGAAAAAAATCTACTATTTATCCCTCACTCTAACCTCTGAAGAAACAAGGGAATGTTAACAGTCACCCTGAGCCTTCACCACAGTAAAGCAGCCAGGGTTTGAAAATATGTATCCTCCTAAGGGAGTGTAAAGCCTTGGCCCCACCAAAATCAATGGCAAGGCCTCCATCCCATTCCACTGCAACCAACAGATTGCATTTCATGACTTCACAAACGCTTGCAGAATCGAAAGTCAAGCTAAAGAGGAGAAACAACACAAACACACTTTTACTGCAATTCTTGTTTTTCTTATTGCAAATAGAAAAAACTGTCAGGCTTCTTCCTGGCTATCAAATCTGTTTGTCCTCAGAGAAAAAAAAAATAATAATAAAAGAATGTCATCAGCAGTTTCACAAGCTTCATCTAAAACCTTGAGCTTGGGAGACAAATCATTTTTCTCGTCTACAAACTTTAACTCTCATGTCAGTCTAGAATGTTAATCTACCATTCATGTTTTATGGGAACACAGCTGGATGGGAAAGTGGCTACTTTGATCTAAAACAAATTAATATTCTATATTGAACACACTCCACAGAGAAGCAGTTTCAATAATTCCTCCAAGATACATTAACTCAAACAGATGCATCATTTCTGAATGTAAATTTCTAATCATTCCCAGCACTCAGACACTATTTTCTTAGTAACATGATTAACAGGGAGCATTCAAGAGCTTGATGAGGACAAGGTATTATTAACTTTCTGCACATACAGCACTTTCCTACTTCAAAGAGAAGTATCCACATCATCCTAGTAGTCCCAAAGTTGTTACACAGCAGGTATTTGATACAATTTTTTCAGATACTGCTCTTGCCTGTGGCAGTCCGTACTGCCACACTTCATCCAATTTCTTCTATCGTAGTTTTAAAGATTAGCTGTAAACATAGCAGCTGATTGCCTATGTAGCTCACGCTCTATTTAGTTCTTTTTAAAGTCTCAGAATGAGACGTCTGGATCATATGTACAGAAATGCATTCAAATGTTTGTTTGGTTTTGGTTTTTTTTTGTTTTTTTAATTATGCACCTAAAAATCATATCTGCACAACCAGTTAGCCTGATTCTCTGAGCTCATAAGCACAATTTCTATAAACACATTTCATCTAAATACAGTCAGAGGCTTCTGGTTTGGAACACGTAAGTTTGAAAATGTCTGCTCTAAAATTTCAAGCAAGCAAATAATGTTGTTTTCTGCTGTGTTGCAAGTCTACAAAAACACAAAGTTCTTAACACCAAGTCTTGAGCCACCTACGTTAATCCTTTCTTTGCTGCCTCTAACTTCTCACTTCGCAGCCATTTTCACAGGCTTACCTGGCACAGGCCTTTACACCAATGGCCTTTTTGTGACACAGATTGCTTTGCTACCCCAAGTCTGTCGTCTTAAAGATATGAGCACAGGGTAAATTCCCAGCACGGGGCTTTCACCTCATGTGGTAACAGCAGAATATTTTTGCAGGTGTCTTTGTCCAGTAACAGAAAATGAACACGCAGTGACCTTTGTCTCAGCACCAAAACAGCAGTTTCACCACAAATTTTGGTAGAATGCCTTCTGTTTTTTTTTTTTTAAATCAATATTGTTTAAAGACAACAGAGTCTGAAGAAACTGAAGGGCCTACCCTTTCTTTATTTTTTTATTGCTTTTTTCAGTGGACAAGAAAACTTTGGCCCTACAAACAAATTATATAGCAGCAGTTCTCTGCAGAGTGCTGGTGAGGAAAAGAATTACTGTGCCTTTTTTATGATGTAGATACACAAGCTTTCATTTTTCATCAACTTCCCCTATTCAAGCCTAGGTGTTTCTAAACTGTCAACTGCTTTTTGTTACTACACTCATGCCTTTTATTATCTTCAGAGTCATGATCAATCCTGACGGAAAGCTCTGAGATATGTTCAGGATAATATCAAACACCTGTGTCTCCAGTGTAATCTTCAATGACAAAGTACTTGAGAGATGGCCTTACATGGGCATCTGACAAACTAACCCCCCCACCCCGGACTGGAATTTCTTTCATGCACAGAGATCCCAGAAGGACATATGATAAAAGATTTTTAACATATCCCAGGTTATCGCAAGGATCTCGTCTCCCACCCTTCCTCACTTTGCTCTCTCCATTTCTTAAGTCTGTTCTCCCTCTGCAAGTATTGTTATTCAGAATGCATTTTCCTTCTGTATGTTTTTCAATGCTTTTATACGCCTTTGCTGAGAAACGTCTTGTTTACTTAATTTCTCAGTGTTTCACTGCTCTCATTTAATTATGTCTGCATTATTTAAACTTTAATGAAAACTATATTAATATACTGTACTAAAAACTATACTAAACTACACTAAAATAATATACTGTCATTAATAGTGATCAGCAGCAACACTACTACTGTGTGTTTAATGCTCACAAAGCAAATGTGCTGTATTTCATAAAATGGTTGTTGCCTACAAAATTTGTTCTCCTCTCAGATACATACCAGGACAGAAAAGTCTCTCAGCACAGCAAGAAGCTTTAAAAGTTTTGCTAATTAACAATGAGAGCTAAAGATACAAGCCACCAACACTATGGCTTTAAAGAGACTTGCCATTCTTGAATATTCCGGTTTTGATATTTCCCTGTTTAATTTAATGAGAAAAGCAGCATTGCAGTAAACAGAACTACAGCAAGTAAAGTCAAAACTACAAGCTGGGACTTAGCTGATAATACCACTAGAGTTCACTACAAGAAAGGAAAAGAACGCAAGCTACATGTGCAACTAGTATGACAGATTTTTTCCATTCATATAGTAAGCCCAGACATCAAAGTTTAAGAACTGCCAGCAGTGTTAAAATTAACATTTGGTCACTATCATCCCGAAATGCCTGTACAGTAAATTCTGACATTTTCTGTAGCTTGTTTTTACCTCTCAACATGCAAAGCTACATGAAAACTGCAGTGTAGTAAGTTAAGCAAAGCACACGTTTCTTTACCTTGGAAGTTTATCTAGCAGAGTCTTCAGTTCATCACATATGAGTTTAACTAGGCCACTGTTTATGTTTCTGTACGATACATCAATCATGAAGATATAAGCTGGTGGCTTTGGAGGCTTGTTGTTCTACAGAAAAAAGATGACCATTCACAGGGAAAATTAGACAGTGTCCTGTTACGTCGAAAAAAATTTATAGGTGGTACCATAAGGCAATCTAAATACAGCGTTCAGTTGTTTGAAAAATGCTGTGAATCATAAATAATAACTACTGCAGAAAGCTGACAAGTATTGGGTCAAGTCCACCCCTGGAATAAAACATTATTACTGGAAAATAGCATCCTAATGGAATAAAATATGTGAAGGCTTAACAGTTTATTAGAGAAGATGAAACACAAACATTTTCTGCTCAAATTCAAGTGTTTACACAAATCTGCCTTTTTTTCTGTACCCATACTGTTTTTGCATTCCCTATATCGATACGCAATACCATTCTGGTAATGTGAACACTTAAATTCGGGTTTTGTTAGCATTTGTGTCTAACAACTGTTAAGTGATTTCTAACCAATCTGAAAAGAGAAAATAAAACTTAGGTACTGAACTAGAATTAAAATATCTCAGTTCTTAGCAGTACCAAGTCACGATCATCTGCATCCTGTCTTTCTTGCTGTCTCATGCTCCAGTGCATTCTGGACAACTGAACTGTTCTTTCAGGAATAAGCTGACTTTCTGTAAGATAATCAAAAGCATGAGACTGGAACATTCAATGTATGCAACTGCTGCATACACAGCAGTGACTTGGGCTGGTATGGATTCCTTTGAGAATTCCTCTTACTCGTAGTGTAAGTGGCATACAAATCATGACATACACTACCAACACAAGTTTCTGTAAGTAAGAAAAAGTAAGATGAAGGGGTTTTGTTTCCAAATAAAGCATTATAATGCTGAGAGAGGTACCCAGGAAGAAGGTCATATAAAGTGAACATAGCAATGGTAATCATCATACTCCCTAAGATCAGTTTTCCTAATTCCCATTAAGACAAGTAGTGGACACTTGGTGTCAAATTCGAGACAGCTTTTCCATTATACTGTTTCACTTCCTTCCTATACAGAGTTCTGACGACTTAACCAAATTATACTTGCTAAACTAAACCTCAGAAAACTCCATTTAAGAAAAAAATCATCTAACCCTTGAATTATGACTTATCCATAGTCCTGGCACACTTTAAACTTAACATTATACCCTTGATCTCACTTCATTTGACTCATATACATCAAGATTAATTCCTGTGAACTAAAACTAGCCAGTATTTTTAAAAGCTGCTCTGTTTACTGTATTTGGATTCTAGTTTCAAAAACAGTATCAAACACTACTTCTAAACTCTTGTATCGCATCACCATTTATAAAGAATCCCTGCGTATATATGGTAGAAATGAGGGCTTGTGCTCTTGCCACATCCGCTTAGCATGAGCGCCATAATGCAAAACAGCTGTTATTTGTTAACATTTTTTGTAGCTGTTCATCCTTGTCATTTGATAAGCACAAAGGGAAATGACTTTTCACTTCTGTCTTAAACCGGATTTATAAAAGAATTAAACCTTTGCAACTTGGAGCAAAATGAAAAATAAATTATAAAATAATGTTAACTTCTGTAAAATTTAATGACTCAGCATTTCCAGCGTGAGTGTTAATTTTCTAAGAGATTTCTTTTTTGTAACATTCTAGTAAGTCTATGGACAGGTCTTTGCAACAAGAATACAGACCATATTCGATGACTTCTCAAGGAAACTCCCTGATTTAAGCTATATGGCAAAAGCCATTGCACTGAAAGATGCAATGTGATGATGACTGCATCACACAGGGTTACATTCTGGAGTAGAGAAAAAGAACCATGAAAATGGCACAGAGCCATTCAGTACACATGAGTTCTCAAATGTTTAGCTGCCAGAAATCAGCAAAGCTTAACCAAATTTGATGGAGCTACACTGGATGTACACTGAGGATCCTGCACCGTATTTCTGTAATGCCTCACTACAATTCTCTCCTGTTCTGGGGTTTAACCCAGATTTCAATAACATCTATATAGGTCGTCTCAGGGATTTCACTGGATTTTGGAGCAGTACCCTAGCAAGAAAGCAGAATTAAAACTATTCATTTTCTTCATACCAGCAATAATTTGATGGTCTGAGGAAGTTACTGGTACCTACTTCAAAACTTTGTAGGATCCAGTTGCCTAACCTTATCATGACCTTAATTCCACTGACAGGAAGAACATTCTGCCCATTTTTCAGCAAGAACAGAAAAATATATCCATCCTGTGGACAGAGGAAGTCACACTTGCAGTTTTGTAAAATGAGCTAAAGTGTGAAAAGTTTAAGTAATTTATGCTTTTGGACATATCAAATACAGTTCTCTAATAAAATCAACTACAAATATTTACAGTGACTTGAGTGGGCTTTGGATTAAATTCTTCAGTGAGTTAGTATTAGGAGAGAGAACCCCTTCCGTTGTAACTTATTTACTGGTCAGAACACTGAAACTACTCTTGCCAGGGAAGGATTACAAGGTCAAATTCCCCTGCTAAGGTTTTCAATATTGGGAAGGCAATTTAGGCATGTGTCTGTCTCCAAAAACCAATAGAAGACGTGCATCTGAAATGCAACACTGCATCAGAATTTCAACTATATCCTCTAAACAGGGCAACATAGTAGCTAGGACCAAAAAACCGCCCCAGTTGAAGACTGGTGATCCATGACTTTGCTGCACTGTTTGTTATTCTTACTTGCTAGTCTCATACTCTGCAGCACAAAAGAACAAAACATAATATTGTAAGCTTAAATTCTCTGCATCTATCTATGTTTTCTAGAATGTTCCTGGAATCTGATACTCAGCTTACAAGTGTATTTACTCTACTGTAGGTATTTAAAGGATTTTGTTTGTTTTGACATAAAATTGTACATTAGTTTGCATACTAGAAATACTCACTCGGCAATAATCCAAAGTAGCAACATATTCATAAGATCCCAGAGATAGCTCAGGCCTTTCATAGTGGTCTACCCGTCGGCCAATGTGGTCCAGATGTTGAAAGAAGAATGGAGGGACTAAAAGCCAACACAAGAGCAAGAAAAAAACGTGTCTATTTTGGGAAAAAGGGGAACAACCCAACAATTTCTTTCAACAGATACAATGTACTAATGTAGGTTCCTCTGTTACTATCAAGGGAAGAGTTTAAACACTTAACCCAGGTTGCAAAGGGTTTTCTTCCCCACCTTGGCTTAAAAAAACCCAACCAAGCCAAACCCCACAACATTCTAGTAATGCCAGCTCCTTTTGCGTTTGGAAGACAGGGCATATTCCCCTATAAATGTCCATATTCTCCCACCTCTACATTGTCAGGGTTGAGTAGGTAAAACTGACCCAGGTCACTTCCACAGGCAGGAGCCTGTTACCCTCAGGATACAGACTTAACAGTGACTATTTTGTCAGTAGATACAGTCTACTCATAGCTTAATTCAAATCACTGTAGTCAGAGTTCTGCAGAGGGACAGCAGTAAAAACAGCACTTTTCCTAAAGTGTGTACTGCTTTATTGAAAAATACCACTTCACTGGAAAGAGCTCTGCAAGATTTACAACCCTGGCCTACTGTACAGCAAAGTGCATTGAGTCCATTATACTGGGAACCTTCTGCAGCTACAGATAAAAGGTGCAGAACTCCAAAGCATTAAGAAATCAAGTGGGTTTGCCACCAACAATTTATATACAGCTAGTCTAATGGTTAGAGTCACATTGGGGAAGAGTCACCTCTGGATTTTAGCTTCTCTTTCTTCAATCAATTTATATTTAGAATTAGAATGCTTATTTTTTCACATTTTTGCCTGTAAAAAGCATATGTGTGTGTGAGTGGGGAAATATCTACCTTGTTTGTTGGCCATTTTTAGTCCTCGTTAAAGTTCTTCTTTAAAGTGCTTTCTGACTTGGATAAAACACTGTAGTAATGATTTAAAGCAACACTGCAACTTAAATGTCTTTCTTAAACTGTTCACAATGCATTTAGATTTCTCTTTATGAGAGTTTAAATTGCTAACAAACTATGAAATTTGTTATCTGCTATGCTTGCACAAACATTTGAGCATCAAGCAGAAAAGAAGTTGGAATGAGTCTTTCAAGGTTCACATTTCAGAGTTGAAAAGATTACTGTATTAGGGAAAGCACTATACCGCTGTGATCCAGCTGAGGAAATCCAG
Organism: Aquila chrysaetos chrysaetos; assembly: GCF_900496995.4. Classification (NCBI taxonomy): domain Eukaryota; kingdom Metazoa; phylum Chordata; class Aves; order Accipitriformes; family Accipitridae; genus Aquila; species Aquila chrysaetos. Next base: position 79,512,771 of record NC_044004.1, on the reverse strand, counting down.
CTAGATACAAATGTCTAGAAAGGCTAGTTCTGGCAGATTTGGGATTTAGCCAAGAGCACAAGAACAGTTATGAGTCACATGCAGCACACTTGAACAAATATGGCATGGTATCTTCTGTGAAAACCAACACTTGTCACAGTAAGATTAATAGGTTATTTAACCATTGCATCCACAGTCATGGACAGGACTAAACTAACATGGTTGTAAATATTTGGTTCTTGCTCAGCATTTAGATTTCTTAAAGAAATTAATTTTTTCCACACAAAAGTTGCTTTCAGTTAGCAATACAAGCAGCTTTGTATCCTATGTTGACGTAATATTTTTATATAAAGTTTTGATGGTATAAGACCGGACTTCATGACTCAGCATTATTTTTCATGCATTTATTTTTTTAAATCATACTGAACAAATGCTTCTACGTATTTTTCTGGGGTAGTATTTTTATTATTTGTGAAAAAGGTCTAGTAACTGCATCTCACTATTTTCTCATCAAGTCAGCAAGTCAAGAAAATCATTTTAGGGATATAGTTTCTTTTTAGTTTCATGGAATTTGTATGAATCACAGATCAGAAAACATCACTTACCATCATTTATACAATTGCAAAATCCACACTGGTATCTTCTTCCACCTTCAATAAACTGCATGAAGGGACACATATAAGCTTTGCACCGGTTGCATCGGATTGGTCCAGTCTCACCATGGTTTACAACATAAAGAGGTGTCTAGATGAAGAGGTACATGAAGTTACAAAAAGCAATGCAAACTTGAAACCAAATAAAGTCAGCTAGAAAGCTACTGCTCAGACTTAACTCTTGTTAGAGATCACCTGATCAAGAGATTATTCATGGTTCAGCCTTCACCCAGAATCTGCAGTACAGTTGGCTCAACCCCATACAGCCCTTGAGGGGCTAAATTTACAAGTTCACAGGCCATATTCTGACATTTATTAGAAAGAGAGTAAGGATTCACACCAAAAGCCTCTGAAGTTTTGAAAGCATCGGAAGTTTAGGGCTCCAGGCTGATTTTCTCCAGCAAAAGGGTTTTATAGCTCACTAACAGCTGGAGGCAGCTATTTGCCTTCTCTGTCAGACTGAGCTTTTCCTGAAGAAATCTATTGCTGCTCAGCTATTGCAAACCATCTCTTAAACAGGTATTAGCTAAGAAAGCTTCAAATATTTTATCTTAAATGCTGACCCCCCCAATTCTCCCATGTTACATGCTATACTAACATTTAAATGTGTCAGGGTCACCAGCTAGAGTAGGAGATTTAGAAGAAATACTAATATTTATTGAAAGAAAGTACATACAGCAAACAAATACAGTATCTCAAGCACTTGTCAGTATAATTACAATGACCATGCTTGCCATGCTTGCTTATAGCCTCTGCCAAAAACCACAGCTAATGGAAGACATTTTCCAGATGCCTCTTTCAGTAATAACTGTGCAGCAATTGAAAGATTCCTGCAACTATACTTAACATTAGAGAAGTCATACATGAAACCACTATAAAAACGGAAGTTTGCTCAAATATTTGTGAAACTGTTTTGTATTTTTCTTTTTTCCTTACTCCCTTCAATCCCAACTAAAAATCTCTCCACATAAGAAAAGAAATCCAGAGTTTGGACACATAACAGATCTCTACAAGAAGAAAAATGCTGACAGCCTTTGAATGCTAAAACATTACCACTAGTATATTCACTTTTTTTTTTATTCTGTCTCTTCTTATGGAATGGACATATTTCATCTATTATACACTTTATCTTTTATTGGAGCATAAGAGTCTTTGAATACCCAGAAAATCATTCATGTCCTTCTAGCATTCACTGCTTACATCTATTTTATTGTTTCTTTATATTTAACAGAGACTATTTTACTCATTTATTTCTCCAAAGGGTTTAATGCTTTTTGCCAAGGATTTTATACATACGAGTAGATTTTTACTACATGGGTTTTAAGTGCTCCCTCCTACTCCACTGAGATATTATTTTACTTAGTGTTCTTTCTTCTACGAAAATTGAGTTTAACACAAATTAACCAATAATGTCAGCTGGCAAACTACCAGAGTCATTTTTCAGACATGAAAGCCTTGGCTATAAAACCTGCTCATCAGCCACAATCGCTTAATAAGTTTTAATACTTCTGGGTTTTGCTCATTACTTGGCAATTTTCTGATTATCATTCTGCTGTATTAGTTTAATGAGGCCTGGATCTGGTTTGCAGTTAATATTATTATAGTGTCTGACCTGGTAGAGGGGAAAAAAATAAGACTGAAACAACTCCTAATGCATTTATACACGTTGATTTAGTAATTTTAAACCTTGGTTTGACACATTTAATATTATCCAAGAGTAAAGAAAAATTACCCCTAAATCATCATATTTTGAAATACCAAAAACAATCAAAAAATAAATGCCATGAAGTGCAGAGCCTAGGTGTCTACACTCTTACACATACTTACTAAATTACCTTTTTAAAGACAGCAGAAATAAAAATAATGCTTTTTTTTTTTTTTTTTCTTGTCTTTTCATATTTGGAGTGGAAATTTCAGTTTTCCCCTCCCTTTAGGTTTCTTTTTAAAAAATTACTTATTACAAAGTCCTTTTTAAAATGTGGGGTTAGAGCCTCAGTAGCCTAAGGGTTATGTTTGCAAAGATTTACTTACATGCACATTTACCTTTACGCATTAAATGGTTGTCTTGAAGTTACTGAGATTGTGCAGTGCATGAGGTTAAAACGTGCTCAAGTCTTAAGAAAATAATATCCACAGGCAATGTTCTGTAAACATATACTAGGCTGGATTCGTTTTGTCTTGCCCAGAGAAATAAAGGATGAAACACCAATAAAATCATACCACAGAAGCTAGCTATTTTTTCTTCCTAATAAGCTTGCAGAACTTAAAAAAATAAAATTAAGGGGAAAAAAAATCAATGAAGCAAAACCAACCAAAAATGTATGCAACAGAATTAAGGGTTTTGCCTAACCAAGAAAAATCCTGCAAAAAAGCCTTATGTGTACCTTTATTGATTTATTCATTTGGAATTTTTTTAAATTAAATGGAATTTACATTTTAGTATTTTCTTTAAATGATTTAAAATGTTACATCAATAACAAACACATCTAATAATAAAGCTATCTGTAGGATAACTTCAGAATAAGCACTCAGACCAAAAGCATCAGAAACCCACTTCTTGATGTGAACAACACAGTTGTGAAAGTAACTTTACCTCAATAAAACTGAAATCTTCTAGGGCATTACAGTGTAAGACTAGACATTCTACCCATCAAGAGAAAGTAATTTGGGTATGTAAACTGCTGTTGCATTTCCAACTGTCAAAATAACTTCTGTCAGGGTGAAGTAACTTTTTAAAAATAAATAGGTAGATCTCCACAGGAATGTACAAAGATAAATGATACTGTACATGCATTAAAAAGCATAAAATAAAGTTATAAGTTTCAACTAATGGATACATGAAAAAAACAGTCATAAAAAAGACACGGTACTAAATGGGAAAGCCTTGTTTGATGTGCTCCACTTTCTGTAGATGTCACTGCATACCAGAGGATAAAGCAAAGATCTGTTTATGGTCCCATGGAAGTCAGTGGCAAACTCTCACAGGAGCAGGGGAATAAGATAAAATTTTAAAATACCTTTTTTTGGTTTTGGTTGGTTGGTTTTCTAAACAAATGCAATACTCCTTTTTCTTTTGCCTTTCCACCTATAAAGTATCAGTGTTTTCTTTCTCTCCTCTCTTAAATCTCTACCAATAATAAGTGAATCAAGTTAGATATCTACCATAATTATTTGGACATTTGCTATACTTGTAGACTTGTTATGGCCTTACACTTCTCTTTCCCCTCATCTCTTCACAAACCTTTGTCCACTTTGCCTATCTGGACCACCTAATCAAGAACGGAGACGGACCTCACAAAAAAGAACACTGATTTTTGGCGTTCCAGCACTTTCAAAATATAAATATTTTGCAAAACCAATGATGAAACTAACACTTGGTAGCCTAAATCTGAACAGGACACATAAAAGGGATTCCTTTTATGTAAGCCAAAAGAGTAGAGAGGCAGAAAGAATCAGTTGTGCTGGGAGGCAGAACATTATAGTTTTAGGTTAAAGCAAAGGAGAATTGGGCAGAAGATACGGGAAATGCTGTAAGAGACCTGCATAAACTTTCCCTTCTCTGGAACCTCAGGGTCCCGCTGGAGTGCAAGTCCTTAAAGCCGATCTGATAAACCATAACTTATCCCACTATTAGTCCAAATATAGCTGCGATAGCAAGAGTTTTATTTTGGAAATATTTCAGCAAGAACATCTCTCAGGAGTCAGAACAGTATCACAAAGCAATAGATAGACATTGGTGGCACAGCTCCAAGATGAAATACATCCATAAAGATTTCCAAAGGGACTGTAACCTGCACTTTAAAGTCTAAGAAAGCTGAATTACTATTGCCTGCTATAAAAACAAAGTCCTGACACACTCCTGAGGGTTCCCTGTGATGCCTGCAAAGTATCACTGTATTCATATTGCAGGATGAGGGCCACAGCTGGAAATTATAAGTGTAGGAGTAAGAACTGTGATGAAGCTCAAGACTGTCATGGCACATCTCTGGAAAGGCGTTCTAAAGAGAAAAATCATAGGAGAGAGAGTCTCTGGAGAACAAGAGAGGCATACGCAAACACTGAAGAAAACCAGCCATTTATCACACAACAAAGTAAAATATATACAGGATCTGTTTTCATTGCCAGACTGGCATACAGACTGGGCTGCACGAAAACATTTTGTAGCTGTGCTGCAAGACAAATCTCCATGTGATGGACACCGCACCTTGTCTTTGCCTTTTCCTACCTACCACAGCCAAAGCGGATTCCTATCTACTCCTTGACATAGACCCTATCAGCACAGTGACAAGTCTACATTAGGAGCTACATTTTTGCCCTGAGTTTGACTCCACCATCGTTTAGGTGCATTTAACACCCCAGCACTGACACAACAGGAACGCTATCGTATTGAAAAGAGGCCCACATAGCTTGCGAAGTCTGGCTACATCCAAGAGGAATTCTTTCCACGAGTGTGGTTTTCAGTTAGATCAGCGTCTCTATCACACCCTTACTCATCCCCACGAGAAGAGGAACTTGCCACCAGTTCTTCTATATGCTTCTGAAGAACATTACCACTGGAAACATGGAGGGTCACTCTACACAACGTAACATTCTATACTACACCTGACAAGTTGCTGTTTCAACTGCAAATTACCTCAGGGGTAAACAATTCTGAAATCATGCCCATGAAACCCCCAGATTTAGGGCATCTAAGATTTCAGGACATGTTTAGATGAGGGCTATTTGTTTCAAAAGGAAGAATATCTCACAGATTTGGAGAGCTGCACAGATACGTAACTCCTGATGACTTTCAAGAGGACAGTTCCTTAAAATTATACTCCATGGTCAGCAGTCCTACAGCAGATAAAATATTTTATACTTCTGATGTACAGCAAACACTAAACATTGTATTTGCATGGCTGATTAACAGAAAAAAGAGACACAAAACTGCCAACTATTCAATCCAGACAGTTCATTAAGCAGACAAGCTGTGCAGTTTGCAAGGGCAACAAATTCAAAAAGGCAGTGTTTCTAGAATTATTATTTACACTCACATTGATGCAAAGTCTAATTATTAAAATATTCATATGAAAATTTTAAGATATGCTGCACAATACAACTTCCTAATGAACAGAGGAGAAGGCTGTTGGTTAAGTGTGGTACCTCTACCCCAAGTAAACCTTGTGTTCAATGAGTACAGTAAAGAGATGAAGAAAAACTCCTTCAGATAATCAAAGGGAATTTTGACATGTAACACTGATGTTTTAGGAAAAAAAACTAGGTCATGAACAAAACTGTCTCCATTTCCTAGGACTGTTGAAGGGGTTTGTTTTCTTTTATTATATCACCACAGATTGCTTTTGAGAAAGATTAACCAGTCTACAAATAATCCCTTGGTTTTGAGTTGCTTTACTGATTCACATTAAAACGTCACGAAAGCATTTCCCTTTGTGATGTTCCTACTGCCTTTTATCAGAAGCCATTCCCTCTGAAGACAGAAATTATTTTGCCTATTCTTGGTTTTTAGATGTTGAATGCTATCAGCCTCCTCAGCTGATGACTCAAGCCAATTTGGACTATCTCCTTTGCAAGGTTCACAGCAGGTTCAAGTATTTTCCATAACACAGTCCTTTTTCATGTGTTTCCTTGTTTGTTTGCATAACTGCAGCATGGCTAAAGCGGCAGCCACGTGACGCAGTATCTCTTGGCTCTATCCAGATTTTTACAGACCACATAAAAATCCAAGAAGCATGTTCAAACCTTCTTGCTCAAAACCCCTCCAGACCCAGGCTGAACATTCACCTGCATACCCAGCAGCGCAAAAAATACCGTGGCATGGTAGCTGAAGATTTCAAGTTGACAATGCACATGGGATATGATCCAGTGTGTAATAAAATAAACAGAAAAACAGTTACTGATTTCAGTGGATCATACCTCAGACTATCCTTGAAATCCTTACTCGGCATTCCCTTTTTAAGTGGAGTATTGCAATTAACTGAATAGAGTTGCCAGCATGAAGAGTGTAAATACAGGCTACTCCGTTCAACATGAGAAGAAGGATTTTGAAAAGTTTGAGGATGGGGAAAAAATACTTGTAATAATGATAAAATTTTGATATAAAGAAACACCAAAATTAGCTTGCTTCTTTAGAACTTCCATATCATACAGGTGACAGAAAGGCGGGGCAGAGCCAAAAAAAGGAAAAAAAGTTTACTATCCATGCTTAACAGAGGCACCAAGAGTTCTCCTGGTCACAATCCCAGACCAGGAATACCAAGCGTTAACAAGTCAGCGCTCTCCAGCACTTCTCAGCTTTGAAGTGCTGACTGTTATTTGGATGTACGGACATGCTGTATCTCAAGTGAAGGTCAGCAGCCAGGATTAACTGATGATATAAGCAGGAGCGTGAAATTGGATAATCAAGAAACTGTCCTGAACAACAGACTTTCAAAATGTTAGCACTTTAAAACAATCAGATCTCAAGCAAGACCTGCCTCAGTCCAGTCTACGCTCATCCTAGCAAGAATGGGAGCTGGTGCAGAGGCAGATACACGAGAAGAGAACAAAGGAATGTTTAACAGACAGACAAACTACCCCAGGACATTGTTGTTGTTGCCATGTCATCTGCCCTCCCACCCTAATTCCTGTTAGCACCCCTGAGGGTGATATGCACACATTAAATCACATGAGAGGACTCAGGTTCATGCCTGTACTAATCCACAGCTCCACTTCCTACATATCAGTATCACAGATGGTCCAGCACTGCAGTCCTTGTCTGACATTTTTAGGCATTATTGTCACAATAGCTGTAAAACCATTGAAAAATAAGATAGGCAAGTTTTAGGAAGCTTCTCTACAGAAATGGTGAGTAATAATTACAAGGGAGGTAGTCTAGCTTTACTGATCACAGGAGTTTCACAATAAAATTAGAAGTTTGATTTTCAGTGATTTGTTCTCTGTCTGGCTTGAAACTCATTCAGCACAGAACAAAACAAAAGATATTTAGCAATATATTTTACAGAAGTAAATAGAACTCTTAAAGACACCTCATTCAGGCATCAGTTTTATTTTTTTGCAGATCACTGCAAAAGAGCTCTAGAGGATCTTCAAAATAGCAGACAGAATTTAGGCTCCAAATACTATTACTACTGACTACTTCTTGACAGGCCCAGTCTCTTCCATGTGCTGTATGGTCACATCAATGTTAGTTTACTCTCACATAAAATTTTTCAAGGTTGCTAAATAAATGATAAATCTAAGACCACAGTTTAAAATACAGGCAGAGCCTATAACATACAAAGAAAAGGGGCAAACTGGTGTTTCAATTCTGTTTTAGAACGTCAAAGACCATTTAATGCAAACACAGCTTTGACCATTTCTAACATGCTCTAGAATATCCTTAGGATAGCCAATCAAGCAACACTCCACATAGTACTCGTGGAACATGCAGATCTAGGTTTAGGGAACAAATATTTAAGTTGTAAATAAATCTAAACATAGCATAGTGATCTCTGAAGCAACAATTGTCCTAGATGAAATTCTGCATCAGAAGTACGTTATAAATGTTATTCATGTCTTTGTAGCAAGAATAAAATCAAAACATAACTTCGGATTTCAGGACCATTCTGGCCTGCTGGGCTATCGTCAACTTTAGAGACCAAATATGTGGGTTTTTTTCTTTTTATACATACACACACACATATATAGGTGGATAGACAGATGTGTGTGTGTGTGTATATATATATGCGCGTGTGTGTGTATATGTGATATACATATATATAAAATATTTTTCAGCATTTGAGATAAAAGCAATTACTGACTTAAGATCATGCATTAAAGTCTGATGAATGGAGGGCTTCTTTCCTTCTCGAAAACCTGGAGTTGTTTCCTCTTTTGTTAGAAGGCATTACTGTGACTTTTTAAAGTGACTACTTATGTTTGCATTCCTGAGAATGTTCTACAATAGGAACTCTCTTGCTCCTATTTTTGCACAGCCAAACATATTAAAGAAACTTTAATTAGAAAAAAAGCATAGACAAGTTTAAGTGTTTTAATTGGAGGTGGATAAAATAGTTCTGCTTACCTGCAGGCCTTCTTGAACAATGTTTATTATGAAACATGCCTCTAAGGCTAATTTATTTGTTTCCACTGAAATCAGAAAGAACTGTAGTTAAAGTGTCATGCTGCATTCACAAGCCCACTATAGCTAGCCAATTGCCACAGGAGTACTTAGAAAGGATAAGGAGAATTTTTGTTATGTGAACAAAAAGCAGCACTGAGTATCTTCACCTCTGAAGCAAGGACATTTGGGATGAGTTTAATACCCTTTTTGAAAGTCAAGTCTCTTCTATGACGTTAGTTTTGAAGGTCAATAGCAAAACTAGCTGTTACTAGTGTAAAAATACCACATCAGGTAGGAATGTTCATACTCTGAGTCTCTCCTCCATGAATACTTTTACTACTATGATAGCTGGGATGCTTCAAGCAGACTCCAGAACCTCCAGACAATAATAATGTTTGTATGCAACTACCCTCCTCTCTTTTATTAACACTGAGCTATAGCTGAATGTCACAAGTTGGGGGCTGTGCAGAACTGAGTTATGAGCTAAGCAATCCTGCTAAGGGCACAGACCTGTTCTATTGCTCTTTTACTCTGGGGCTGAAGAGGTAATCTATGCCTCTATTTAGCAAGCATGGATTATCTAATTCTGTTAAATACCACATGAAAAAGCAGCCCCCTCCACCTATTTCCTGTCCTACAAGAAGAGGAACTTCCCTTCCCGCAGGATCAATGAAGGGACATTCTGTAAAAGAAGGCTTAGTCTCTCCTATTTTTCTACAGGACAGCATTAGAGCCTGCTATGATTAGGCCCTAGATGTAACCCAGTGCAACATTTGTTTGACATTAAAAAAAACCAAACCAAATCAAACCACCCAACCACAACCCCCCCCCCAACATCAGCTTTCTATTCAACTTTAAAAAGCATTTTTTATATCTAATTATACACTTCATGTGGTTGCATCCAAAATACAATACTGCACTAACATGCACAGATAACTAAAATACATATAAACTGAAAATGCATTAACAACTTCAGTTTAAAAAGCAAACCAAACTATTCCTCCTGAACTTACTAAATACCAGTGTGTTCTGACTCTGTGAAGTTTCCAAGGTAACTGAGTAACATCTCTGACAGCTTAAGGTTAGAGCTTGCACAGTCTTATAATGTTTAATTTGCTGCTGTTGCTATGATCAACTTTGGCCAGCACACAAGAGGAGTCAAACACCATTTCAGAGTCCGTAGAGGAAAATGCACACATGGAATGGCAGATGCCATTCAAGCAGCTATTTTCAGTTAGAGGTATCTAGCGATAGCTAAAGTGATTTTTTACTTGAGTGTCTTTTTTGATGGCAAAACAAATTATCAATATTGTTGGCCAGCTAATTAAGTGGATATGAACGTTACTTTTTCTTTCCCTTCTATATGTACTGTTGCTTAGTCAGGTTTTTATCCTGCCATTACCATTCTGAAGAACAGACAGTCTCCAACTTATCAGAAACTAATTACAACATCTTTATAAAGGCATTTTCCCAGTCTAAATTTCAAATTTGTAAAAAATTAATCAGGAACTCTGATTACAATATGAATAAGGTTTATATAAATGTCACATTTTCAAGTCACTGTCCCCATCTCTTTCAGAATTACCTCCTTACCGTAACAACAACGGTGCATGGAACAACATACTACAGAAGTATTTTAAAGAGTGCACTTTAAGAGTATTTTAAAATGTACACTAAAAACAAAAAGGCAGAAAAAAACTAAATCAGGAAATTTACTTGAATTAGGAAAAGCTCTGCTGCCAAAGCCTTTGCTAAATTTGGCTCTGAAAGTTCATTCTAGTTACAGAGTGTAGTTACAGCCCAATAGGCTAACAAAAAGCTTTCTCCTAGATTATGAAGTCTTGGGAAGCAATCCAATTCCAAATGCTTTACTACCAAATGCAGACTAGCACGGGGCATACTCCATAAAGTAAGCCTCATCTAATACAGGATTTATGCACTTCTAAATTAGGCATTGTGAAACCTAGCTTACAGACACTGGCCTCCAGAGCAATGTACAACTTTCTGGGTGAGGCACCTGGAGATGCTTGAGTTCTGGGCTCTCTGTACCATGCATGGGTGAGTCAGGCACCCCAGAGGAGCTATGCAAAAACCCCAGACATTAACCTGGTGCTAGCTAGTTGAAAAAATTAAAATAAAACAGCATTGACAGAGCAACAAAGATATTCAAATACCCATCCTGCTCCATCGTCCACGCAGACTCAGAACTATGAGACCAGAGTCTCACAGTTCTCTCCCAAATGAAGGCATCAGCAAGGATGCTTTGGAACTTGTTTTTATTGTAATATCTGGAAAATGGAAGAAATAGTAGTGCTTAGGCTCACACTTACCAGTGCGGTATACAGCAATGAGTTTGGGATACAAGTTTATGCTACCTGGATAGTCTCTATATGGATGGATTGTTCCAAATAGCTCGACAATGGACTGGTTGTAAGAATACCAAGGCAGTCCTAAGAACAAGGAGGAATGTCTAGTACCATGGCCCCATCCCGAAACTAACTGGCCTAGTTGTCATCTACAGCATGGTATTGGTGCATATGCTCTCTTTCTGGTCTACTGACTTCCATCTGTGGAGTTTAAACAGAGGCAATGAACTCTTCTGTACAAACTGGCAAATACCTTGGTGGTCAGCCCCCTTTCCTGGAGGGTGAAAAAGCGTTTCAAGGTTGTCAGACTAAGTGTCCTAACTATTAAGTTATACCACATGTACAGGGCTTCTACTCTCACTGTGTTTTAGAAAAACATGACAACTAGCACAGATTACTTTGATAGTGTGCCCCAAAGACATTGATAAAATCATTCTCTGCTGGATCTTGGACAACCCAGAGACCAGAACTGCTGAGCATGCAAAGCACCCTGTCCCGGTTACAATTCAGAGATAACAAAATATTATCTTCTCACTGGTCAACAGCTGCTGTTTTTGCTGTGAAGTACTCATTCAAAAAGAGGAAGGCTTTTGGTACCTACACTGGAAAGAAGTCCAGTATTGTCAACAGACAAGAAGCAATTTTTAATAACCTAGATACAAAGCATCATATGAAGTCTACACAAAGGAAAAAGGTCATTAAACATTCAAGAAGTTCTGACATTTCATTTCCAGTAGTTGTGAATATCAAGAGGAATCTCACATCAAGTCCCAAGTACATATGGGACAGAGTCCCATTACAAAGTCACAAGCCATCATTGAGAAGGGTGAGACATTTCAAAACAGAAAGCAGGGCAAAACTGTCACCAATCACTCTTTCAGAATCTTTTCTTCAGAACGTCTTCTTAAAACTATCATCTTTTAGTAGTTTCAAAAAAGCTTACTAGTAGTATGGACAATTTTACTGTCTAACTACGCAATTCCTGTCTAAAAAGGCTCACAGTGTGAAATTGCTGAACTGTACATAAAACCAATTGCTTACATAAGCTTCAGTGCCCAAAAGGAAAGAATGCAATGCAAAAAGAAACTTTACAAAGAACTTCTGGGTGATCCCAGAGCTACAGGCCAGCAAGTCCTGCTTGCACAGAAAGCAAATTGGTAGGTACTACAATGGAGGAGAACATAAAAATACACACAGATAAAGAGGATATACAGAGGAAGAGCTGATGTGGCTCTTGTGGAGGGATGTCATGACATACAGATCTATTGAGTTCTGTCAAGAGTCAGCCACCATGCAGATAAGCATGACCTAGTTGATATAATGTATTCCTTTTGAAAAAAGTCTTTTGATAGAATCCCTCATCAAAAGCTCTTAAATTAGCTAAGCTCTCATGCAGTATGGGGGAAGGGCCTCCTGTAAATAAGTAACTAAATAAAAGACAGAAATCAAAGGGTAAAATACAAATGACGGCTTTTTACAGTGGGTAGGTGTTATCAGCAAGCACCTCAATAATGTGTTCTGCAGTATGTGCTTTTTAACACAACCCTTACAGAAAGGAGCCGCTCTTAAGATGTTTAGTTGGAATTGTTTCACACTGCCTGCAAATTAAGCACTCCTTGCTCTCCTCAAACCAAAGTTCTGTATGAGCACATAACCACTAATAAATGTACGTGTCTATATAAAAATACGCTTCAAACTAAAGCTACAGCCTCCTCGCCCTTCTTACTAGCTACAGAATATGGACAGCAGAACCTGAGTCCCCATTGAGCCCAGGGTAGATTGCAAGAGCGTGCGGATTTCCCTAATTCTTCATATTTATTTAACATTTGAATGACTTATTTAAAACCCAAAGTAGCAGACTTGGGGTCTAAAAGAAAATTCGTACTCTGGTACTTGACTTTGTTCTTGAAAAAGAAAAAATATTTATAACATTGCATCATGTGCTAGTTATTCACCTCACTTAACTTTTAGCTTCTGCTAACCTCACAACTCTACCTAGGAAACCATACTATCACCCCCTGTAGAAACCATGGCTTTTCAAACAGCTCAGCTGCACTGGTCATCATCAAAGTTCACTATTCTGAAAAGGTTAAATGGCTTTTAGTTCACGAACACCAGCATTTCTGAGAAGTAATTCCATTCCAGTTTCATCTTTTAAGTAGTTAATTAACTAGGGAGAAAATGAAAAGTGAAATATTAAATTCCCACCAATGAATATTTCTAAAAAAAATAAATTCAAATAAATAGTAAAGAACATGGTAGAGAATGATGACACAAAACTACTAAGAAGCAGAGAAGGTGGTAATTTAGATATTTAAATATTTAAAACTATAGATAATTATTTGGAGTTGTTTATATTTGCTTTTACAACATGAAATACTCTTTTAACTACCTTTTTTTAGCAAGTAGTATTAAATGTTAAATCAAGATCACATGGTTTATTCAGGCTCTGGAAACATTCGTACATCTCCAAAACAAATTCATGTAGGCCTTGGTCTACGATGATAACTGTGAGAGCTAGTTTATTTTTATAGACTGTTGCTAAAGCACTGGTGGACTAAAAATAAGTTCTGTCAAACAATGATACTGTATTCTCAATCTATAACAAACAAATACTTTCCATAGATCATCCAAATCAGGAGAGTGAAAATGAACAGTTATTTTTGAGAAATAATAGATAAGGACTTCAAAAAGATAAGATTCAGAAATGTCTACAGCTGTTAAGATGCCGGGCAAGTGGGTGAGGCAAGACACGAATGTTTTAACAGCCTTTGTTTGGAATGATATATAGCATATATGTAATGTTCACTAGTTTATAATTTCCTAGATTGGCTGTAGGTTTTTGTAGTAATCTTTGAGAAACTGTGTACCCTCCATGGCTTTTGCCCCTCTAACTTTCAACTTGAGGGCTTTTCTGAATAAACCCATTTCACTTGCTCTGCTCTGCTGAAGCCCTGTGCCTATATGCCAAGTGTTGCTAACTGAGCTGCTCTTGCGATATCAAACACAACCCTACAACAATCTCTATTGAATGGTCACTATTTATGTCTTAAATTTGCTCTCACTTGTGATTTAACATTACTGAAGTAACGCCTCCTTTGTGAACTTTTCTTTAGTGTGGCCAGTTTTACTATTTAAATTTTGACAATGGCTTCTCTAGAACGTTTTCATTGTGCAGTTTTACCAGGTTACATGTGTGCACCTGAAATCCTGCATCTTAGCTGCATTAGATCTTTCTTACTCTTTCAACTATAAATTGTTGTGGAGTTGAGCTTTCCTCTCTTGATGTGAAGACTGATATTGCAGCCTACGGGTATAGATATATGTTTATGTCTTGCTTTATATTCACTTATGTTGGCTTTGTGTCCTCTCAACTCAGAATTTCCACCAGATGCTATGGAACTTCCCAGACACAGTATTACTCCACCAGGTCTCAGTTGCCAGGGGAGTTTTTAGCAGGGTATAAAGCAACAGCATCTTCATCTTTTCATTCCACTACATTTCTGTAATTTTGATTTTGTTCTTTCTCACTGCAGGGGCAAGCCCTGCTTGTTTTGGGGTTCCCCCCCCAAAAACCACATTACACTTATTCAAAGACATGCATGAGATCTTTTCATTTAACATCCTTATCTAGCACCATGATGATTTTACTTCGTGTTCTTATTTTCTCCCACAGGGATAATTTGTATCCCATTCTTTACTGGCAATGGAGATACCTGTTGCGCACATCTTCAAAAGATGTCCCTGTTCAAGTTTGTGTATTTCTCAGCTCCTGACGGTTTTTTCCCCAGACCTTAGTTAAAAAAAATTTTTATTCACTTTGTATGCTAACATTCCCACTTCACTTCTGGAGACGGGACACCAGCCCCTGTGTGTAGACACTCCACTTTCCCCAGAAGAACCCACAGTGACTAATGAACTTAAATCTGCCTTTCAGAAATGCTGAAATCCCAAATTGTCTTTTTCCAGGTTGGACCTCCAAACTGGAAGAGCATTTCTGAGAAAACTACTGTTAAGTCACTGGACCTAAACTTTTTATCTGAAAGCTCCCAGGATCTTTTATCTCCATCCCACTGTGCTCTTAGTCAAAGGAAACAAATCCTCAAAGCTCTATTTCCAGTTGACTACTGTTTCTATGAATGCGATTGACAGCTTTTTTTTTTTTTGCCTTTTTTTTTTTTTTTAATTCATTACAGACATTAATTCCAAAACTTCAGGGAATGTTTCAGGCTCTGTCAGCTGAAGCACTACTGATTCTTCAGAGTAAAATCTGAAAGAAGAGACAAATGAAAAATATCTACTTGGCAGAACAGAATGCTGCTAACCTGCAGAAGCTACAGTAAACTCCAAACAGAATTTCTCATAGGATCTCCTTGTCAACGAGTAACAGGAACAAAACAGATCTGACAGCAAAGTGATGCCTACCATCTCCATTACAGACACGTCTCTGCCGTCTCCGGGACCCCAATTACCTTTTCCTACTCCCTCCTATCCAGTTGTTTTAGACGAAGAATCTCTCAGGCATTCCTTCCCACTGCCTGCACAGCGAAGAATAGCTCAACACTTTGCTCGGATGGTCAAAGTGTAAACTCAGCAAAAGACACTAATCAGAGTGCACAACCCTCCAACTGGTACCAACATGTAACACCATTTACAAGTCATCCACCAAAACGGCGAGTGTGTTCAATTAAGAAAGAAAATAAGGTCTGTACAATTGTGCTCTCCCTCTCATATACATATCTAATTCTAACAGTGCCAGTAGACTTAGTTATTTCATTGCTTTTTTACTAAATTTTTGCTGCAGTTCAGATTACAGAGTGCCAAACAAAGCACGGATAGGAGAAAATAAGATCCACAGTTCTCTTGCTATCATTTAGGTCACCTGGACAGAACATAATGCTTCATCAATGCAAAAAACAATCCTCTCAAAGAATCAAAATCCACACTCAGGATTGGCTTCCAGAAAGGAAGAACAAGCCATCTGAAGACTGCACTGAATCCTTGTATTATTTGGAAATGGGAGCAAGGTTAGGTTTTTCCTTTGTTTCTAACTGTCTTAGTACAGTAATGGCATAGAAAAAAAACCAACCAAACAAAAAAAACCTAGACAGACATGAATTCTATGGCAACAGACCACTGAAAATGCCAATATATTTTATATACTATTTTAAATTAATCCTCAACTATAAGTGATGATCAAAGCAAAATACCAATTAATTAAGAATTATATTTATGGAACACTCCGAAGTCTATTAGTCACTTCAATGACCCTGATAGCCCACAGCTTTTTAAATATGGCTTTACTAACACAGAAAGGCATGGTCTATGTAATATGCATGATAATGGATTATGTAAACTGCGTAGATTTGCTGAAGTTCTTACAGTTCAAGTGAGATAGGTCAGTTTCTCAGCTGTTCCTAACCATATTACCAGCTGCACAAAACATTTGTGGCCATTTCACATCCATGGTCCACTAAACCCTTGCAGTCACTGCTTTTCTTCCTCCTCCTCTGAAAAGAAACAGAACTGAAATTCTCTGGGTGCTAACACTAAGTATATTAGAAACAGCAGAAACAGAGACATATCTGCAGCTGGAGCTGCAGCAAAGATGAATGAAGGGAAACTATTCATTAAAAGGCTAGAAGAAAAAAAATCATTATTTTAAACAGTTACTATGTACAACATGCTGTTTATCAAGAGATAAAGAGATTAGACAGAATCCCGCTTTGTACTGAGCCCTGTAACACATGGTGAGCATCACCTATAGGCACTGTTAAAAGGCACTATCCATAAGATAGGCTAGATATTCTGAAACAAGGAACATTCTGTGCCTTGCAGTCACTAGTTCCAGTCAGAATGCACCATACTAGGAAATTCAGAAACACAAATAAACCGCTGAATGTATTTTACCTCTATAAAAATCCCAGTTCTTTCAAATTAAGTGGCTTTTCAGAATTAAAGTCGTTATAAATCCCATATGGAAGACCATTTTTATTAGAAGATCTTAAGAGCAAGATTTTATTTTGGCAGCAGCAGTGAAGACAAAGGGCACAGGCAAGCCTCGGAAAAACTGCCTCAGCTAAGGCTGCCCAGCGCTTCCTACTGTAACGCCATCTCTTCAGTTCTTATAACTTTACCAAGCTCTAATTGTTCAGACTAAAATTTTCCACACTGGACTTTTGCCAATTTTGAGACACATTTTTCAGAGGTTTTTTAGCCTCTTCCAAAAAAGAGGCTAGGGAAAAATACACTGCTCTTTACAGATTAATGAATTCCACTGACCCTTCCAACAGCTTGAGAGTACTAACACTTCAGAACGGGTAGGTTACTGAGTACATCTTTTTGCCAACCCTGGGAAAACGCTCCTGAACTTGGCCAAGTACAAGTGTTTGTACATACTGCTAATTTATGTGTGCAGAAGAGATTTAGATTTTAGGAACTCATTGATCACCCTATCCAAATACTATGCAGGAGGCAGGGAAGCCATGCATGGGGGACATAAACGATTAGAGATAGACTGAAAGTGAAAGATGCACAAATGAAGAGCCAACACGAAAGCAGAATCGGTAAGTGTCACCTGGGCACAGAAACTGGGATAAAGGGTAGTAAAGAATAAAAGTTGGCTGGTAAAGTGAAGGGGTCGAGAAGCAACAGCAGGAGTTTCATCTAGGAGAAAATGCAGGACGGCAACAAGCCAAGTCTGCACACTCCCCTCAAGAACTGGAATGAAACCCCAAATTGCTGTCTAGTAGACAAATGGTGAGACTCAGTATCTGCAGAACCGCAAGCAATACATCCTATTTCCCTGTGGACCACAGAGAAGATAACTACATACTACCCTGCTAAAATAATACTCTTAATTCAAATTACAGAGGCTCGTTAGATTGGAAGTTATCCATCCTGATAAAGAACAACATCTGTTTTTTTCCAACATATTTTTCAAAAAACCCTAAGAATTTACAAGTAATAAAACAAAGTTAAAGAAAAATCAAAGACTGCAAAACCAAGCTCTGAAAGTCTTTGCAATTTTAATTAGGCTTTTCTGTGCATGTATTTTATGAGGAGTTTTTGAAGACACAATCACATACTACAACTTCCATGAAATCCCCTTTTTTTTCCCAGCAAACGGCGCTCTGAAAGTAAATTAGTGCAGCACATGAAAAGGAAATCCATTCTGCAGACCTTTTTTGCAGAATTTAGAAGCTGTGCAATGGAGAAGGCAGGAGTTGAAGAACAAGAAAGATGATCCTACAGATTATGCAGCTAAATGCTGCACTTGAAAACTGGTTTTATCCCTGTTACTGATAAAATCCTTAGGGGATGCCAGGAAATCTGGGTAACTGTCTTAAGACCACAGGATACTGTCAACCTGCAGAAATACTTTCCAGAAGAACTATGGATACGTTTGGAATATGATGAGGTATTAGAGATGGTAATGTGAGAAAAGGAATTGAATGGGTTAGTACCTCCAAATGAGTACCAAAAATGGATGGTTACATTTGTCTTCTTCCTATGACTCAGATGCCCCAAACAGAAAATACAATTATCTTCTCAGTCTGTTGTGAAATTAAATTATTTTGTAGAGAACTAAATGGAAAAATGTCATTCTTTGAATGTAACTGTCCACATCTTATAATTAACTTGACACAGTTTGTGGTCATCCTCTTTTAATGTCTTTGCCTATACCTACGGAGTTCCAGCAGAGCAAGCAACTGACAAAGCTGGCATAAACTAGAGGCAGTTGGGGGAACACCAGGAACCTAGTGGTTCAGACTACAGTTGTCACTCTTGTACCTTTTCTAAACAAAGATTTTTAACCCTTGAATTTGCATCATGACACAAACACATCTCATAACCTTCTGCCATCTCTCTACTGTCTTACTCCTTCACAGTCAGAGGTAAAACATTGTCACCCCCAAACCTATCAGAGAAAAACAAGTCCGTAATATTTAGGAGACAAAACCATATAGGACTAATATTCAGTTAGTCCTTACCTCATTCGGTGGAACAATAGCAAAAGGCTGGATGACAGCTGCCAGTGGAATGCGAGCCTGTTTGGCCATATCTGAAGACGACGGGAAGCAGTAGGTAGTACATCGGATATAACGAGGGCTGGCGTGGCCTAGAACACCCAATATAGCATGCAGAATGAAAGGCTGTAAAAAGGAACCCACCTGTCCCAAACACAAACCAGAAAAATCAAAACAGCAACATAAAGCAACAAGCGCATATGCTATGTTAAATACATGCTTTTTTTCCTCCCATGCAAGCTTCTGCCCATCCCTCCTCTTTGTATGTCAGCCCATTGCCCCTCCCTGTGGGTAAATCTTTTCTTGCTGTTTGAGTTTAAAGCAGAGATTTAAACATATCAAGAAAAACCCCACAATTATTTGCAATAAGAATCTCAACAGAGATTAGTTTGAAACCTATCATATCTAAGGTCTTAAAAGAAAATAATATGGATGAAATCCCCAGTGGAAATGTCAACACTGTATATACAGAAATGCTGCAGACTGATACCTATTGTTAAGACTGCTCTAATGAGCTAGCTCCGATCCAGAAAACAGTATATCTGTGTTAACATCACCATGCTCATTTATCTTGCAAAATATAGTGTGCTAAAATAACCACGCCACTTCTTGCAGCACACTTAGCTCAGTTCCCTCAGTGAGAAACTGTGCTGTGCACTGCAAACAAGAGGACTGGAAAGGCAACAGGAGTTCAGAAATCAGCTTCCTTATGCTCCTTTTTTAACATCAAGCTGCAGCTCTGCTCAGCTTCTTGAAAGGAATTTCTTTGTTCATCAGAACTGCATTACCCCATTCTCAGATAACGCCAAAAAATCTTGATGTGTTTGTACATTTTATACAGTTTATCCAAGCACTGATAAATTAACGCTGGACTAAATGATACCATCAGTTTAATCTGCATGAAAATATCAAGCCTGCTGTCAAGAGCAGCACATGGAATATTGTACTTCCAGGCTCTAGGCAAAGGCAGATACACTGGCCAAAGGAAAAAAATTAAGTCAACTAGACAGCTTGTACGCTGCCCCTATCGCTTGAATAGAATTTTCCAAAATTCGTATCTTAAAACGTAACAGTGCTAGTCTCACTGCCTCTTCTAGTGTCCATCTTTCAAAATTTCAGAAGAATACAAAAAGGATTTTCAAGTTGTAATTTAAAACCTTGAAAAATTTTAAGTTAAAAAGAAAAGTTGTCTCAACTATTCATATTATTTTAGAGGTCAGGAAAGGTAGAAAAGGTGTTAAGCAAAGTGTAAGAATTCAACTCCCCTTCTCCCCGCCCCCCCCCCCCCCCCCCCCCCTTTTTTTTTTCCTTTAAAGGGAGTTTCCCATCTCATGTCCAATTCAGAGTAAGGAGCATCATTTTCAGATGAGAAATTTGAGAATTTAAGTTTTTTTTTTTTAAATTATATTTGATTTATCTTTCTAGATAAATCAGTAACAAGGACAGTTACCTTGGTCTTGGATTATGCAGTCTGTGGTGACAAGAGGAGGAACCTGTCCTCTTGTGTTTGTAGCATAGATCTGCCCTCCCCTAGAAGCCTTATCATTTTCAATTACTTGAATCTGATGAGTAAGAAGCAAGAAGAGTATGAGAAAGGTAAGCCATGCATTCAGTTACGTTCATAAACAGTTATGCTAACATCTACACCAAGTAACACTATTGACATTGTCTTAAGCAGAGGTGCTATAAACCTACCGCAATACAGGCTTCTGGACACTTAACAACTAGAAAATTATACACACAGCAGAGCAGTATAACTCTTACAACTGCAGTTGCCTGTTGGAACTCAGGGGTAACACTACACATTGGGGTGGATAAGACCTATATACAGTGAACAAATGAGTTGTTTAGAGTAAGTATATTGACTACTAGGAGGACAGACCTTTTCAAGAGAGGCTAGCCAGCAAATTGAGGAGACTGATGATGTAAATAACTCCTTGCTACTGAATCTGGCCTTCTGTTCTCCCAGATCAAACTGAAGTGCAAGGTTGCATCACCTTACTCAGATGCCATATACACCAGGTTATCTTTTGTATGACCATAGTTGTGCCAGTTGCAGTTCTTCATACATGAATGTACAGGTAATTGATCAGATTGCAAGGGTGGGAGGGGTTAGCCCCCATTCCTCCTGACTAGGCTCCATGCACAGGGTGGTTAAGAAATAAACAATAATCTACATAGTAGATCCCCTTCCTAGCTGAGCTATATTTCAGCACTGCCACTTAGAAAGCAGCAATTTAAAGTCCTGAGAAAAGCCTTGTTGGCCATTAGGTAGCATTTCAACACTGGAGCTCAGGGTTTTCATTCTCTAGGTCAGACTACCATGTTGTGAACTTCCTCCTAGAAAGAAAGTAAAGGAGAGCAATCACAGAAATTTTTATTAAAATGAGGCAGCTCTGATCATGTACAGATTTACTTTGGTTGAAGCCTTGTTTATAGCAATTTACCATGTAATGTCATGAAACGCTCATGAAGCTGACTTTACTACCGAACAAATTCCTTTCCCATACGCTTCCTCCCCTGTCACTTCTGCACAGTCCCTCACACCTGTTTGATACTTTTCAGGATATAACTGAAGTTATATAAAGGTGTATTTTGTTCCACACCATAAACCGGCTCACTGAGATGATACCATTATTCCTCCTCTTCCCTCAGAGAAACTATCTCTTCAGCAATCTGGTTTAGGGAGTAGCCAAACAGCTGTGAGAGGCAAGAGGAATGAGACAGGGAATTTCTGAAACTGGCTTTGCTGCCGCTGCTGGTATGCCATGGAATAGTATCTTTACACTGCACATGAATTTCTAATAATAGCTAGGGAAGTTCAGAAGCCTCTGTTGGAAAGCAAACAGAGAAGAAAACCAAAATTAGTTGCATAGAGTTTATTGATCATTGTCCAAGAGGTATTTCCTAACACACTGGAAATAATCTGGGGCCTGTAACTTTCCCCCCCCCCCCCCCCCAATAAAGTTTTTGCATTGCAATTTAAATATACAATACAGTCCTCAGAGAGCTTGTTATATCTTCTGCTTGATTACTTTTCCCTGCCTCCTTGGCTTGTATACTTATTGCTAACTCTTGCATTAGAAGGAAAAAGGTTTTGCTCTAAAAAGATCCACTGGCTGAAGAAAGCAAACCACTTTCAGACTTAGCTCTGCAAAGGATCAATGTACCATGGTATTCTGCAGTTAAGTGACCTAAATATATCATTGTTCTTGGAAATAATTGTTGACAAAGCCCAGATGCTAGTTTTCATAGATGTCAGAGCACATATCAACCTCTAACATATGTAAGAAAAATATAAATCAACAATGGCTACAGATAAGAAGCAAATTTATCTGGCCACACTACTGTAATTATATAATGTAAATATAACAAGAGAAATACACATGGTCATACTTATTCCTCATTCTGAATTAGCTTTTTGCCCTTTACAGACATTGACCCAGATCATGTTTCTTTTAAACATGTCATCATGTCATTTTGATCTTCTCTGTGCTGCTTAAACAAACCTTTTAACCTATTTTAACATTGCTGTCATAGTCAAGGCTGTTTATTCTACATGTGTAATTGAAACAAGACATCAGTCCATGCTTTCATGCCAGACCTCCTTCTCCCCACCTCCCTCCTCCTTTTTTTTTTTTTTTAATTAGACAAGACCATTTTATCCTTCTTACGTAAAAAGCACCATACTGAAACACTAGGAATGACTGACCTATTAAGGGCATTTGTTAATTATACAGACACTCACTTTAGTTTTTTTTACACAATGGTTTTCAGTTACATTTAACTTGAAAATTGCCTTTAACAGAGGCAATTGCAGTTGTTACATTAACCTCTAAGTGATTATCAACAAGCATTTTTCCAAATTTCTGGGGATTTCACATCAAAACCATCACTGGATAAAACAAATAATCCTTTCTAGAAGGAAAAAAAAAAAAATCCCAATTTAAGGCTGCTCCCTGCTAGACAGTGTCAGGCTTTTACACAAATGCTTTTCCCTCATCTTGGTGGAACACAAATTCTTTCCTGTACAGCAATACTACCTCAGCAGAGAAGTGGAAGACTCCTTCACCCAGACTAGCTTACAGTGTGGTGGTTAATACATTTTTTAAGTAGAAAGTTCTAGGTCAAAGCTGCAGGACACAGCTGGCTTCAAGAATCCCAACTCTCCAAGGACCTTTTGACCTGTCCAGACAATTGCCAGAACCAGTATAAGTGTGTGCATCAGAATGTGTTTTCCCCATGAGTTCAGCACATTTTCTCCCTCTACTTCAATTAGCTGTTCTCAGTAAATAAGTTAAATGCAGCCTGCATCTCACTAGTTATTCCTCTGAGTAACAATTAGACTATTTAAGATGGACACAACCACAACCTTGTTTTCTCTTTCTCCAATACCATTCTAAGAAGAAACACTGTCCCACCAGTGCATGTTCAGACGTGCTTCAACAGCTGAGCCTCTTCAACCTGTACGAAGCTTAAGCATTAGGTATATTCCAAGCTACTGAAATCTTTACAAGGCTGCAGCAACTGGAAGGATGCTCAGGCAAATAATTCTAGTTGCCTGGGAAACTCCTGAAATCAAACGGTGAGATGGCGTTCGAGCATGGGACTTCTCAGCATTTCCAGGATTGCAGTTTTAGACTTCACGTACCTGTACTCTCCACAAATTCTACTTTAGGTGTCTGTTACTACGTTTAAGCCATCAAACTTTCTGGAGTGAAAAGGAAAGGTGATTAGCTGCAGTGAATGCAAGTAATCCTTCAGTACTGCTCGCTGTCGTACTAAGACTCCTGTTGAGAATTCCTATTAAAGTATTTGGAGTCATGGGTATGTCCCACATTCGATAAGGTTATAAAGCCTCTTCAGTACTAAAACTAAGGTAATGCATTAATTTATCCAAAACTGACAGCACAGAGTACAAAATTGCATGTAATTAAGAAACACTAAAAATTGGAACATACCTTGTGAACGAAGCCACGTAAGTGCAATTTTATGTTACAAAAAAACCCACCGACTGAAATGAATACAATATTAGCATTGTCATTCCTTTAACTAAAATGCAGCAGAAATTTACTTTTACAAAAAATTAGTGCCACGTTACTTACTGGGCTTGGAATAGAGTCAGGATCAAGCTTCTTCTGCTGTGGACCTGGGAGCTGTGCCGGACCTCCAGGAAAAGCACCAGGATAAGACAGTTGAGATCCTGCCATCTGAGGACCATAGCTTGCTGCCGAGTTACAAATGACAATTCATTTAAAGTATTTAAGTTGCGTTATCAATTTTTAACATCAACTTTTGCCACACAATTCATTCATGCTCAGCTAAACGCAACTTCTCCTTCCCTTCTGTTTCCAGCAAGTAAAGGACATGGATTACTTTGGCTCATGCAGTCTGCATTTTAAAGGTAAGCGTAAGACTAGGTGCGACAACTTTGGCTCCAAAGTTCTCAGGTATACGTCAAGTAGGATGGTTAGTAGAGATTACCACAGCTACTCAAACCAGGCCACTACATTAGTGAGAATCTCTCCCCTAGCATCAGTCAATGCAAACGGGTCTAGTTAGCTGACTTTTTAGTTGTCAAAATAACTGTTTTACTCACCTGTGTCAGGTGAAATAATTGTATTCAGTTACAATTTTTTATTGATACAGTAAAGCGTTTTTGAAAGCCACTTACGACAGCGCTGTAAGACAGAGAACAACCTATACCTTTACAGAGTATAAGAAAAACTCCTTTCTATAGTACATTGTGCCTCTACTCATTACTAACCAAAATATTTCTGTTCCTGATCCAAATTAATTTCCTTTTTCTTGTTACAGTCTCAACAGAGCGCTAAACTTTTGAGCAAAAGCACAGTCTGCCTTGAATGTACTGACTGACAATGCAAATCTTTCCATTCTACAAAAAAAGGATTAAATTTTCATTTTTCCAAGTCAGCAGAACATCAGCTGTGAATGGTCACAGTTCCACCAGTGATTCTCCATACATGTTTTGTTTTCAATTACATAACAAACATCCTTCCTTACCTTGCTGAGGATGATATCCAGGCCCTGGAGGCTGTCCTGAAAGCTGCTGCAAGTTAGGATTTGGGGGGACAGGCCCAGGGATTCCATCTTGTCTGGCCATAGGAGGCAACGATGGTTGAGCACAAAGGCCATTAACATTATTTGCTGGTGGAGGAACCTGTGATCCAGGTGGTAAAGCGACTTGCTGCTGGGTTGGTGGTGGTAGCTGTGGACCCTGAAAAGATGCCGGATGCCCAGAAGACATGCGAGTGCTCGGAGTAATGCCAGGACCTGAGCAAGAAACTCTGTCAGCTGAGACAAAAATGAAAACCTACTAACTCTGTGTGGAATGTGTTCTATTTTTGGTCAATACATTTACAATATATAGGCAATACTGTATCCCCTACTGACAATGCTGCATTATGGGGATTCTGAATGCCTGTTCACGTAACAGCATAAACTGACCTCATAGTTTAAGTCTGAACTGATTCAGATATTCAATTTTATTTCTTCTGGCTCTATTTTCAATAAAACCCAGCAGCTGGGGTGGATGGGGAAAGACAGAGGGAAGCCAGCCTTTGACAATTCTTGATTGGAATACACATAAATCACTATTTGCTTTTGAAATAATATTTAATTTCATAATGTGAAACAACATTCTTTTTGCTTAATAATCAATTTCTCTTATGAAGCATGTTTTTGCTAGTCTATTTGCATTTCACCATGACAGGTTTGATGGAAGATAAATCCACTCATTTTATCCGGTTTACAACCATCTTCTGGTTTTGATGCTAAAAGATGAAATGTGGGAATTATTTTGTACACACTGGTGAGGAATAGTTTGCTGTTTATAAGATCCAGATTCCAGTTAGAATTAAGAGGACCCTGGAAATAGGGGGGGGGGCAGGTTGAGACTTACAATCTGTAAATACTTATTACTTTACAAAACCTACATTTTTTAGTCAAATTTCTCCCCAAAGACGTATGGCAAAATAATTTTCAAGAAAGCTAAAAAAATAACCGAAATTACATTTGGAGCAAAAGGACCAATGTGTTAATATACAAATATTGAAATGCATCTTCTGCCAGACTTGTTAACTGAAAAAAAAATTTCACATGCAAAACACAAGCTCAGGTTCTCAGCTGGTACAAACAAACATCACTCCAGTAGCTTTACAAGCTGTGAATTTCAGCACTCCGTCAAGTTACACCAACTTAGACTTACGGCTAAGGAAAAATCAGAAGAACAAAACCCAACACAGAGGCAGAGTTGTAAAGAACCTATGTCTTCAGTGGTCTGAAGGGTACGTCAACCTTCCAGCGTGTAACCCAAACAAGAACGTTATTTTTTACATAATTATCGCTGAAAGCAATATAATGAAGGCAGGAAGCAAAAAAAAAAAGTTTTGCTCTAAATAATATGAGTTGCTATATATGAAGTGCTCTAGAGGTGCTGGGCCACACTTCATCCTGTATAAAAAGGCCTAAGTTAATTATGCACTTGCAGTTCAGTACATCAAGGCTGAACTCAAGTCTAAATTAATTTTTCTAAGGTGAAGAAGGTGTAAGTTTTCACAAGCAATTATACAAACAGAGGGTCAGACCCATGGTATTTATGCAGGTTTCATTCAAGTCAAATCAGCAACTCATAAAGCCAGGGTAGGAACAGTGATACAGTATCAGTGCAGCCTGAACTGAAAAGTTCACCTTTACAGATATCTTACGAAGATATCAACCACCAAGGTGATCCTAATTTAAAAAATTCATTCTCCTAAACACACTGGCCTCAGAAAAACAAGATGCTAATTGAATTTTACTCCTTTTAAATGAAATGCTAAATTTCACCAGGAAATACTCTGGAAAGGCAGATATAACCAAACAGAAAATTAGAGGTGGGAAGTAATTTACATGGAAGAATCACATGATCACATCTTTACCTTGTGGCTTAAGTTTGAGATGTTTTAACCTCAAAATAAGTGCAAATAAATTTAGATGAAAAACTAAACTGTAAGATTTGGACAAAAAAGAATACAATAGTTTCAAAACAGAGAGAAACTCTAAAAAGCTGAGAAAAATGAAGCCCTGCCTGCATATTATTGCTCATGCCTAGGCTGTTACTGGCAGGATCACCACGTAATCTGAGAAATGACTGATAAGATAGCTGACTTCTACGGAAGGTTCATCAAACATCAATTCAGAATGAACCCAAGAAAATCGATTTAAGGAATAGGATGAGGTTTAAAAAAAAAATATTCCAAGAACTTGAGCAAATTATAGTGGTCAAAGATTTCATTTTCTGTTTATGGAGAAGTTCAGTAAGTTTCTAATTATCATAGTCTTAATAGCTTTAAATGAGAAAAAGCCAATCAGATCAGATAAAACTGATTACCATAGCTATTTATCTGCATGCTGTTGAGCTGGTTAGCAAGTTGTGTTGTAGATGAAGTGGATGCAGTATTTGGGTAGGCTGGTTGTGACTGATGACTGTAGGGAGGATAGGAAGGTCCTGTATTGCTTGGAGGTGGAGGGCCTTGAAACCTGAAGGGAAAAATTAGTGCAGTTACGCAAAAAATTAAATCAACCAATCATAATTCTAGAAGATCTCATACCTTCTCAAGGGTGGTGCTGAAACAATTAATTAGGACAGCGAAACTCTTAATTGCTTACATTCTGCTCAGAAAATGTATACTTGTATTAAAATAGTCATGAAGCATAGAGAGATTGCACACTTGTTTAAAAAAAAAAAAAAGACAGTACATATTTGTTTGCATACTTGTTAGAAACAAAGAAGAGCGAATATGCCATGGCAAATAGAGAGTAGTAATAACTATATGAAAGCTTGAAGATTAAGAAACACAAGCTTCTGAACCTATCGCATCACTCCATCCCCTTTCCATGCTTATAAAGGAAAATTACCTATGGGGGATGGGTGAAGAAGATTAGGAGAAGCATCTGTGAAGAGAAGAAAATGAAGTGAGAAACTTAAGATGTTCCCTGTAGTAGAGGAAAAAAGAAGATGCAGGTTGGGAAAAACTGCTTCATGATTATCAGATATGGAAAAACATGAATGCAAGAAAAATAATGAAAGAAAAGAAAGCGGTAACACACATGTGGCTTATAAAGATATTTCCTACCAGACTATTTCACTCTGGAAAAATAAGATCTCAGGCTATCTCCCAGAGATGATCTACACTGATTTTCCTATGACCACTTCTAAAACTGAGGAGGGGCCTAGCTATTTCAAGTGAAGTAGAATTCACTTTCCTTGAAATTTTGATGTGTAAATTTCCTGGCCTAGAATAGCAACTCTCAGCAATTTGGGAATAAAACAAGATAAGGTGAAAAACAGTAGATGTGCAGCTGTCAGGGCAATGACTGGAAGCTAGGAAAGAGAATCAGTATTTTTCTGGGTTGGTCATGTCCACTCAACTCCGTTTCACCTTGCTTTTTCATCTTCAGAACAAATACCACTTCTCCCTATGCATTAGTACACTGTCTTTTACAACTGATCACCAGTCTCTCTGAGTCCTCCTTTACACAGTGATAACACACAGCCAACAAACAGGCTTCCCTATTTTGATGCCTAATAAAACACATACATGGCTTTATTTGAACACAAGTAACTATACAATAACTAAAAAGCATGGAAGCAGATTAAGACTTCAACCAACTAAAACAAGAATGTTGTTATACGGTGTCAAGTTCACTAAAACTAAAATAGCTATAGGTACGCAAACTAATTTTGCCACTCCCGGGATGTGAGCAAAATAATTAACATTTGACAGAATTAAATAAAAGAGCTAAGCATATTTACCCACTTATAACTACCTGCAATATAACCACTATGTAATAAAGCTTGGCTATCCCCTCGTACAATCACTTTTCCAGGATTTCTTTTTACAGCTTCCACCTTTCCCTATTTTCTCCCTTCCCCACTCCTGTCTCCTTCACTTCTTCCTGTGAGCTCTGGAAACGGCACTTCAGATAAACTCTTCATAGTCAATCTCAGACCTAAGCAAGAGAGTAGCAGTCATCCATCTGAGAAGGTATAACAAAACTGCATTATAAAATGTCTTTAAAGTACCCTATGGAAACTTGGCTATGATCCCACAACAACGAAGCAAAGACATCCTAACAAGGGGGGGGGGGGGGGGCACGGAGGGGAGAACTACAGATATAGATACATGCACCAGCTTCTAGTCAAAATTCGCTGGCAACCATTAATTTGTAAATAACAACTTCTTGGTACCTCACAACAAAGGAGAATTAAGACAGCAGAAAGCAAACAAAAATAATAATGCAACTTCTATATCAAACAGCACTTATAACACCTTACTGCTGCTTTGAAGCGATGGGTCTAAGATCAAAAAGAAAGCATAATTAAAAAAACTCCACACAATGCATGATAAAGACCTGACTGGCTGTAAAACGGAACTTAATGAGATTACAGATCATACTGTAGGATCTGGCAGTTTAACATCACAGGGAACCGAACCAGAAGATCCAGTTCAGAATTCGAATAAGTCAGAACTGCTGAAGATTAAAGGGATGCCATACTTAAATGTCAGTGAAGCAGCCGAAGAGAGGTAACAGAGGTCAAATAGCTTAGATCTCATGTATTAATTTTTGAAAGTCACCTATGTGGCTGTTGCCCTGGTGTACTGGGCCCATTCTGGAAGTTGGTCTGGCTGAATTGATGTGTACCAGGTGGTGGAGGCCCAACAGGAGCCGAAGATCCAAAAGGCACAGACAATTTTGACACACCTGCAAAAGAAGAAGTACTTTTATGTAAGAACTCTGTAAGAAAGCACAAGATCAAAAAATACAAGTGTACAGCCCTGCTCTACCAATAAGAATACGGGCTCTAGGTGGCCCTACTTGAGCAGGTGGGTTGGACCAGATGACCTCCAGAGGTCCCTTTCAACCTCAGCCATTCTGTGATTCCATAAGAAAGGACAGATTTCTCGTCAACTATAGAAGCAGATATGAAAAAGAACAGATAGTAAAAAAGGAAGCAAATCGTAGTTGGTAACTTTCCACCCAAAAGGGACAGTAAGAAAACAAGAATGAACAAACAGACCCTGCAATTCAATTTGGGATACCGGTAATTCCCTGTCACCCAGTTATCTTTATAGGTAGAAGCAAGAGGTCCCTTTGATTTCAGAGACCATGATCAGAAAGAAAACTTGGAACAACCTTTAAAAAAACAAAAACAAAAAAACCCCTCCATATGTAGAACCTGTAAACCTATGCTAAAAATGGTTCTTAATTCAGATCTAGAACAGTGACTATAAAGAGACTACAATTTATGTAAACAGCGGTGCTGAATAAACAGCTTTCCAACCTGTATTTCTTGACTTATTTTCCTTTAAATTACTCTAACATCAAAAATTTGTTTGGTACCAAAACTGATATTTTTCCCCAAGTATTCTAAAGCCAATTACGAGAAGTAGTTCTATCTTCTGACTATATTCAGCATTGGATTAAGGTAACACAACTCCTGCTGTCTTTAAGAAGCAGTTTTAGAGAAATTGGGTAAAACTTCTTTTTTCTGTTCTCATGATAACACAAAAATCAAGGACACCACAGAACATTTAAAAAACCTCAATATACTTGGATACTTAGTTCTGTCATTACCTTACTCCACCATCTCAAATACTAAATTTAATGTAACTTATCATAATCTGAATGTTATTAAAAATTTTAACAATTTTTTTATTTTAGATGCCTTAGAGAATACTTCAGACATCTTTACTATTTTAACTAATTTTCCCCTGTGACATCAGGCAAAATATTGAGATGGTCCCTCTTCCTGCCTCCCTATCTTGGCTATGTTTATTAGTAGACTAGCAGAGGGAAGAGGAAACCTTACTCTCTGGATATTTTCCACAGCCCCAGTTCACTAGTGTAGCACGCCTACTTTGACTTTACTGAAATCAGACCAGCATGACTTACACACAGCAAAATGGGCTTAAATTCCATGCTTTCAAATTATTTTTTTTAAGCTTCAGCTACCATATACTCATATATTATACTTCTTGAAAGATCTGAAGCCATGTATCAGTAAGTTAAAATTAATGAAAAGCAAAGGAGAGACAAAGACAGCCATATTTATCTGTTGGATGTCAATGACATTATCTGTAGCATGATTATGCTGGTAGAAATAAAGCAAATATCCCCTTTGCTTGTAATCTGCTTGTGCCCAAGGTGCCCTTCCTCATAGAAGGTAATTGTCTCCTGAGTGGTTAGAAAGCAGACGGGCTCTACTTACCATGCATCATCCAAATACATCACCCAGTAAGCAAGCTTAAGTAGGAGAACACCCGCTCATACTCATAGGCAAGTTTGTGCTCAAGAATTCAGCAGGACAAAGGTCCTATTGTGAAGAATACAACCCACTTCTGACAGCTTGCTTGCCATGAACACATACGAGTTGAGAAACATTTCTCTATTCACAGAAATCACCCCTTTTGTATTTGTCTGTATTAGGTATTACTCATAATACAGCATTAAGCACTGGTGCTTATTGCGTCCTGGACAATGGAATTCACAGGCGAAGGTCAGATACCCACTACCATGCATCTTACATCAACATCTGAGCATCAACAATAACACAGAAAAAGCTAGTGCAGTATGCCTTTGCAGTAGCAGTGTAAAACTGAGCATTTTGTGCTGACACAAGTAAGAAAAAATGATGCAAAATACCTTCACAGAGAAGTAGACCCTGAAAACACATTTCAAGCCAAATTCATACCTGGTTGAGGTGCTGAGTATGAGGAGTTAGGGTCCCCATAATGCCCATAATGAAGTGAAGAATTAGGTGGTCCAAAACCTGCAGAAAAACCTCCTATTCCTGGCTGGGATTGGGAATATGGAGGTGCTGCAACATAACCTTGTTGACTCATGATGGCAATATTCTCATTCCAAGTATCGGGTCCTCTTAATCTGCAAAAGAGAAAGTGACACCTGCTACTACTCTTCACTCTTTGTGCCTTTTAAAAGGCTGTGAACTGTATTCCCAAAAAAGACAAAAGATACATTTGAGGGCAAAAAAGGACCTGTAAGTCAGGGGAAAATAGTGGGTTTGCTTGCTCGCTTGCTTACTTGGTTTCCTCAGCTCTACCACGTACTGCATGAATTTAAACAAATCACTGAATTTATCTGAACGGGATTTACCTCTCCCAGGCCCATGGAGACAAAAACGGTAAGTAATGGATGTGCAGGTGGAAAAAAACTCAAAGGAAAGTCTCAAACTGTTCTCTTTACTGGGAAAACCTAGACTTCTACTACACCTGAAAAATACACTGTGAGTCCCACTCCCCAAATACCAGATATCCCCCCAATGCACACACTGAAAAAATAAGGAAAGGCAGAGTGACCAGAGTATGAAACTCCTCTAGC
The DNA here is from genome assembly GCF_900496995.4 of Aquila chrysaetos chrysaetos. Classification (NCBI taxonomy): domain Eukaryota; kingdom Metazoa; phylum Chordata; class Aves; order Accipitriformes; family Accipitridae; genus Aquila; species Aquila chrysaetos. Next base: position 79,480,238 of record NC_044004.1, on the reverse strand, counting down.
AAACCCTTCTCCTGTCCTAGCACACCTTTTTTTAGAGGAAGTATGGAATATGGCACCAGCTTTTCATCAAACCTTCTACATTAAATCCATTCCAAGCAAGTGAAGGAAGATTCCTTGCTTTTGACGCTGGTGAAAGAGAGAATAAAGTTCAGGATAGAGAGAGATCCTATTTCCACCCAACTTCTGCGTTACTGGCCCAGGCCTGAGCAGCCTTTTTACAACAGGACTCCATAGCGTGACAAAATTGAGCACAAGGTATTCCACAAATGAGAAGCTGTTCTCTGAGGGCAGTATGGCCTCAACAGTACCATATGTTGTCCTTGCTATTACCAGGCATCTTCTCCCTAAGCTTTCACATCTTGACTCTGTTGTTGTTAAGGAAAGAAAAAAAAAACAAACAAACAAACCAGAATTTGATTACAAGCAATCAGGATAAAATAAAGTTTTGGGAAACTTTCAGGAAAGTGTATCCTGATAATTGCAATCATGTTTAGAACTAGAAAATCTGAAGAATTCTGCATTACTAAACCAGATGACTGTATTTCATAAGACTAGTTTTCAGATACAGTGCCCCTTCCATGAAGGGATTTGAAAAGTTATTGAAGTTGTACACTTTGCAGCATTGACAGCTAGCTTTCTCTTTTCCATGTAAGACAGAATTTTTTATTTTGACTTCATATTGAATTTAACAAAACCAGAATTCCACTAAGTTTCTTGATGCCCAAATTAAAACTGTTTCAAGAAATGTTGAGGATCCAAACCCTGAATGAGCACTTACTACTTCTGTAGTCCCAAGTACATAGGTCAGGCATCCCCAAAGAACTAAAGATACATCATATAAACTAGCATTTTAAATGTTAAGTGTTCCTTTGAAATAGGTTTCCCAACCATCTATACTTCGCATTCTTAGGCTTGAGCCATGGAGTCATCTTTGAGTATGCAAACTGGATGAAAGTAAATCAGGAATTCTGCTCCAGAAGCATGCAGAATGGCACCTCAAAATTACATGCAGCTCTAAGAACACAACAGAGAAATTCATGCTGCACTGGCACATGTCAGTAGAGAAAAGCTATCCCTATGAGAAAACCCATCTTTAGGATTCTCACATTAAACATACATTTCTGGAAAAAAAAAAAAAAAAAAAAAAAAATCTGCAACAGTTTTACTAATCTTCCACGTCAGAGAAGAAACCACTTTGAGCTGGATTCAGGGCCTAGTCCTCCTCACACATAGCCTGTGCAACGCTCTAAACAACACTCCTCAATGTAGCATAAGATTTCTCAGTTGCAGTATTAAACTGCTTCAGATAGAAGACAACTCCCTAAGATTACCTATTTCTTAGCTAACAAGGTAAACATGGGGAGAAGAAAAATAATGTTTAAAGAGAGAGGCTTCTTGCTGCCAACCGCACTTTCTTCCCTCCCCCGCCCCCATCAGAAAAGACGTGGCAGTATGAGCTTTAGCTGCTCCAAAAGACAGTAAGTCAGCACTAAATTACCTACACACTAGCATAGACATATATATAATTTTGTATCTATATAAAGGAAGAGATTTTCACTTTGATGCAGCTGCAACAGTCAACACCTTTAGCTGCGACAGCATCCAGGGGAAATGACTTCCTCACTCACTCACACAAAAAAAATCTTGCCACGTCAAACTTCCCATAGACAGTATAAACACGAAGAGGTTGTGCTGAAGAGAGACAGGAACTCAAACCACAAGCAAAATAATGTACGTTTATCAAACACAGTTCCAGATTCTATTCAAGGTTGAGCATATTTAATCCCTTCTCAAGATACGTATATATACCAATATAGGATGAAAATACTTTGGAGGCAACACCCGAAATATCAACAGAAACTGATCACCTAAGGTTTTAGTGATCAGGTTCTAACAAGAGCCACACAGATTCACTCTGGAAATTGCATGAGAAAGATCAGAGGATCTGCTAAGCCCAGGTCTTTCCCTGGCTTTGTTTACTACAAGTGTCACTACACAGGAGGACATGAAAACTTTCTTCTCCCTGTCTCTGTGAACACTACTTTACTTTACACCCCATAGCCTGAGGAACAACGCTAACACAAGCACTTACCCACGACTTAATTTACCGCTATTACAGAATAGGTTGTCATCTTTTCTTTCAGAGGATTGCTGTACGTATGCAATGCTCTACTGCACTGACCTCTCTGTCAAGATGTAAAACTCTACTTTGTGCATGTAGAACTAGGACAACAGAATCAAAAATAGCGGATCATGGTTTTGGCTAACCGAAGGAGAATTATTAACTTTACATTTCTTCAGAGACACTGTGCTTGGTAACGTATCATTTAGGAAGAGGTGCTGTCCCTCCCCAAGGCATGCCGCAATCTCAATTGGCAAATAATCTTTGGGGTGTGTGCATGTATCCACACACACATACACAGAATGGAATATAGCTACGCACATTACATTTTCTATTTTTTTTTTTTTTAATACCACATTTTGGAATAAACTATGACAGAATAAGCTTAGGTTTACTCCAATTCACTGCGAAACCCGCAAACAGTTAACGCTTCTGTCCCCATTAACTAAGACTTTTAAGTTACTGTAGCACCCCACCAGGTCTCACTACTCGGTCGGTGCTACCACCCCGCTCCGCGCAGGACACGGCTGCCTGCCCGCGGTAGCAGTAACGCGGCACGCCGGCGGTACCTGTGCCCGGCCCCCCCGTGCCGGCGCCGAGGGGCAGCGTACCGCTCGCGTGGGCTCCGCGCAGGTAGGGTGCAGCTCCCCCAGCTCCGGGGCGCCCAGAGCCCCTGCCCTCTCCCACCGCCCCTCGGGCTGCCTCTGACGGCGGTCCCACGTCCCGCGGGGCACAGCCGCGACCGCCCCCCCCACCTCACCCCGGGGCTGCCCCGGCGGCAGCGCCCGCTCCCCCCGCCGGCTGTGGAGACGGACCGAGCGCCCGGGGAGGCCGTTAGGACCGTTACCTGGGGGCCGCGCGCAGCCCCCCGCCTGCCCGCCCGCGCGCGCCGCCGCTCGGGGACACTCAACTCACCCAACTGCCACGTCTGAGCCTGCCCGCGCGCCACCGCCTCTCCCCCGCCCGCGCCGGGAGCGCGCCCGGCCCCGCCGGCGGCGCCTGCGCACTGCCGGCAGCCACGCCGTGTCCCCCAATGGCCGCCCCGGGGCGGGGAGGGGGGTGAGCGTGAGGAGAGCGCGGCGGGCGGCGGGGAGGGGTGCCCAGGGCCCACGGCCTCGCACGAAAGCCAGCGCCGTGGAGCCGCCACCATTGCGACCTAACGCGACGGGGAAGAGGCAGGTTGCCCCTGCCTGCCTGCCTGCCCGCCCGCCGCGGCGGCCGGGAGCGCTGACCGCGCCGGTGAAGGGTGTTCAGAAACGGTAAAGGGGTCGGAAAAAAGCTGGCAGCAGGGACGGCAGGGCTGAAGCGGCGTCCCGGAGGGAAAGATACGGAGCAGCTTGATTAGATCCGCTGGAAACCGATACACGCGGTACATGCAGCTTATCACTGTTATCATCAATTCATTTTTCCTTCTACATGAGGGGTGAAATTCCTCTTTAAACATAGAAATGTCCTAAAAATATGACACTTTCTCATATGTGCTTTAAAACCACATTTTTATCTGCGGCTATCTATATATATATATGTAAAATTATGCCACCTGAATATCTAGAGCGAAATGCAATACAGGTACTTTACCTGTTTGCATGCTCTGGTTTTAGTTACTCTTCAAGTACATTTAAAATACTACCTCAGTTACAGGATAGACTCAATGTTATTCTAATTAACAAAGTAGAAACATGGGAGTAACAGGAGAAAGATGTATTGGTAAAGTGACTGTTCCTTCCAGTCAAAAAACAAACATTCATTGTGGTGTTAAAGTAAAAAAAAAAGGAAAGTAGCAGAGGATTAGCAACCAGAAAACAGTCATCACACAAAGACAGCTTCACAACTCATATGCACCTGGAATTCAGGCTTCATAGGCTTTCTTGTCCTTGAAGTGTTTGTTCTACAACCTTAATAAAGCTTTTGAAAGTAGTGAACAGTTTTACATGGTGCTAAATCTCAGTAATGGCTACCTCAGACAAGATTGTCAAAAACATTCATTACTATACAAAATAATTCTGAAAAAAAACCCAGTGCCTTTGAAACAGATCTCAAAATGAAGATACACAGGGGCATCCTTTACATGAAAGACTCGCAAGAAGCCTCAGCAAGCAACACAAAGTGGGCAAGAACAAGTCTTGACCTACCCACATTTTTGCTATCCAGAGCTGGATTCACAACTGAATAATATAAGCTGGCTTTCTACAGGTTATCAGAGCTTATACTATTGGATATGTCAGAGAAAATCTAAAACCTTTCAAATCTCTCACAACTGTCTAATCAGAATGGAAAATTTTGTCCATGAGGTGTCAAGCATCAGTTAAACTGGATGTGGTTTTGGCTGCAGAGTATCAGAGACTCTTTCATAAGCAGGACGCAAAACTATGCCTTTCATCATTGCTGTCCTGTAGTTTCACCCGTTGTGCCTATCTCTCTTGCTGGTTTTATGGACACATACGATTACCTTCAGTTACACAAAAGTCTTTTGAAATACCATGCCACTGGGGAAAATAACGGCTTTAAGTTTGGACATTCCCTGTTCTGTTGTGGAGACGGGCGGGTCACTGTCCCACCAGTCCTGTTGTGTCTAGCTCGTAGCTATTAACAGTAAGCAGCTGTGGATAATTCAGCACTGAAGAACCGTGCACTTACTTGGCTACTGAATACTTACTATCAGATTTCTCGTCCCTGAAATCAGCTCCAGTGAAACTGAAAGATGAGATCAGCAAAAGATAGCAAGGAGAAGCTATGGCATTGTCAGTTCTTCCCCATTTTCAGGCCCGCCCATAGAAGAGGATCAAGGCACCTTTCCTCGAGGACGCAGCTTCGCTTCCATTGTCCTTTAGCCTGGAACACTGAGACAAAAGGCACCCAGCATGTCATGGTCCGAATGTTTTGAAGCTACAAGTAGTATTTCTCTACAGTTTCCACCTATAACATTAAAAGTAATTTAAGGTTTTCAATTTCAGAAATACGGAAACGTCATTAAAGATTTAAGTGCATTCCTGGTCTGGAAAGTAATTTCATAAAAATGAGATTGCAGGATTGCTAAGCTGTTGTCACTTCATTTTAATTAAACCATTTTAATTAAACTGTATCTTAAAATCTGAGAATCAGACTGGTTTCTTCTCTATCATCATCAATAATTAAGATCTTGTAGGTTAAATTACCTTTCTTAAAAATCAATTTATCCTGAAGTTGTACCTATGCAATGCTGCTGAAAACTTAATGTCATTTCATATATTTCAGACATAATTTGGAGTTAGCACTGGTGAAGTAAACAGAAGAATTTGTCTAAATCTATAATGCTTTTTGCATCTGTATTAAAAAATAGCAAATCCCCTGCCTCTAAAATCTCACTTTTGAAGTTCTCACTACAATTTTTTCTATTAGTTCTGAAACAAAGAACACACATAGTCATCCATCAGCTTAGGAGATTATTGGATAAGAACCAATACAGGCTCTGTAGAAGGCTAACTCAAATCTTTCAGAGACCAACAGTTTTATTATCATTATTATTATTATCATCATCATCATCAACATCATTTGGGATTGATCTGTTCCCTGAAGTTACTACTGGAGGTCTATAAAAGCCTGTCATGGACAAACTGCAGAACTCAATGTCTCTACCTCATAGCACACTGCATGCATTAAGACAATGTGTGATTCCAGGAAACCTAAACCCTAACCTAAACTTTTCATTTAGAGGTTGTCCTTAAAATACAGCCTTAGGACAAGCTGCCAGGAAGAATCAGAACAACACTGTGATGCATTTGAGCTACCGGCCTGTATTTCTCACAATGATAGCTATAGTACAGCTATTGTAGCAGTTAAGATTGATGGTGTTAACACATGGCTGTGACAAGTGTCTGCAGTTCAGTGCTATATGATTTTTTTTTTTTAAATCAAAATATATTCTAAACCATTCTCTAGGGGAAGATGTGGGCAATATTGGGTATGTTCTTTAAAGAAGAGAATATTTCATCTCAAGGAATAGTTCATAAAACCCCAAAGATTCTACATTTTAAAAGGCTTTTTTTGTTGAAACTTTCTCCTTTTAATTTCATTTGTATGTCCTGCAGACAAAGCAACAGGTTTGCTTTTGCACAACATCACAAGGGTCCTAAAAGCTGTTTACATAAAGAGATTACTTTCTTTTCCTGTCTTGCTTACATATAATCACTAAAATCTTCTTTTGTGTTTTGTCTACTGTGTAGTTAAGACCTATGGAAAACAGTTTACAGTTTAGTGTAAAGCACTTTACAAGCAAAATGGAAATTAATATTTACAAAGGTTGTATTTGTTTAAAATAAAAGCAAAGACTGTGGTAAAAAAGAAGCAATCAAATTTTGAAGGGATTATGTTTTTCTAAAAAAAAAGCAGTGTGACTGTGAGGTCAGATTAAAAATGCTACATGAAGAAAAAGGAAAGATGTAATATTTCAGGAAACAGAATACTACTGTAAGAAGAAATACATCAGTTTTGTGACTCAGTTACATTTCTAATAGAAAAAAACTAAGCACAATAGAAACATAAAGAAGGGTACAACGGAAGTGAATACTGATATTTTGATTAAGCAATCTCAATGGCAATTAGAAAATATATTGGAGTACACCCTTTAAACACTGCCCTATATAAAATGAAAACACAGACAGTAAAGGGTTTTCAGAATATTGGACTGATGTAGCTGCTGTTATTCAGGGAAAATAATACGGTAATGTGAAAATCCTGGGCATGCATTCACTGCTGTATATATTTTCTCTTAAGTAACCGGTGTTAACAGATACTTCCTACAGTGACTATCCACTATCACCCAGTCCTGTTTCAGCTCAGGCATAGGGCCACAATAAAGGAAGAATTAGTTCCTTACCTGGATTTTAGTTGGTTGGGGTTTTTTTTTTTTTTTTTTGCAAGATCAGACACTAATTGAGCAGGTGGTGAGTCAGAGTACCCAGAACCAAAATTGGGCCTGGCCAGTCAGAGGGGCCACTGGGACGCAATTAGGGATTGCTGAGCACACGGATCATGCAAGTGATTCTCCCTTTTCCCTCCTGCGAAATACTGACCTCCCAGGCCACAGTGATGGTAAAGGCTGTTCCACCTCTCAGGCTGCTTTCAGCATACCGCACACAAAGAGGCCCTGATGCCTTGCACTCATTAAAGTTTCCAAAATATTTTCAGATGAGAAGGAGTGTAAATCCAATTCCAATTCATAAACTTATATTTTATATGTCTGAATTCATCTCCAAGTTCATTTAGACTGAATATTACTCTCTATTCCCTGCTGTGAACTGGGCAATTTTGTTGCACTTGTACAGTTGCTGGTAGCTTTTGAACATCTGCATTGTTCCACCCTAGAAATGGCTGCATTTTGTTATACCCTGAAGAGGAGAGGAAGGACTGGGAGCACGTCACTCCTTCCCTACCCCAGCCCTTTCAAACATCACTGGCAACTGGTAAGTCCACAATGATATACCCTCTTGTCTTCATGGTCCCTAACTCCCCCAAATAGAGGACAAAAATCAACCACCACAGAGGATGTTCATTGCCTACCTTGGAGAGTGTTGGTAAAGTTTACTGGCACATTTGCAAAGCAAAAAATTGTATTTAGGGAAGAAAAATTATATGGGAGTGAAAAAGCATTTAATGCTATTACTTGCCTAGGAGAGACTCTGGGTCTTGTGAAAAGGGCACTTGCCTTAAAGCCAAGGTCCTGATTTCTTGTTAGGTTGGTCCCTATTAGCTAAAACCACTTTCTTTCCCTGAAACTCAGTGAAACAGAAATTATTATAAAATGCTCTATGGTCCACATATGGTAAGTTCTATGCAAGTCACACATTACAAAAGCGAATGTGCTTTAGAAAACTGACTGTGGCTGCTTTCTTTAAACAAAGACTTTGTGGCTAGTTCAAGCCTCTGGGTTTTTCAATATCTGCAAACTGTGAGGCTCCTCTGCTTACTCTCACTGATTGTTGCTATTTTGGTTTTCTAATGAAATCAACATTCTGGCAACTCAGTCTGGAACATTTACAGGAGATAGATATGGTGTTCTGAGAAAACTGCTGTGATGTTTCAGTTGGGGAATTTCAATTATCTTTTTAAATTAATTTAGTACTGTCTAAGATGCATGAGAGTGGAAGATTTCACTACCAGTTCTTAAAGAAAAAAAACCGAAAACTTGATTACCCTCCTGTAATTGCTACATAACAAACTGTAACATAAAAACAAAGATGAGAACTTATTATAGCTGATGAATAATGTATGATATATAAAGCACTGTGAATAAAAATTAAGCCATCAGTCTGAGAAAGGGCAGCAGAAAGTTATATGATCCTTTCCATGTTTGCTTGCTGAATGGATGGAATTTCTCAAACTTAGATATATTTCACTTTTACATTCAAAAGCATCTGAAGTAGCTTTACTTTCATCAGCTTTTGTTTTATGTTTCCTGCTTGTGTATAAAATTTCTGATGTGTTAGTGGAGTCTTGCTATAGAAGAGTACTCAAATAAGCTTACTATCATTAAAAAAAAAAGTAACTGTTTGAGTTAACTCTTCATAGCAAACTAGCTATTTAATTGATTTACTCAGTTTTCTCATTGAAGTCATGGGATGAATTTACAGTGTGTTTTTTCCATTTGTCCAGTTAGTAAGGCAGTTGTATTTCAGCCAGTGCTACTGATCTTTCAACACACTGTGAGTATAGTCCTACTGTTAGTAGGTCGTATTTGTTCCATATTATTGATTGTCTGCGGCAACTCATTATTTCCTTTCTCTGATCAGTTGCTATCACAAGCAGGGTAAGTTGGTTTCTATTCGTTAGGACTGACAAATACTCGTAACTGTTGAATGAATCTGTTGCATAAGAAAAACAGCTCTTCAAAATCACTCTGAAATTACTTAAGATGCAAATACTTTCATGTTTATTCGCAGTCACATTCACTGTGCTTCTGCTTTACACCACCATTAATGCGGAAGTAAAAAATCTACCTGAGCATGGAAAAATAATAGAGGTACTACATACCAGTAAAGCATCTCTGTCATCTGTAAAAATATCAGTACTGATTACAACAGTATTTTTCAAAATACTGGTTTTGTGCTATTTGGATACCTTTAGTATAAACTAACTGATGCCTTCCCCATCATCAACAAAAATAAACATCAGAATTAAATCAAAGAAAATCAGAATGGAATTTTTTAAAAATCCATCACGTTATATCATAGATGCAACAAAGGGATAGGAGATGCAGCTGGCATGAAAATAACAGAGGACAGGAGCAAAATGCTGCATCATGCTTGCTGTCACAACACGCATACTAGATTTGCTCTGTGGAGGCACAAAAAACACTTGTTCAGGATTTGCTGACATTGGCAGTTGTCTGGAAACCTGGTAGATCCATGCCAACACCAGCTAAAAAGTAGATTATCACCAAAAGCAGAATCCTGTACCAAAGTCAGAAGGAGCTGAGAAGTCTGGAAACTGGTTCCTGGCAAGAAGATGCAGCGCAACAGGCAAGGATGTAGGATCAGCACGGGTTAAATAAACATCAAGGTGTTTTTGGAGGGCAGACTTTTCTAATATAATCTGCTGCATTTGGAAAGGAATTAGTTAACAAAGCAGAGAGTTGGAATTCTTGTTCCTATAGCCAGGAATGAAGATATCTGGATTGCCTTTTAATCTGTTGCAGTTATTTGCATGGGGAGGATAATATTTCATGCAGGGACGTCCTTGTTGTATCATCTTTGTAGTTACTGTTTCTCTGGTAAAAATCTAAACAGAACCATCCAGATGCAAAGAGTGAGCAATGCTGTTAGCCTTCCACAGACACAACTTGATGCCATAGCAACTTTTTATGCACTGTCCTTTTGCTAGATGCTATAGTTGAAACCACCAACATCAGACTCGCTGGGGCAGATACTAAGCAAAATACTCCACTGTATTTGTAAAGTGAGTTTTAGAAACTGCTTTACAAATCTTACAGCTTATTTTGTAGTACAGAGGAAAGAGGGGAGAACAGGGTACTACAGGACAATTCAAACTATCAAACTACAAATGGAGATTTTCAGAAGTTCAAGCAGATTTCTCAAGGCTACACTGTGTAGCGGCTATTTTCCCTATTTTACAGGCCCAGACCAAAAATTAAATGTGAATTTGCAAGCGTAAAAACAGAACCCAAGCTTCCTGAGACCCATACTGTATTATAACTCAATTGTTCCTCTGCTTCTCCCATTCTTGTTTTCAGTACTGAAAAATTCAATCTTATGAGCCTTCCAAGTGACAAACAATACCTGCTTTAAACTGCAATGCAAAAATAGCTTATTTTTATGCTGGACTGTGCCCATGCGTGTAATCAGTCATTGAGCTCTTTAAAAGCAACAAGTCAAAGGAGTTAATCACTTTTATGCCTGCTAACAGGAAACAAAATTTAAAAGATGAAATTTGATGCAGGTGAATATTCATCAGACTCATGTTAAATCTTCAATATTTCTTCAATCTTCAGTTCCACATTAAACCATCATTTCAAAATTTAGTAGACTATTTGGGCCTAATTCATAGCTCAGCTGTGATTAAAATATATACTTTCTAACTGAATACGATATGGTTACTCTTGATTCATTTCATTGTCATACACCAGAAGAGAGTTTATCATGGTGTATTTGTTTAGCCCAGTAAGTAGGCATGAAATGTTTTCCACTGGGTTCTTTCAGTAGGAAGAGGCGAGATCATAAAAGCTGACTAAGATGAACAGGTAGATAAAAGGTGTTGTGTTACTTAACTGCCACCTTTAAATGACAATTCAAAGAGCAGGGTGAAGCATTATGGCAGAGGTGAGGAACACAGAACACCTGCTACTTACATTCATGTAGGAAGACATTCAAAACTCAAAAGCTTTTGCACAGAAGATAAGTTTTGATTCCTGTAGGCTCTATTAAGAAAAATGTGATGCAACATTTCCCTGCCAAAACAAGAAAGAAAATACCACACAAATAGTTCTCTTTTTACTTTAGAATCTTTTATGAGTATTTTCCCAACTACTGAAGCAAAAAAATGTAGTCATCCCATCTCCTGGAAATCAAAATGAAATGGAGATAGACACCTAAGAGTCTCCCCAAGTCCCAAGAGAAAATTAGTTCTTGCTTACTAAAACACAGTGATAAGTAAAAACAGCAGTGGAATGACACCCAGAAACATGAATTCTAGCCCAAACCCTTACTTCAAGATTAACAAGAAGCACGTAGTTATCCCAGTGACACAAACATTTTTCCCATGTTCACAAACCTTGCAGTGAATGTGTTTTACTTGTTCCTCACAACAAAATCTTGGGGAGCCTTTGTAGCTGTTTTGCGTATTGATTCTTGGACACATTCTGAAATCCTCGTCTTTTCATGTATCTTAGTGGTCCCTTTCCCAAGACCCTTTGTGTGCTTTCACATCACCTGTACTTCCAAATTGCCTGGCCCATAGAAAGGAGTGGGAGAAAGAAAGGAAGCTCCTGTTGTAGTGTGCAGCTGGGACATGGTGGGCCCATGCATGCACACCTGGAATCTCAAAAGACTTTGAGAGTCCAGGAAGACAAAAAAGTCATCGTCTTTTCAGCCAGTAGTTCAGGAAGGTATTTCCTGAGTATCTGGGACTGGCTGCGGTAAGAACAGGTAGGACAAACACCAAAGAAACATTGGAGTTCTCTTCTCCAAACTCTTGGCTCTTTACTCGAGTTATCCATACATTTTTACTCACTGTATTTAAGGTGACAGGTCTTCAGCTACAGAGGGCCTGTGATATGTTGCCACCTAGGCGTACGCTTAGAGAGCAGATCTTCATTAATCTACATCCTGACATGGTGAATTGTAGAGTTACAGGGGAACTCTCTCTGCATGAATTTCTATTTATCGTGTTATCAAGCAGTAACACTCAAGGATATCAACTCTGTTTCTGTGTTTTGGAGGAAAGTGGCTTCTTTCACCTATTCTTTTTTTTCCACAGTAGATCCTAAAACCATAATGATAAAGCCATTACAAGCATCTAGGATGACACCCACTAACATAAGCACCGAGAAATACCTTCCTGGTAGTGGCATGGCAAACTTCACGTTTTCAGCTGACTTCAATTATCTTCTTAGTGAACCATATATAAATGCTGGGAGTGTGATCTAACTAACACACCTGTCAAATAACAATGCCTGTTATTAACTGCATATGCAATCAGCTCAGGACTCAGAGAGACATACTCTAACTTAGTAACAAAAGACATGATTGTGACAGTTGCCAAGTCTACCGTTAAGAGGAACAGAGTTCTTATTCCTTGGCATGAGCTACCTGCATTAATAAACTTTTGTTTGTGGCTAGAGTTACTATTACTCGTCCTACTAAGAACACAACAGCAGACAAAGAGGTAAGGGCAAGATAAACAGGCAAAAGTTTGACTCTTCCTCAGTGTGTAAAACTTTGTTAACCTTAGCTGAGCTGGCATGGAGGTGAGGTGATTTGTTTCCAGCAGAGAATAGCAGCAAATTACTTTCCCCCTTCAAAAGTAGCTTGGTTGAGCGCTGTCCTGCATTACCCGTTACATTTGGCAGATTGCAGACTTACAGTTTTTCAGAACATGTCAGTGCAACCTTTTGTATTTCCACTTAGAGGAAGAATTATCTCAGGTTCTAAAACATGATCCAATTTTTTTATGCTTCTGAGAAAGTGGTTTCTCACACCAGAGTCAGATTCAGTACATTTTTCTGCTTCTTCCACTACACTTCATTTGCCAGTCTTGAAGTTGGGGGCACGGGAGGGAGAAGCAGGACTAGTTCTAAAATTCCAACCCATCACACAGTACCTAGCCTAATAATCCACATTAGAGATTAAAATTTGAAGCCTTTACCTTTACTGGTGAGGAACTGCTCATACCTCTTTACAAGTGTGGGCAGAGCTTTCCCATCTGGCCTTAGAGGTAGCTTATAATTATCTATGACTTGTATTTTTAATTTCTTTTCTCTTCACTAAGAACTTGGTATTACTGGTTTTTAGTACCTTTACCACTCTATGCCTGTACTTCCAGTCAGCAAACCCTCTTTAGCTGGCAGTGCACTGCAAAGTTCCTCATGCAATCAAAACATCTGGATTCTATTAATTTCTCTTGTAGGACAAGAGAAATTTGATGGGAAAAAATGAAGAGCAATCAGCTTTAATGAATGTTAGCTGGAGCCGTGCATTTGAACCTTCCATCAATATATTTCATTCACTTTATCTGTCATTTTATACCTTTTTTGAAAATTAAATCCTTTCCATGTGGCTCTGTTCCTTGTTGCTTCTAAAGTCAGGGGGACAAAAATGAAGGGTAGGAATTAAGCAGAAATGTATTTTTCTACTTCTGTAACATTTAGGGGAAATGATGTTTAGCTTTGCCTTCAAAATTTGCTTTTACCTTACCCAACTACTAAGTTGTACTACTATGAAGAAAGGAATGTTATTAGGCAATGACTGGGGACAATAACATATGCTATGTTGCCTTACATCACTCAGCTTGCAGAAGTCACTTTAAAAAAAATCTAATTTTAAAGGATATACTAGAAAAGGTGATTTTCACTTCATTTGGAAGAGACTGTATGTCATGTTTTCTAAGTGGCATGGCTGTGATTTTATCTTTTGTTCCATTAAATTAGCTATGTATTTACAAGTGGGTTTTTTCCATGTAATTAATAAACAAACAAACAAAAAAGTACTGTCAATTTTTTTTCTTTTTTTTCCCGTGCTGATTCTCCCATTTGGCTAAAATCACATCCTACAATAAATTGGGTAGTTTATTAAATTGTTTACAGATGGTACAGTTAGAATCTACTAGAAAGCTGTTAAAATAGGCATTTTTAAGGAACTAGCTTATGTTGATTTTATGTGAAAAAAATCAGATAGGAAAAGAAAATGAAACGCATAAAAAGGAGGAAATCAGACCATCTGGGTATTTACAGCAGTAAAATGCTGCCCATAAATTAGAGATCATGATATCCCCTTTCCCTCTCTCTTTTCCTCATTACTAAGGATTGGGTGGAAAGGTTTGCATTTTTAAAGAATCCACAGACTTAGGATACTATTTTAGGAAACTGTAGGTGAACTGACAGCTTTTCTTTTATTGCTGAATGAAAGATGAACATATGTCTTATTTCTTCTCACATTTGTAGAATATCTTCTGAACTCAGCTACAGAACTACTTGATTTAAATTAGATTTTAGATAAATCCACTTGCAGTAAAACTGTTCAGAATCATAAATGATTATTACAATAAGAAAAGAGAATATATGGACAAGTGACAGTAGATGAGGCAAATAAAATTAAGAAGTAGTCACCAAGACCACACAGAGCTTTAAAGGAATTCAAGGCTGAAATAGCAGACTCTTACTTAAAGCTGTTACCTGAGATTAGGGAGCGCCATTTTTTAACAAAAGTGCTCCAAGACAGATTCAGAAAACAGCAAACCTGTCGTCCTGATATCTATACAAAACAAATAGGTGGAAACTATAATACAGAACAGTGGACATCTGGATAAATATGACTTATCTGGGAAGAGTTAAAAAGGTTTTCATAAAAGGAAGTCCTGCCTCACAAACATAAGGCAGTCCTTTGAGGGGATCAAAAACCACATGGATAAGGGTGATCTGGTTGATCTTGGGTTTACAAAAGGCTTTCAACAAATTCCTTCACTGAAGGCTTTTAAGAAAACTAAGCAGCCATACCATAACATGGCTTAGAAGTATAAGGTGATACACACTGGGGAAAAAACCATTAATTCACATATAAAACAACGAGGTTTGAACTGACTATCATCATACAAGATTTTAAAAGATAGTACCATGAAAACATCAACTCAGCAGCGTCTGAAAAAGCAAGTCAGGTGTTAGCAATGTTGGGGTTAGCAACTAGAGAACAAAACAGATTATATCATCATGTTATTGTATAAATCCCAACTTTGTCTGCAGTCTGAAGATTGTGTGGCATTCCAGGCCACCATGTCAAAAAGGATAGAGAACTACAGAGGATGTAGAGAAAGGCAATGAGGATAATGAAAGGTATGAGACAGCTTTTGTATAAAGAATGACTAATTATTCTGTTGTTCTTCCCTTAAAAAAAGATGACCGAGATGGATATGTAAGAGGTCTATAAAATAAGTGCCTGGAAAGTGTGGTTGGGGATTGCTTGGTCACAGTTTCCTCTGATCCAAGAAGGAGAGGACATCAAATGAATCTGTAGGATCCTGATTCAAAGAAGAAAAGATGATTCTTTATGTCACAATGTAGTTAGGGATGACTTCCTACAATAAGCTATAGATGCTTAAAGTTATGTGGGCTCAAGAGGAAACCACATGGAAAAGTTCATGGAAGAGAAATTCGTAATGAAGTACAGAGGAACTGCATCTGGCTGAGGAAATTTTTGAGTGGAAGTCACTGGAGGCCGCCTGAGGAAAGTAGCGTACATTTTCCACGTTCTTATTCTTTTTCCTAAGCAACCATTCTCCACCGACTATCAAAGACAACATTTTAGGGTAGATGGCCTCACTTTGGTCTAAGTATGGCTATTCTTAGTTTATCACAGCTCATCAAGGCTAATGTGCTATATTTTTTGACTGGCAGTTCTTGAAAGCAGAGAAGCAGGTGGGTGTTTGACCTGGAAATTTTTTCATACAGATCTCATCATAGAAGATCAGATTCAAGCCAAAGCTTTACCTGTATTTGGGCACAGATAGATGTTGGGTGAGTTCTGGCATTTGTCATTTGCCAAGTTTATAAAATTATTTTTTGTGACATAAAATTTTTACCACTTGTTGCCTAGAATTGGATCTTTAGATTTTAGTGAAATGATTGAGATGGTGGCAGTAGTTAAGTGGCTGTGCTTGCTATTAGCTTTAAATTTTTCAGTGGATTTCAAAACCTATCTTGGAATTTATGCTATTTATTTATGCTATAGAGACCACAGCGACCAAAATGTCATAAACTCCATGAATGACTCTGCTTTTATCATGATGTCCAGTTTCTGACCAGCATTTAGAAATCCCAAAGGATGCAGAGAATGTACAACAAGATAAGACTAATATTAAAAAGCAAGATATGCTGCGGCATAAGCATTTAAGAAAGTCATATAAGGCAAATGGGAGTTGTTAATGCCTATGGAGTATTATTTGCTAGATTAGGATATAGGAAGCTTTGGGTCCCCCCATCATGGGAATAGTTTAGTTACACACTTCAAATGTTTTTCTTACTGCGGAGCAAGCAAAAAATTCTCCCTCAGAAGAAAAAAGCAACAATTTGTTTGGAATTGTTATTATAAAACCCCCTCAACATACTGACTAGAAAAACGTTATCTTTCCTATCTTTGTTCTTCTGTCAGGACTACAATTCCTGCCTGACCAAGCAGAGTCCTACATCAGTTTAAATGTACCAGGATTAAATGTCCCCCAAATTTTGTCATTATACTACGTTACTCTTAGTTTAAAGATTTGGGGGGGGGGGGGGTTGGTTTTTTGCTTAAATATTACATTCTTTTCACAACTTGTTCTGGAGTAATTAGTACTACACAATATATACATACAAACTCAGCAGAAAATAAAGAATTTTTCTTTGGAGAGCAGAGATCTTACAGCACCAATGATGTTATCTATTGTTGCCATTACTTCCACAAGATGATTTAACTTCTAGAGCACCATGTGGATTTCACAGATTAGAAGCCAGTAGAACATTAAACAAACACTAAAGTATTCAACTTTAAGGACCTAAAAAACTAGCGCACAACATTGTAGGCAACTGTTAATTTTGCTTTTAAGAGAAATTTCTCTAATGTTTGTCATGGTGATTTTAGCCAAAACCATTGGCATGATTTTGCTATGTGTTTTGCTATGACACAATCAAAGTTAAAGTCCTTCTCTCTGCTCTTTTGCCTTAAGGACGTCAAATAGAAGATGGGGGATTAACTTCAAGGAACACCAACTACTGATACCTCAGCACCTGTACGGAGACATTTCATGTATGTCATACAACTAAATCAAAGAGATCCTGGTGTTCTGACTGGTTATGTTTTCAGCTGAGCAATGACTAATCAAGATTCTTCTGTTTTATCGTTTTACACGGTTCTGTTATATGGTTAAAGGAGATAGAAGCATCTACATCTAGTACAAATTCCCATCAAATATGTGACCATCCAAATGCAGAGGTGTCTCTCCTTAATTTGTTTTCTACAATAAGTACATGAAGAAGTTCAGAAACACAGATCAGATTTGATTATTCCCTTTTACCAAAATGATAAAAGAGAGCCTAATACAAGCTCAAAACACCCTAACAGTAATCAAACATATAAATTCCATCATAGATTTATGACATTTGAAGGGCTGATAATTACGTGATTAATTTTCCTAAAAAAAAATGTTTATTTTTGTATTTACCAGAGTGTCATAGGGCATTTTTTGCAGCTATATACTTCAGAATTTTATTGTCACAAAAGTATCTATAAAACTGTGCATCATTAGGCAAAAGGGAGATAATTTCATCTAAAGCAAGATTCTGCCTAGGGAAAGACTAAAAAACTGTCTGCTATAGCAACATATCAACACTGCACAAGATAATAAGAAGCAGTTAGCCACCTTGAACTGAGTTATTTTAAACGAGGTGTCTTCACTCAGGGTTGTCTAGCAAAGTTCCTTTAAAGACCAGGCTAGAATTCCCTTTCTGAGTAGGGCTTCTCTGATAGTGTTTTCCTTAAATATTTAATTATATGGCAAGCTGTGCTTGTTTTGCTTTTCCAGAGCCTTTGACTTGTAGTCAATAAAGAAAGTGCTCTTCCTCCCATTAAATCCTGATATTTAGAGAGTGACATTTTCCCCTGTTTGATTAGGGAGCTTGTCTCCACCCAGTCTTTGGGTTACCTTACTGTCTTCAGAGGCTTGATGAAAGGGCTCAAACATCTAAAAGCCTGTCTACTTTTTCCATCCATAATATTCCAGTTTAACAGAAGATCCTGTCTCTACCTTGATATTTTGCCTAGTGGTCTTTAAAGAACATTGCTATAGTGCAAGGAAGCATCACTCCAGGACACTTAATTGAACAGACACACAGGCTTAGGTTTAAAGCCTCAACAGTTACCAGCTACTTAAGATGCAAAGTTGTGTAACTTAAATGCCGAGTGTTCTCTGTTGCTTTGGCATCTCTGAAGACCTAGAACCAGCCAACCGAAAACACATCGTACAGGGACCTCCATGGAATTTATGCTGTGGGAATCTGACATTAAACCCCAGCAACCTAGGTCTCAAAGCAAGAGGTCTAGCCATTAAAGATGTTTCTGCCCACCTGGTGAACACTCTGCTTTAAGACCAGCTTAGTTCAAAATGCGATGTGATTTAAAACAAGCTAACTGACTTTGGGCTGAGGTGAGTAGAAGCGCTTACACTGTCAGTTGTTAACACTCAGCTAGGGGAATATTCATCCCTTGCTGAAGAACAGTCACCTCTTAAATCACTCCAACTAGACCTGGAGGAGCTCAGCTGTTTACAGTCTGCATTACTCCAAGTCAGCAATGGGGAACAGAACTGAACCCAGGTCTTGTAAGGCACCAGCAAATTATCTTCCCACTGAATCTTTTTTTTTTTTTAATGCTTTTAGTAAGGTTCCCCTTTAATGACACAATGCAAATCATCCATTGATAGCATCAGTAGAGAGATCTGATACTTGATTCCACTAATTCTCTTCCCCTCTCCAGTAGGAAAGGCAAAAGGCTGCGTAAGAACAGGTATTATTAGGGTCCAGTAATAATTCAGGTCATTGCTAAACAGCAGTGCATGTTAAACTATACTGAAGTTAGAGAGAACCAGCAAAAGAAGCAATTCCAAAACAGGGAGATTATAAAGCTTTTCTTCTTTTTTTTTTTTTTTTTTTTTGCATGCCTGCAGTGCTGCAGAAAGTGCACGTGGAGTAGAGATGAAAATCGTAAACTTAGTTCAATCTAAGTGTATTAGTTATTCAGAGGATGTACATGATGTTTCACTTGAGATTCTGCTTTCTTCTTTGTTTGGAGTATGAATGCAAGAAATGGGTAAATTAGAGTTTAAAACATCTGGCACCATTTACTAAAGTAAACTCACGTCCTAAATTGTCACTGGGAAATATACACTTCTTTTTGCTGTTGTTTTGATTTAGCTGTCAGGAGAGTCATGTTTAAATACAGCCTTTTCTGCCTCATGGCCGAGTCTCTTTGTGTGCATTTGCTCAACATTACTTACTTTACTTTGAAGGTGGGCTGAGCGTAGAAATCTGACGAAAGAGTGGGCTGTGCCCTCGATCCGAGGGAGCTCTTACATTCTTCTGAATGACTACATTTGCTAGTGCAGTACACAGCAGCAGCAACAGTGTGGTGCTCTGGGTCTCCAGCTCTGCCTAGCAGACAAATCTCCAGCTCGCTGAACATCTGCAAGACAAATTTTTCATGTTCTTCTGTAAATGAATGCTGCCTAACTGCACCAGGAAAATGGGCACAGGGGATTATCTCTGCATTGCTATGAGCGGAGGGGCGCCTTGGGGCTTTAGATTGCAAGGTGGCAAGGAGCAAAAGCAGCCTTTGCAAATCGCCAAGGTAGGATCATGAGAGAAAGATGTTATCGGTGTTTTGTGAACAAGTGAAGAGAATAGTTTGTTTAAAAATATACTGCTTCCAGTGAAGTGTTTGGTGTGGATCTTATCGTGATGCTTGTTTGAATTTGCTAACGTTTTGCAGAGATTCTACAGGTGCTGATTATGTTTGTTTCAATAAAAAGGAATGATTACTTTTTGGTAGCTTGCAAGTACTGCAAACAATTTCTTAAATGTTAAAGGTTTGAAATTGTGAAATGATGTATGCCTTTCAGCTCCTGTTTGATTCGCTGTATGTTTTTGAATGCACTCGACATATCGCAAAACTGAATCTTGTATTAGGAAATGCTGTTTCGGTCATCTATGATACTTTTTTTACTCTAGGCATAGAATAAATACAGCTTTATCATGAGAAAATGTTCTTACTATTTTGGGAATCCTGGAAAGCATTACACTGAGTTATCTCTGGTTTTGGAAAGTTATCCAGTCTTAGAAGCAGCTTTAATAGATGCCAAACATTCCCTCTTATATTTCATGAGCAACACCAAAAATTACTGAACAATTCATAAATTATCTTCATGTATAAAATGAAAGCAAAACAGACAGCAGAAATTCAGAATAAATAAAAAATAAGAATTGGTAACCCCAAGTTGCAAAAATAATAGTTAAGAAGTAGCTTTGCTAAAAATCAGTGTTCACTCCATTGCAACAGCTTCTCCACTGGTGCAGCAATGAAGATTTGACGGTTATTAAGGCTTATGTAACTTATGGAGCTGCATTCTGTTCTCCTAGACAAGAGGGACAAATTTTGTCCAGAGCTCCGAGGTGAGCAAAATACCACTGATTGAAATGATACTGGGACTGATCATCATACAATGAATTCTGCCTTGTTAAACTGAGGGAGAGAGATTAAAATGTATCTTATCACCTTTTAGTATCTTGGTAATCCAGTACATTGAGTGTTAAGTTTTTTGTACTTTGATACAGTATTTTAGATCGGTAGTTTAGCTATTTAAGCTCTAACCTTCTTAAGCTGTCAATATATTTAATAATTACTTAAATTTAATTCACTGGATCAGTTAATCTACCTCATTTCCTAAAAGAAGGTCCTTTTAGTTCTTCTGTCAAGAAAAGAACATCTTTCATTATTATTTTCAATGATTTCCAGCCCACAATATTAATCATATTCAGTAATAGAGCTATGATTTATTGAGTGTATGTATAATTTTTCTCATTACTGTTAAGTGTTTTGTTTGTTCTTATATTTTGCAAAACTTGAACATGTTTAAATTTTTTTCCTACCGATGGGCAACTGTTGCTTTACAAGTAAAGCCACTGATAATAGATGACAGTGGAATCCTGCCATCTAGTGAAAGCTTGTAGCTAGAACTTAAAAAATTCTAAGTAACAGTAAAAGGCAAGTGGCCTTGATTACATAAAACCAAAAGTAAAAAAAAAAAAGCGCAGTAGTTTGAACACGAGATTCTGATTAAACTTTAGTTTTTCTGATAAAAATGGGCTATACAATTTTTTTTCATATTCACATCCTAGACTATGGCACTCAAGTCTGAGTTCTGTTTTACCACTAAAATTTGGGACTTGAGAACACATGGTAACAATTGTGCCTTACTTCTAATGGGAAAATCCACCAGTAAAATATATCTAAATTTAGAAAAAGAAATATGTATTTTTAGGAAAAAAAAAATCAAAGCAGCATGAGTTTGTTTTCTTGCAAATGAACCCCATCAAAAGGCCACGTAATACAATACTTCAGAACACTTTTGTAAGAGTACACGCGTATCAGCATATATAAGTGTTGCAAGCATGGTGGATTGGGTGCTTTATGAGTTCCAGATCATTCATTTCTCCACGCTTAAGAGTTGGTCAGGATCAGCGAGATTTGAAAATTGACACTACTATCTGGCTGAAAACCTGAAACTTAGAGTTGACAGGCCACAGCTTTCTCTGGGACTCACTCTGTCAGCAGGCTTCGCCGTCCTCCCTGGAGAGGCTGGGCTCTTTGTGATGCGCGCAGACGTGGGTCTCCAGGTCAGGCACCAGCGGCAGGTTGAGGCACGGCGAGGTGGGGGGTCTGCAGCTACACTGTGTGTGACCTTTTTTGGGGAGAGGCAATGTTTTCAGCTTTTATTCTGTTGTTTGTGAAAAGTGAATCTAGTAACTCATGAAAGAATAAAGAATTACCCAACTACTGCATAGTAATTTTCCTACTGGCTCCAAAATCAAACGCTGTGTTTCTTAAACACAATGAAAAATTGCTACGGGTTTTTTTGGTTGGTTTTTTTTCAATTCAAGGTTCAGCTTCTCTATGGGAACATACTAATGTAGGTCCATGGAACCAGTGGGTCATTGCCAATTTACACCAACCGAGATTTTGTCAGAAGTGTGTATTTCTGGTTTTGATGTCTCAGCTCGCAGGAGCTGGGAAAGCTGTAGAGGGGTTGCTCGCCTGGTTGCCGACACAACCTGAGCACAGTATACCCCTGGACTGCTGCAGAGGGAAGCACACTCAGGTCCCAGTCGTGAGCGGAGCAGTGGTTGTGATACAGATCTAATGGAGAGAGGGATGTGAAGCGGAGGGAAATGAGATAATCCATGAAAATGTGGCAGGATACAAAAAGCCCAAATTCACACTTATCTACCCTTTTGATAAAGGAAACACACTGTTTTTAAAGCTAATGAAATAAGTCGCTGCAGTTTACTGCCAGAAGCAACTTTTACCAGTTTGTTTTACACCTTTTAAAATATTGTTTTATTACATTTATTTAAACATATTAAAACCCTCCCCCATTTTTTGTTGCCTAGTTCTTAAAGCATATATGTAAGTAGCATTCCCACTAAAATCAATGAGTTTTGCCTGTAGTATTGTCTTCCATTATCATGCAAAGTGTTAACACAGAGATAGAGACAAATGTTTTGCCTTCCCAAGAAATATCTCAGTATTTTTTCTAACCAGCAGATAAAATAGGAAATTTTCATCAGCAAATAATTTTACAACCATTAAATTAGATTCAAGACATCTCAGTAATTTGTTAGATGTGAGATTGCAACAAATCGATTTTTTTTTAAGTATCACAAAGTATCATTCTGTTTGTCTATTTTTAACTCTTATTAAAAATGTAAATTTTGAAAACATTTGACTCATTTTCTGTAGAGGCATACAAACTGTTTAACACCCCTCCTCCTCCCAACCCTGGCTCTGTACATCAACTTATTTTATTATGTCCACTAATGTTGTAACTACTTCATAAAAATTTATTTTCACTTAAAAAGAATTTGCATATTCTATATACTGTCCACATATACCATAATGACTTTAAAAAAGATCTATTTTAAATATTGTGTCAAAAGACATATTGTGCTAAGAATGATAACTAATAAATGAATGTTATTAAAAAAAAAAAAAGATAATTGGGAGTTTAAAGCTAAGGAAAACAGTGGTTGTATCAGTTGTGCTGTGTGGGCACCAAGACACTAAACCTTGTCAGTATTGCACTGTAGGATAGCTTTCCCAAAGCAGGAGACAGCTGGGAAATCTCAGTACAACAGTGACCCTAGATGGCTAAGAATTCAAGATATATAAGAACAAAGTGTCATGTGATCTCCTTTCTGTTTCCACTGTGAGATATGTGAAAGAATCCTTTTTTTATGAATATCATAGATTTTTTCTTGTAAATTTCTTTTCAGTTTTTAATTTAAAATATATAAAAACTCTATGTACAAAATAATGGATTCTTTTCTGGACTAGCATTTGAAAGAAAGTCCTGGGAGTTTTTCTACTAATAGTTAACAATACCAGCTATGTTATATATAATGAAGCTACATCCTTTAAGAAGCATCTCTTCTGCAACAGGTAATTTAATGGAGTTGTCCTATAGACAATTTAGATTTATATTTCAACTATGATGTAACTCCATTAAATTATCTGGTTGCAATAGAAGTACATTATCCTCAGCACACTTGTTACCTACATCAAACAGCAATTTGATGAACTCATTGTTTGTATCTGTCAAAGTCTTGCTAATTTAAGTTTGGGAACTTAACCCAATAGTTCTAGCATTCAAAGGCGTTAAGTTCCATGACTCAGACCTCTGAGCACTTCAAAGGAAATTCACTCCTCTTTTTCCTGTCAATATCCTAAAAGTGAAAATGAACAGATGCTTAAAAATCTACACAATCAATCGTGTTGTAGGTTTTCACATTTGAAACAGTGGGGAAACTAATGTTATTGAGACAAGGTGCCTCACTTGTTACTGAATTCAGATCACATCAGTTCCAGAAGTAGTCTGGTCTATATGTAGTATATACAGAGATATTTCTATATACATACAACTCAGCAAGAACGATATGTTCAAAGGGGATCATGTTGTCCCATTTTATATCTAAGAGAGCATTCATCCTGATCTGTCCCTGATTCACCAGCAGCAGATAATTGCATATGGAGAAACACACAGCGATTTTTTTTTTAAAGTGCTGACAGATTTTATGTACTTTTCCAGCAACTTTTTTCAACTAAATTTTTAGAAAAATAAAATAGTAACATTTCCCTTCCTTTAATTTCTACCATGCCAGTTTGCCACTGCATAACTACAATTATGATTCCTATCTTCTAAAATGTCAGGTTATTTGAAAGAACTTAATGGATATTTTGAAACTCTTACCAATGTGATTTTGCACCCTGAAAATTTTTGCTCTACTACAGACATTTTTTTATGTCCAAACATGCCAAATATCATGCAATTTTCCATTGTCTCATAAATGTTAACTATAGTCCTAATTAATCCTATGAAATACTTTGATAATTCAGGGTTCAAATCCAATGGCCTCAACTAGGCTTCATGAAAAAACTTAGACAGTTTGTGACTATTTTGCCAATTTCTGAAATAGACTTCTGCTGCTGCTGCACAAATAGTAGTTTTACCTTTGGCTCAGTAATGACATGTGACCACTGGCTGTCTGGTCATTTTAGATGTGTGCATTTGTCCATCAAAATGCTCAGATTTCAATTCAAGTCTCAGTTTCATCATTTTGGATTCACTGGAACCTGAAACTGAAAGTGGAACTCAAAGACTTGGGAATAACCTGAACCAACAGTGTGAAAAGTTGATGTCTGAATATGATTACTTAATGCTAGATGTATATGGAAGTGGGCTCTGTTGTGGTAGTTTGACTTTCTGCATTTATCCAAAATACTTGACACATGCAGAACAACCCCAAATGGCTTTCATCAAGTTGACCTTTACACTTAGTCTAGTAGAAAAAAAAATAAAGGATAAGACATGTTAGCACAGTTATGCTTTTGATCCTGAGGTGAGGCAAAGCATGTCACTGTCACATATACGAGAGGTATGTTAGCACACAGTTGGTCCCTCCACAAAGTACACCAAAGCTGCTGGGTTTAAGGAAACTTTTTCAAGTTCCTGTCATTCTCTTACATTGTCACCATTGGCAAATGCTCACACTTCCAGGCAGAAAAACTAGGTTAGTAAAAGCTGAGATTCTGGTCGCTACATTCTAGTTGAGACATGATACATATAGCTGTGTTATACCTGTGCTCCTGGCTCATTTCAGTGCTAAGTCACACAGATGAGCATAAGCCATCAGTTGCTGAAGCAGTGGTTTTTTGCTCCCCTGCTCGCCTCTGCCCTGATGGCCTAGGAGCACCGTCCTAGTAAGATGAAGGTAAGAGACTGTTCCGTGTTTCTGATCATCTCCAGATGACACTAAAAGTCATCTTGGAGTTGGAGTTGGTGCTTTGGTGCAGTCTGCTTCTGAAAATATACTCGTTAATGCATAGTCAAGTAGGATCTTACTATACGCTACTCTGTTGAAATGAAGATGCTCAGCATGCTATGTAAAGGCTCAGTACTGAGCTAACGTGACCCTGCTGATATTTCCTTATTTGTATCAATTGACATTTTAATCAGAATTTGAATACAACTTTATGCATTAGCAGTAGACGGAGCAAGCCATGTTTAAAACATGCTAGTTGAACTTTGGCAGCAAAGGAGGGGAATTTAGAGTTAACCTACGTGATTTTAAACACAACTTGCCTTACTTGGACTGTATTTAAAACTGTTTGTTTAAATTTACTAGCTAATAAATTTCCAAACATAGTTTGTTTTTGCAGTCTGGACAAACTCTTATTCTCAAATTCACTCTTCAGACCATCTGACACAGCCGGTATTTGCTGATATTCAGAAAACCCTGTAAGGCATATTTACATATTCTTTCACATAAGGAGTTATGTGGAAAATTGTGGTTTTATCTATCTTTTCTGGACAGGGTTTTGACTCTGTTATGAGCCTTGACCCAATTTAATAACCAATACATTTTTGCATATATTTAGATGACATAGTTCGGCTTCTATTTAAGTAAATGACAAAACTTCCATTGACAAACTGGGAAGAAGATGGGCTTTATAGAGGTTAGGTTAATTTATTTTGCAAAACAAAGGAACAAATTAAAGTTCCCAAAATCTAACTAAAATAGACCACTGATAAATAACTCAGTTCCCAAAAATATGCCATTGCTAGTTAGAAAAATAATGAGGAAAAAAATTCATACACCTTTACCAGAAAAGGTTTATAAGTACCTCCAAAGGTTAGGAGTCTGTGTCTTCTAGTTTCAAACTTCTCCATTCCAGCTATTGTGCCAGTGGAAATGTTTAGTACTG
Organism: Aquila chrysaetos chrysaetos; assembly: GCF_900496995.4. Lineage (NCBI taxonomy): Eukaryota > Metazoa > Chordata > Aves > Accipitriformes > Accipitridae > Aquila > Aquila chrysaetos. The sequence continues at coordinate 79,453,847 of NC_044004.1, read as the reverse complement.
AAGTCCCATCTAGTTGTTTAAAAACTGCAGGCTGAACTAGCACATGATTGTATACCCTGTTTTGGATATACAGAACTACATACCAAGCTGGTTTTGGCATGCTTTCTACAGTATTTAGGCAAATACAAGCACGCTTTGGATACATGGTAGTATTCACTTGTGCTTGTTTCCAACAGATACTCTCATGCTAGGAGAGTTTTCAATGGAATAGAATGAACAACATAATTCACACTGATTTAAACTAAACTAAACAAACTGAAAAAAACCAAACAGTGTATTCCTACTAAATTAGATTAGCTGCTCTGTGTAGAGCTTTGCTTCATTTTTTAGCTTCTTTGCTGGACACATTTAAAATACACTGCATGATATTATTATATTTCATTGTTCTGCATTTTCTGCGATTGCATTCTTATTGTGAATGTGAATGTGAATGTAACAGTAAGACTTTTGGCCAAGTTCACATTAAAATATCACAACAGGAAATGTTGTTTACAAAGCCCGTTAGGATTGTGTCAAATTGTTTGAGAGGATACAGCTAGCCATTTATGCATATCATAGAAGGGCTTTCTTCCAAATACAGAACTCTGTGTTCTTCATATTTACAGCAGAAATATTTAGAGCAGAAATTACTTTAAGAGACCATATCTCATGGGTTAAATGCTTAGCACTCTATAAAATAAGACTGATTTGCAGAGATAGCTTCAACTTTAAGAGGAACAACTCTGTGCATTGAATTAACTGCGGACAAAAATGATAACATTTAGATTGCAACCAGTACTTACGAGCACTGTTCATTGGCTGGAACAAAACTGGCAGTAAAAAAAACCCCTGGATATCAGCTTGAAGGTTTTAAATTTCAGACCTAATGTACACAAGTTACACAGTGGATTTCTTTTTCCTTTTCTGTAACTTTTCCCATCTGTCCCATTTCATTAGACTCTGTAGTCCACAGTCAGCATGGATGTTAGGATGAGACTAATGCACATTTAGACTGAAACACTTCAGCATGCACCAAAATCAAAGTGCTATTTTTTGGTTACCTGCCAATACAACATAGTGTTGAGCATGAAAGCCAAAAACCTTCAAAACACCTCACCACCTTGCTCTCAGTGGGGTGCTAAGAACAGTGAAGAAGTGGCTGCTTTATTTGTTGCTTATGTGGAAGGTAAATTATAATGAAAATCTAGCTCTAAGCTGGCCAGAGCCAATGGGCTTATACCTCGAGCCCGCTATCATGTGCTGCAGTCCTGGGCACAGCACAGAGTCTTCTTTTCTTGTTTAGCAGGGAAACACTGTCTACAAGTCTTCTTTCTACTTCCACAGAAGTGTATTTTGAATCCTTTAAGTTCCCTTCTTTGTTTCACATCTCTTTCCTATATCTGGGAAGGGCCATCAAACTCACGGGTAACCTTTTGCTTCAAAAGAGTTATGTCATCCTGGACTGCGTAGCTATAGAATCATTATTTTATAAACTTGCCTTTTAGTAAGTATGTTTTAGAAATATGGTCCCATTTAGGAAGCTGGATGCTTTGTTTTTTGTAAGCATGTTTTATATTACAATTCATTAGCAGATGAACTGGTGATGGGTCAAAACTATGAAGAAAGTAGATAAGCAATGGTTTTCTATACTGCTGGTTTCATTTTATACGTTCTCTATAGCATAAACATGCCATGTATGGCATAAATTGCTACAATATTGAATTTCAAGAAAGTTTCTAAAATAAAGGTAATGCAAGACAATCATGTGTCCACTGTGGCACTTTACAGTAACAGAAAGAAAAACAAACGGAATAACAGGGGAACATAATTCAATAAGACCAAATTTCCCTTCCTAGTAGTCTCTGCCTAATACAAGGAGTATCAGGTACTGCTCGTTGTCTGCAGGCAAAGGTGGGAAAGCTGAATCTTTATTTTAAAAACCTAACAGTTGAAATTGCTGTAAAGGGAGCCTTAAAGGAGTTATATTTTTTCCCATGAACTCAATGGGAGCTTTGCCATTGGCTTCAAAGGGCAAAGGATTGGGACTTGGTATGTATAATACAGTGCAGTTATTTAATTAGAAGCAGATATCATGAATAAAAATCCTCATTGGGAAGGGTGTAGCAGTTTTTGCTAGGGATCTATTTACTACAATTTTCTGTGTCTAGCAGAAGTCATTCCCTTCAAATGAACAAAAACACCTTAGACTTTGGGGTATTTTGATAACACTGTTAAATAATGTAACTTTTCCCAAGTTACTTGGTAATTGTACATTTCATTTCCAAGCTGTCTTGGAAGTCTTTGTAAGGACAAAGATACTCACTTGAGTTGAAGACATTTCAGTTTGCATATTTATAGGACAGTGAAATGACTGCTAATAATAGGTGCTAGTCTGACATTACTAGAAACTAGAAGCCATTTATAAAAGGACTGATAATGTATCAGTGTAAGCTAAGGAGAAAATTTAGACTGTGGACATATCTCTCAGGTGCAAACATTTACTGGTTGAAGGGACTACTTGTAACTGCCCTCTTGCTTTCTTCAACTCTGCAAAGTTGAAGACAGGCTTGTGTTGGTTGAAATGAGCAGGTATTTCTTAAACAATTTAGATACCAGGGCTTTGCTAGCTCACCTATTTTTGCCTGAGAGCTCAGGGAACAATCATGTGAGCAGCTCATCTGTAAGAGTTGAAGTGTAGAAACCTCCAGGTTAGGATAGGAAGGAGGAAAGAGAGAGGAGTGCCAAGCAGCTGTGGATGGTAACCTTTTCAGCAGGCACAGCTGTGGCTGGACAAGTCAGACAGTAACTCCTTGTGTTGGCACACCCATCTTGTTGTAGATGCATTTTCAACAGTTTAACTGAAATCACTTTGGAAAGGCTCTAAGGGTCCTGCAAAAAACTGCTTTTCTTCCAGAAGAAAAGCATCTACATGGAGAACTGTGCAACAATAACTTAATGGTTGTCTATACCTGTATAATATCAGGTGTTTCCAAGATGTACTGCAATCAAGGAATCACATCATGAGATTTATTAGCTTTACTCAACCACCACCACTGGTGCTCCTGAAGAGATCATCTCTCTATTTATCTCTCTAGATCCTTGTGTTCTCTTCCAGAAGTTCTTGCTCTGCTTTCTCTTATCATTCTCTCTGTAGTACTTTTATTTAAATACACAAGTACGGCTACTTACTTAAGCATCACTTTCAATGAACACACTGAAAATTGTGGGCAAACAACGCCTCAGACTTCAAACCTTGTTACTTGGTTAGAATAGTGCCCACCACTTCCAGTGAACTTCCTTTGCACTGAAAGAAATAGAGGAAACTTCCTGCTTTGCAAACTCTCTCATCGCAGAAATCTCTGAACTACTAGAGCTTAACAGATGTGGCTGGAAGAGACTGATCAGTATTTTGTTCCACAAATTACATTTTCCTATTTTGCAGAGATCACTTCAAAGACTAGCTGCCATAAGCCACTGATTTAATTACAGAGGATGCATATGGAAATAATCTGAAAGGGATAAATAGCTTATATATATTATCATATATTCATAATGATCTTCCCGCACACTGAAATAATACTTGCAGAATGGATAGTGTAAGACCTGCTTATAAAATACTTCAAATTAGAAAAAAAACTATCATTAAGCATGGATGTTTTAAGCAAATTCTAACATATAATACTATTTAATGCCTAAGATCCTTACAGAGGAGCAGCTGTTTTGACATCGTTCACTGAAAAAAGCTCGTTTCAAAATTGTTGGCTTTCCAAAAACCTTGAGACCTAGGAAATCAGAATGGTTTCACCTAAATTCTCAGTCAGTGGAATAAGTATGTTATGATGATCAATATAAAATGAGCCACTCAAACTTGGAGGGTTTTGTTACAATAATACATAAAAAAATTACATCATTGGTTTATGAAACAAAATGTTAGTTTTAAAGTGTTATCTCATGGTATCCATACTGTCAGCCAAAGTTAGTCCTTAGATTATGTTGTGCATGTTTAGGAGTATCTAGGGGAAGATACTAGTCATTAAACTGAACTGGAAATCACAATTAGAACACCGTTTCCTTTCAATCCCCCAAATCCCTTTGCTAAGTGAATTAGTAGTGTCCCTTTACGTCCAGACTCAATAATCACCTTTTCATGATACTGACATAGTATTGATTATCACTAGATGGTGCTCTTATTCACAATCCCCAAAATCATAGGTAAGCGAACGTGAAAACAGTTACACCTTGGAGAAATTTTGGTTGCTAGCTTTAATGTTTTCTTACTGAAGCTTCTAAGTATTGTTCAGCTCAGTACCTCCTGGACCAAATAATTTCAAAGTGTAGAATTAATGACTTCAAGATAAATACGTATATAAAACAAACCAAGAATCACATAATATCAAATTAATCATTCCAAATCTTCCTTTCACTTCTACTTATTATTCCCTGCATACAAATAGAATGTAATCCCCTTAAGGAGGGCTCCATAAATTCGTTCTAGGGTTTGATTTGTGGTTTCATAACACTATAATTAGGACCCATTTTGACCTTTAAAAAACTAACTAAAAAGGAATATTTCAGAAGGCCTTAAGAAAGAGGCAGTCGTAATCCTTTAAAGAGAAAACAGAAGAATATTTCTGCACCTATTTTACACCATATTATGAACATTCAGTAGTAATATTACACACAACTATTGAATATGTGTAGTGAAATAATAATAATAAAAGAGTATAAAAACCCCTTATATCAAACCTCAGTTTCTTCCAGCCCAACCTGACAATAGTTAGAGCAGACAGGGCTGAGCCCTGGAGAGGTAAGAAATCTCCCAGGTCTTGTATCCAATTTAAACTGAATTTTGAGCTATAGTAAAATGATGTTTTTTCTAAATTCCTCATTATCGTGCTTTTCCTTTCTCTGCCCTCACTTTCAGTCATGACTTCAGTCTGTAATATTAGCTCTTCTAAAATGAGGTTATTTTATTAATCTGATGAAGAATAGATGCCCATGAAGTACACCAAAACCAAATCCAAGAACACATCCTTGAACAGCTAGGGGGTTGGAAATCTAGCTGAGTTTTGCAGCTTGAGCCCATTTTTACTCAAATAGTTTTAAATTAACAGATCAGCACAGGTGTGATCCAACTCATTTTTCCATGACTGAATCTTTATTTGAAAGGCCCTGATTCAGCTCCTAAATGTGCTACATTTTTAAGTCATTTTCCAGGTCACCAGGATAATGTTACCAAAAGATTTGTGATTTTGTGGCACAATTTGTGACTACAAAAAGGATTTGACTTTAAAACCTCTTGTCATTCTACAAAAGCAAGAATTTCCCAAACTCTCAGAGTTACAGTTTTCTTCCTCTGTATTTACAGGAACAGCAAAAAAAACAATCCAGTGAATCTAAACATAGTGAGAGGACCATGAATGCCTCTTTTTCGACACTGGCAAGAGCAGTACAAAGGCTATGATAATTAAGCCTGAGGAGATGGTTATCTTTGTGGCCTGTCATTTTTTTTAGTGTTACCACATGAACAAATGGAGCACTGAAATGCACGGCCTGAGAACAATGGTGCCCAGCCCCGTACCAGCCTTCTGGGTCATTCACTTGTTTGCTTCCAGGCCTGATTTGCATAAGAGGCCTGAAAAAGTTGCAGAGACTGGGAATTAGCACAAATTGATATTGGGTGCTAATTGACTCAAGCAAAAACTAAAGATGCATTGGCCTGTTCAAATCAGTCTTGAATTCAGGCCTTCTGGATTCCTGCATCATCTAGCTCTGAAGAATAAAGCCCTGGCATGGTTCATCAGCTGCTGGGTCCTGGGATAAAAATAGAGAGGCAGAAATGGGATCATGTTTTAGCACAATCCTAACTGAAACTGAAAAGGGTGGGAAGGAATCCTTTCTCTTATGAAAAATATTTTCTTTTCAGGTGTTCTAGGCAACAGCATAGCAATCGAGCTTACCTAGAATGCGAGCCAAACCAAATCTTTCCCCCAAACCTTTTACTGCTCTAGACCCAAACATTTTTTTTAAAGGCTGGAAAATATTCATTGTTCCATGTTTATGTGCAGGTGTGTTCCAACAAGAACAAGGAACACAATTTATTTCAGTGACTGGATCAATCATGCTGGATGTACACACAGTGACATTCATAGCTGTAGGAGTTACCGATTGCCTCACTCCTATGCAGTGCCTCTTGCCTGTCTGTTATCCAACTAAAAAGCTTCTTCTAATAGGTTTCCATCAGGCCATTATGAGTAAGCCTTCAAATGAGACTTGTGCTGTCTGGCATCAACAGTTTCCAATGAGCATAATATTTTTAGTAATCCACAGATTGTGGGACTGAGTTTAATATCTGGAGATCTTTGGTCCGCACGTGGTCGAAATACTATATGAATAGCTTGCTTTGTGATTGCCAGTCCCTTTTATATTGTGGGACTCTTGTAGAACTTTCTCCTTACTGGGAGAGGAATGATATGCTACAAAGTCCTCTCTGTTTTTCTAGTTTTGAAGAATTACCGAAAGCAGTATTCTCCCTTAGGGGTTCACATAATCTCATGTTATACCTGTATGTCGCTTAAAGCAAAACTTACACATTGGCCCAAGTGAGTTTAGTTTCATTTAAAGGCTTCCTTGAACTTTTTTTGATTTCTTTAGTTTTAGATTTGCAAGATACTCTCAGGTCAGATGATATTTACATGTGCTCAGGTTTCATTTTGGCTATTTCACTTGGCTCCCCTTAGGCCTTATGCACCTCTAGTTTCTCCATCATTTTAACACAATTAGTCACAATCTAAACCAGAACTCAAATACAGATCCTGCCACAACTGTACTTGACTGGTCAGAAATAAATCTATATGACTGCTTTGCTTGGACTGAGCACACAGCTAAGGAGTATTTAAGGCAAAATCCTCTCAGCAGCAGGCCCCAACACCATCCTTCAGTTAACAGTTGTTCTTGTGAAGCAAGTATGTGTCTGTCAGATCTGGTGAGGTTGTCCGTGTTGAAACATCCCTTCCATCTCTGGAGCCCTCTTCTTTTTAATGCAGAAAGCTTTGCTGCACTCCTGTGGTGTCAGTCGTGGATAAACACTTTCACAGAGTAAAATACCTATGCAATGCGTGTGGAATACAGGGTGGGGGGCATGTGGGGAGAGGTTGGACTTGGTCTTCTCTTTCTTCTCACAAATTACAGCAATCTCTGGCATCAAGGCTTCTTTCTTCAGGCACAGAGGATGAGATAAAGTTTACTTCAATGTGCAGATTTCTGGTTTCCTTCCATGCAAAAAGAAAAGAACTGAAAAGCAATCCTCCCTGATATAGTGACATTAAAATGCTCTTGCTGTGTGTTTTCTTTAAATTAATTATTAGACTTAAGTTAACGAGAAAAAGGTAAGTTTCAGGGCAAAATAATAAAGAGAAAAGGAAACTGGACACTGATTCTGACACTGAATTTAATTTATGAAGGTGCTGACCTGTGACATCTGTTTAAGGACTACGCAATCCTTAAAAAGTGTGCTTCCCAGAGAAACTTGAGAAGATACTAGCAGTTCATATAACAGGACCTTTCCCTCAAAATTATATTAGTAGGAGAGGTGTCAGCGAAGCTAGAAGTCTTCTGAGGCAATCTGAGTCAGATTATCTTCTTTTAGGTGAAAAAGAGCACTGTACATTTCTATATTCCTATTCAGTTGCTTAAAATGCCACTCTTGATCTTCAGTTGATTTTAAAATTACTTCTTACACCACCAATATGCTGAAATTTGTGTCTGACTGTAACGGTTTCTTAAAACAGCTAGCTATAAACAGTGCCATGAGATAAGGAGCGACACCACCCATCAATTTCCAATGTATATAGTAACGTGAATCATAGGGAAGCACTTGCTCAGGAAACAAACACAAAGTTACAGAACTAATCCACATAAATGTCTTTTCCATTTTCAGCTGTGCCTTCACAAGTTCTTCCTAGCCTCTACTCCCTTTACTTGGTGTTCGGCATTTGGAAGAGTGACACAGATAGGGGCTGACTTTACCATTACCACAGGTTTCCTGACACTCCTTCAAACAATTGTTCATGAATACCATGCTGTCATATGGTCAGATGTTCCTTCAGATTTTTTTTTCTTCCACGACAAAGCTCTGAAAGCAGCACAATGCATATGAGTGGAGAAGAAAGAGTGATTTCCATTTCTTCTGCTGCTTGTGTCTCATGTTTTTACGCTAGTATTTGACCTTTGTTGGGAGTTTAAGTACTTTCCATAGATCTAAAGGGAAATACCACACGGATGATTTTGGTTTTGTAGCTGCCACAGCCTTAATTTCAGAAGTACTTATAAAAAGTGCCTCTTAACTCCGTATAAGATAGAGTTGTTCACTGTTTTCTTATGTAGTAAAGGCAGTGCTCACTCTAAAAATCAAGTCATGAAGATCTGGCACAGTTTTGGATTTATACATACTAAGGTTTCTTGGAGGTTCCGTATGGCCATAATAATGCAACTGAGTTAGATGCATCATTTAAGAGTTGAAAAATATGCAGCTTGTAGCAAAGTTGGAGCAACAGTAGCTACACAAAATGAAAAGGAATGCTGTTGTCCTAAACTAATATAACTAGGGCTGTCAAAAAACTTTCTACGACTACGTTGAGGTGAAATATTCTGATGGCAAGTAGGTATTTTATAGCCACATGTTAATCTTCTTGAATGGGATGAGTTACTAAATTAAATTCTTACAATGAGTAGCTCTTTTATGTGCATTTATATTTTCCAGATGCTTGACACAGTCAAGATTATCCTGTTCATTTGCATGTGCTTGTTTCTTTTGTTGTTATTTTTAGAAAATTCTTTAAGACTTGCTATTCTTCTAACATCTGAGTAGGATTTGAAAAACTTTTTTATTTTAGTCCCATAGCATTTTTCAATTATCTTTCTTAACCCTTATTTCTATTATTTTTAGTTTTGGAAGAAAAGATGAAAGAACAGAAGCCTATAATGACTTCAGGTTCTAACATTTATTTCACTAACAATGTATAGAATAGGCCATACCTCTGTGGCATAACTGTCTAGAAGCTGATGGAGCCATGCTAGAACTGTTGTACATTTTCAACAAAGCCCAGGGGCAGCAAAAAAAGGTTACATGGGAGAATATGACTATTATTGGGGGTAACACAATATTCGTTAGAACTATCATATGCTTATAGCAGGTTTCAGATCTTTAAGTCTTCAAAATATGAATGTTCGGTAGCAGCAAAATCCAGGACTTAATTTAAACTAATCAAGCAAGTTGGATTTTGGCCTAGGTTTTGTCCCCACTAGTTGACTTTAACATTTACATGGGAGTTTAGTGAAATTATAATGCACAGGAACTATGATGTCTTTAAAAAACACAAAGCTTTTTACATGTGCTTTTCCATTATAAAAATATCTAAGCTACTGACACTTGCATACTTCAGTTCCTTGTCTTCAGGAAATGGAGATGTACCCATACATCTACTATGTGTGACTAGCTCATTGGTAGACCCCAGTTGACCGATATGCTGCATTTGTGAGCTATGCATCACTTAATGGAATTAGCAACAGCAGTGATATTTGTCTGTCGTATTTAGTAGTGTGAGTTTATAAAAATTGTATCTATGCTAAAACTAAAAACTGTGCATCAAATGTAAATAATACCACTTCAAATTGTGATTTTGTTTGTCAAGGCCCGCCCTTCTTGACAAAACCGGAGTGTTGCAGAAAGTTAACGCTGTGCATCCAGTACGTGGCTGTGTCCCTGCTGAGTCAGCCCCTGAGTAATCCTAGCAAGAAATGTGTACCTGGGGGTTCTGACCACCTGCAGTAATTTCACTTTTTAAAAATCCATTTGCAAGAGAGAGACTACTTTTAGTGTCCCAAACAAATTCCAATTTGTGCCTATGATCTGACTACATTAGTTACCCTGTATCCCCTTCCTCTTTGAAAGTTTTGTTAGGAAAACATTACTTTACCTCCTAGAAGGCAAACATAGTGGTGCTCTTGCTATAGGATTGCTGCATTTCATGAATGTGTGGGCTGCAGCCTTCTGTGTATATAACTGCATCCTTGACTTAGCCAACATGTCTTAAAGCTGGCACAGATTTTGGCCAAAGGTCATTAAAGTATTTCAGAATCTATCTGGGATGAGAGATGCCATATTATGCTCGGGTTAGTACATAATAATAATACTTTAGAGGAAGATGATTAAATAAAATCATAGAAAATGTATGCCAAAGATCTGCTTGAAACAATACTTCAGTTTCTTATATTAAGAATTGTTGAAAATAGCAGCATTAAAAAACAACTGGCTCTTTCCCAAGCTACATGCCTTTTGGATTTCCTTAAAAATTCAATCTTTACAGTTTCTGAATAATGCAACCATTGTAATTCAAGGACGCTCCCCTGCTGGTTTTGATTAATTTATTTTAACAACACAGAATAAGTCTGCTGTAGCTCCTCTGGTAATATAAATCCGTGTTACAAAGAATTCTGTTGTCTTCACCCCTCTAATAAACTACAGTGTCAGGGGTTCAGAGCTAAATAGATGGCAATACAACTTAAACAATTCATCTCTGCTTTTGCACCTGAATTTAATAGCAGGGTTTTTTCCTCTTCAACCCTTAGATAGTTTATAACTCTATCCTTATTTCCCATCTAAGTAACGCATCCAGTGAAATATTTTAATTTGTATGCAGTAACACCCATTTTAGACATTAAAAATGAGCATCTTGAAAAAATTCTACCTATGGTCAGGTATCTTAAAAAAACCCATAAAATAACCATGGCTATCTGGGCAACTTTTTTAAATTTATTGCAAGTGTCAAGACATACGCTATTTTCCTTACAGTACCTGATACTGAAATCTGGTTCTCACCTGAGTTACAGCTTTCATTAAAACTAGAATATATTTCTGGATTGCCAAGTGATCCCCCCCACCCAAGAGAAAAAACCCCAAGTAATCCCAAGTTTTTAATGTTTAAAACTTTTTTCATATGGCACTAGAGAAATTGTTATTTACTAGTTGCAGGGCTAACGGAAGAAGCTTGGAAGGACCGCAGTCTGAGAACAAAATGCACAGTGAGGGCACCTAAATACCTATTACAGTTTCTATGGACAGAAATTGAGTCGATGTACAACATAGCTGCTATTATAATAACAGCGGTTTTCAGAGGTTACAGAAATTGTCACAGTGATGTGTGACATGTAGATATTTTCCCAAATTCTAAGAACATGTGAATACTCCAGCATTCAAGCAGTATGATGAGTTTGGGGAACCACACAGCACTTTAACAGAAATTGCTGTGTTAGCTTACTTATACAATTACATACTCTTCAACTGTTTTCATTCCATGTAAATATTAAATACTTCTTTGTTTAAACTAATTTATTTAAAATATTAAGTAAAATGAAATTAAACAATTTCCAAGCTGTTTCTTACAGATTTCTGGTAAACGATCTGCTCGTTTGACATGTCGCATGTCTAATTTCAGCAGTACCCCTATGTGTGAGTGTATATACAGATGCTTTAGGGTGACATTAAACAATGTTCTATAGCTATGAATGTTTTTGTAATCCAAATAAAGTAGGTAGTGTTTTTATAACTATCAATTCTTGGGTTATGGAGAATGTCTTCAAATAGAAATGGAAAGAGGTTTATCATTACAAACAGGTCTCATTCCCTTAAAAGGAAGTTGTTTCTTTTTTCTTCTGCTTCTTTGGAGAACTGGCTATGAACTGGGAATGGTTATTGTATGACTCATTTCAGAAGAATAGCTACAGTGTAAAAAGTTCAGAAAGGATTTTAATAAAACCAAACCCAATTATCTTCTGTTTTGGGTATAATAAGGATAGTTTTAAAGAGAAAAATATCACATTTTTCAGAATGCTGTAAATCAACATAATCCTGTAGTGTTTTAAAGGGAAGGGGGAAAAGGTCAGGAAAGAATAAAACAATTATCCCTAGTTTCAGTTGTATAGATAAGACAGAAATCTCCTTTCATAAGGAAACATGACATTTACTTTATTCTGGTCTGGCCTGGAAGTGAGCTTCTGCACCCACCAGTGCAAATCACTGACTGCCAAAAACACACAACAAACTTGGGAACCATCACTCGCTTAGCTATGCACAGATAACGTGACTCTTCTACTGCACCCCACGTACTTCAGCTACTTGGAAATTACTCAAAACCCAAACACTGTAAGTCAAACTGTTTGCAATAATAAAATTACTTCAAATAAAACAACATTAATGACATAAGCAGCTATGCTGTGGACATTAGAGACTGCAAATGCTACAAGTAAATATTATTGTATTATTTCCTGCATTGCTTAAGCCCAATGGCTTAAAGGATACAATAGTAAAGTTAGGACAGAAAAAGGCCCTTTCCATATTGTTTATGATTCAGTATTTGAAACTTTTGGCATAACATAAGGACCTGAAAGAGGTAGTCTCATACCTTCTAGCTTTTCCTCGCTGTGCCATTCAAAGGGGAGGCTGATCTGAAAGTAGGAGGCAGTATTCAAGTAATGATTGTATCCTTTCATTACAACCCCTGTCTTAGTTTTTACAATTTTATATATGAAATCAGGTCTCTGACATGCCACTTAAAGTTCTGCTTTTCTGTGTGCTGCAACACTAAAGTATGCTATCTTTCATTTACAAAAGGAACAGAAACTGGTCTTATGTCTCACAAAGCTAAGTTTTAATAGGGTTTGTGATTGTTAATATTAGGAATATGCATAGAAAAAGTGATGCTAACTGGCATATGCATTTTCAAGATGCAACAGCTGGGTGAGGGATGCTGACTGTTTAGCAAGCATTCCATGTAAGACATGGAGAAATGCAAAATTTTTAAGTTCAGCACTAGCTGTTTACACATTGTTACTCTAGCAAGAGAATTTTTTAAGTTTTTTGTTTACTTTGTCCTTAGTACACATACATTGTAAAGGAATTTGCTGCGTTCATCACTTGTAGTCAAGGCACATTCTGTGTTCCCTTAAATATCAAACAAATATTATGTGGCTTCATTTTGATGTGAAAGTGCATGACCAATATTGGCCATTTATATAAATTAAAGTTTCCGAAAGTACTAGTAGTTTGGGTTTTTTTTTTTAATTTCTCATGCTTGTAGCACTATGGAACTTCTCCCTGAGTGTCCCTCCTAAGATTGCTCCAACTGAGGCTGAAGTTAATAGAAAGCAACCAAGTGATTTCAATGGGAGTTTCATATTTGGAAAGCAAAAACAGCACAGTATTTTGGCAAGACTGTCCATGTATCTGAGTTCCCATTCCTAGGAAGTTTACAGGAGAATGCTGAGCATTTCAAATTGTCATGAGACTAACTACATTTGAATCTTCTTCTGAATATATGTAGAATATTCTGTAGTCTTCAAAGCTAAATTTTAAAAGAAAAAAATGCTTCAAAGCCTGCTCCACCCCTTTCCACCTGTTTGATCAGTTGAGAATGTCCTGCCCAAACAAGGTTCATGGATGTATCACAAGCATTCAGTTTTTTGCAAACCCAAGAATCTTGCATAACTTCAGAAGACTCTATGCTTTAAAGTATAGCTTAGGCTTTACAGTATAGCTCAGGCTATACTGTAAAGGAGGACATGCACTGCTGATGCTTTCTGAGGTACCTTTGATGATGAGAGATCAGTTGCAGGCATAATTTACCATTGCAGTAGATTGTGGATAGACAGAATTTTAGAATTTGGATATTTTTAATGGATTTTTTAAAAAATATGTTTTGTAGATATCACATTTTAAAAAAAGTATGGGTGAAACTGTTGTTGCTGTTACTACTGTCCCACAGTGCTGTTCAGTGTGGGGACCTGCAAGATTAGTATTTGGAAGGAGTTAGCAAGGGGTCCTGCTGCTGGGACTGGGAGGCCAGGTAGGCAAGGAGGAGCCTCCTGTCCCATGTAGTGCTCTCCCTGATAGCAAGGGGAGTGATATTGCAAAAGACTGCAAAAGAGAGTCTGTGCTTCTTTTAAAGGCCTATCCTGGACCTGGTTGCCAAGGAGCTGCGGGAGGGAGAAGGCTGGCAGCAGAGAGGGAAATAATTCAGTTGAATTCAATTAGAGTGCATCAGTAGAATTAAGTGAACTATTAAAATAAACAGGCCCCCTAAATCAGAAATGGGTATGACCACTGAAATCAGAGTCTTCACAGATTTGCTTTATAGTATATTTAGTTATTAGTGCTAACATGAGCTACTGCACTGCACAGTAGCAAACATGCTCAGGACATGATTATGTTTAGGGTTGCACACGTGGCATTGGCCCACCTTGGCCCCTCTGACACTGGTCATTTTTCAGGATCCATAGCAGGCAGTGATGCAGCAAGGCACTAATTTCCTACAGCGACTGAGGAGCTGCCACCTTAGTTTGTGGATGAAAGGAAAACAGAAGCAACAGCATGAGAGAATAGGACTGTGAGTAAACCTTTCCTTCCCTCTCTTGCTGAGGACTCCTGCTGAACACCTGCAGAGAGGGCAACGGTTGCTCTAGAAGAATGACTCCAGATTTTTAAAATATACTGACCAAAACACTGGCCACAACTCTAATCAAGTAGACATAACACAACAGTCTTCTAATACCTTCAGATACCCTAGATCATTTTCCCTCTAAGTGGTAACTAATTGAGTTAACAGGAGCGATTTTCTTATTTAAAAGGAAGCATCCTGAGCATTTCCTGAAGACTGTAGATTTAAATTGTTCATCAGTGATATAGGTACTCATCAGCAAGCAATATCTGATTTGAATTTATAACAGGCATTGCACTTCATACTAAAGCCAGAGATTTGGGAAGAAACTGGGTGTAAGTGATAAAGTACTGCTTGTAATTGAGACAAGTGGGTTTTTTGAACAATGTAGGAATATATTTTCGGACTGCTTAGACTTCTCTTGTCAGACAGTAAATTTTGTAGATAGTTATGTCTGAGTGAAAAATCACAGTGAAAATATGTATTGATACATGAGAATAGTTAAGAGAAGGTCATATATTGCAAGAGATGTTAGGTCATGTTAGGAGAATAATACAGTGTCCTACAGAGACAACACAGATACTTATTAGCATTGAATAAAGAAGTACCTTGGTTTTTGGGTGGTATTCTGGAATTATGATTTCCTGCTTAAAAAAAAGAATAATGAAGATAACCCAAATTAATGAAGAGAACTAAAGGAAACAAGCTTCTCAAAAAGGTCTGGGCAGGAAGCAGCATACATTTTGTATCCAGAGAAAAATACTCCAAAGAAAGTGTAGTGATAGTCTATAAAAAATGTTACCTCAAACTGTTCTGGAATTTGCAGTTGAGTTCCCCTTTCCTTCAAAGGTTCAAAATGAGAAGTTTTTGCAAAGCAGAGTTCTCAAAGTTTGCAAAAGGCCAATGGTTTAGTTTATATTTTTCCCAGTGCAAAGCAAATGACTGACAGAGGTCAAACACACAATTTGAAAGTTAAGTTGTATCCCCTAGTCCCTTTCCTGTTGCTGCCTCCCCTTAGTGCTCCATTCTACAGGTTTCTGAGTTCTCATATGCATTATTTAGCAGCCTCAGCTCATAGCAACACAAAATTACACACAGCACTAGAAGAATTCCAACTTGGTATATTTTGGAGGCCTAAACACTTCAATTTAGAAAAGCAATAAAAACAGTCCTAGGCTTTCAGTATGTATTTCAGTATGCATGAGAACAAAATACAGGTGAGAATACTTCTTTTAGCTCAAATTAATAAATATAAATGTGCTCTTAAATGGATTCCATTCTAAAATGTGAATTCCTATACAAAGGTTAACATCCTGAGCAGTGGGATTTAAACCAATCACTATGGAAGAAAATCTAACAGCTAATTCTGCTGGAGGAAAATTTCCATGCTCACAGTTTAAAATGTTCTTTTGCTTGCTTCTTTTGCAATCATAAGCAGAAACTGAAAATGTTTGAAAGATTTTTTTTTTTCTCCAAGTAATACCTTTTTTGGTTATGGACCAGTGGTGCTGACAAATACCTAATTCTTGCCAGGAGCCGAAACACTAAATGGCAATCTAGTCCATTTTTGACAGTACACATGCAAGATATGGCCACATCTGTAAAACACCATTTTTTAGCAAGCTCCTTAGAATATCTAAAATTAAAACTGCAAGACAAAGCAAGGCTAGTTTCAAACATTGCTGTATAACTGCAATAATTACTTCTGAAAAAAATAGCCTGATGCACAGAACGAGAGTGACAATAGGTACTAATAATCAAAGCGTATGACCAGTTGTGTACTCACAAAGAGCTAAAGATGGAGTCCAAACCAAAAAGTCAGAAATAATATTCAAGCTTCCTATCTTGACCCATTTCAGAGTTCTGCAATATAGGTGAGAAGGCTGTAAAATTTTGCACTTACAGATTTTGAGGCGTTCGAATGCCAGGACCAAATTCTTAGCTTGGGCCCAGGACCGCTCCAGTAAACTCTTTTTAGAAACATATTTAGCTTTTGTATTGATGTGATCAGCAGAACTGATTAATGGCAATGAAATTATGCTGAAGAGCTCCAGTGGAAGAGCTGGTTCCAGTGATTGTTGCAGCAGATAGAAAGAGCTGATGAGGAGTAGGGATGACTTAAGAGTCCACACAGAATAGTCCCATTTAGCATGACAGGCCAGGATCTAAACTTATAAGTCAGATACAGCTCTTTCTGGAAATATTTATGACCTTGGGTTTCCAACTACTGCTCTTTATCTGCAAACCTGCCTTTCACCACACCTGAGATACTAAGTGGATCAGTTCTGAACACATTTTGCAGTCAGAGCTTCATCTAATCTCTCACCTTTCCCTCGTCCGTCCCCAGGCTCTAATACCTGTAGTGTGCTGCTCCAATTGCCTTCTGCATACAGACATAAGCATACAACTTCTGTCCTTGAATAATCCACTTCTAAATAATCTTTGTCTAAAAATCTGTCTTCAAACATCTTGCATTGCTTAGGCTAAGGTACCTCCTAAACTGGGCGTTGCCCTACTTTCTTCTACCCTCCCCTTGTCTTTTCGGTCCTTTTCCTCTATCCTTCCACATATATCAAATATCTGTGGTGTTAGGGTCCTCTTTTTGGCAATTTCTACCATGTGAAACAACTCTATTGTGCTTCCCCCCTATTTACTTTACTGGCATATACACATCTTTCCTGACATTTCTCATTCCTTCATCTGTCAGGTGTTTTAAGGTAAAGAATTGAACAGGCATATTTGAAAGAAACTGTTCTGGGTAAAGCTACTGGGAAGCCATGTTACACAATGAAGACAACAGTTCTGTCTGGGATTGTGAGGATTATCAAACACGGAAGAACAGTAATTTAAATGTATTAACTGCTTTGCTAGAAATACTGTGTGCACAAGAAGATAAAAATTATAATCACAGTAGATTAAACTTGGTTCACAAGCCTTCAAACATACTCAGTATGACATTCTTTTTCATTTATGCAGCTGAGCAAGTTTACTTCAGCCAGCGGGTGGGGGGTCTAAGAAAACTATTTGGACTGCATAACAAGAACACATCTGTACAGTTGAAATAGCTTTGAAGATATGCCAAATTTGTTTTGGGATTTTTGTGGTGGGTTTTGTGTTGTTTGGGTTTTTTTTTAATAAGCTGAAGGCTTTTCTAAAAGAATCCTAATATCACTTCTACCCCTCACACCAAAAATAAACTCCAAATGAAAACAGCATCAGAAATGGTCATGTAAGCATTTTTATGGCACAATACATAAACTGCTTAACCATTCAAGTCACAAAATAGTACAGCATACATATGAAAAATGGAATGGAATTAGTTTATGTATTATGTGTTCAAACAACCATCAGCCAAACACATCTTTGAAAGTGTTGATATGAAATACAGAAGTAAAGTTGCCAACTCCCAGCAAAAATCACCTGTAGATGTTTGCAAATAGCAATATCCAATTACGGTATGCTTCAGTATTTAACTAGGCTTGGCAGGGAGAAGTAAAAAAAAAAAAAAAAAACCAACCCAAAAAACTCATATTCTGGCAGTCTACAGCACGTTGAATTCTACAGCATTAACAAATGTAACCATCTTGTCCTATTTAGGAAATTTTTTTGTCTAGATTTCTTTGTTTGGGTTCGATAAAGTAACTGCAAGCTGATCCAAAATGACAATAAGCTTCATTCCAAGTGCAGTATGAGAATGCAGTCACAGATGCTACTTCACTGCTTGTCCATAAGCAGCATTGTAAAGGGTCTGTTAGACTCTTAAAAAAAAGCAGTCTATTGGCAGCTACCTTTCAGACAGAATTTGCTAGTATTACTGATTTACTACATTTGTACACAAAACAGTAATGTACATAAATTTCAAGACAGTGTATCAAACTCTCATACAATATAAATGTTCTAAGCATGCAGTTTGGAAGGGCTGGATTGTATTCAATGCTCTGGGAAAAAAAAGTTAAAATTCCTCCTGTGCAGCTAGATTTGGAAAGCAAGAGACCCCAGATGTGCTCTGCAGTGTTTTATGTGCTTGTATCAAGAACATTACGCTACTCAGTACAAGTCAGGCCTATGCTATCCCATGACATAGGCCACTGGCTTTCATACACCCAGAGCTTCCATGGTCCACACTGAAGTGAAAACAGTTTGGACAAGGTGCCTGACAACAGCACTGGCAGTGTCATTCCTAGCAAAGAGCAAACACCCAGACATGGCTGGGCCTTCCTCTACAGTGTGCACGATAGCTCCCTTAGAGTGGTAAATAAGTGGAAACATTGGAAAGATATTTGCCATTTTCCTTCTATTTTCTCTGTTCCCCACATAACGTAAATGTAAATTTAAATGTTCCATTTTAAATTATTAGAGATTCAGATTCAAATTAACCTAAATGTGTAACTATCTTTTGGCCACATAGAGGTATTGACTTTCCCTCCTCCCTTTTCCTGATCTTCTTCCTTCATCATGAAATTTCTTGTTTCAAGAGAGCTAACTGGAAACTTCAGGCTTCCAGTTCTCTGTCAAAACTTGCATTTGAATCTCACAAGGGTGCAATGGGTAAAGCACATAGAAATTTCTTTACAAGGACCTACTAGTAGCTGTGCTCTTGGTTCTCCTGTGGTCACTGTGAAGGAGACTGCTCCTGTCCTTGCAGAACAATCCAACAATCCTCTTTCACAAGTAACTGAACACCGTAGAGCTTGGTGGAAGCATTACACGGAAGGCTGTCATAAGTTATTGCAGTCTTATCTTTGAGCTTTTTTTTCCTTGGATGAGTTTATTTTTTCAATCCTAACACAATTTTGATATAATTTTTGGCCAAAAAACAAGGCTAGTTTTGTGTCAGAACAGCCTAGTATAATGTGTCAGAACCTATTTTAATCTGCTTATTTAAGTCTTCCAGAACAACATTTTAGGCCTTCCCACCATACAGAACTATGCCTACCTTGAATGGTTTGTTTATTTGTACTCAGGATAGCTAGGCAACAAGTGGGCAAAACCTACCCATAAGCTGGCAAAACCACTTTGTATCAAGCTTTATATCCAACTTTTTTTTATTTCAAAAGATGAAATTGAATGCAAAATCTAGACCAAAAACATGAATTTCGGGGTTCTAATGTTGTCTTCATCTTTTTTTTTTTTTTTTTCAAAAAATTAATACCACTACCACCCAGCATCACTGACAGAAACAATGGTAGCTTTAACTTCTGGTCCAAATCCTGCAGACCCTTGGCATACCTAACTCATATATGCTTCTTTTACCATCAACTGAAGATTCAGTTTTGATTATTCTTTATCTGCTCCCCATTAGAACACACTGAGAGCAATGCACCATGACCTATCAGCCACCTAAAATGAGCCCTTGCCAGAGGAAGTTTGTGGTACCTGATGAGCTGTGCCTCTGCATAGAGGGTCTAGCATATTACAAAGCCAGACACATTGTGGAGCCCCACGGTGTGAAGTCTGTCAGGCCATGCACTTCAGTGTAAGGCTGGTTCATCTGCCCCTGTATCAGAGTCCTGGAACTGGAAGTACTGGGGAGCACAATGGAGGGATACAGGAGCTGCTCGGACACGTTCAGTCAGGTGAAACCAGATTTATTAGCCCAAGCTCAGTGTTATTGCTGCAGTCAGCAAAGGCAAGGAGGATGCTGCGGCCAGCTTCGGGAGCAGGGTGAAGTGGATATAATAGAGAACAAATCTTGCCAATTTTTTCAAGTATGGCTTGGCTGCAGAACTGTTGAGAATCATTACTGTATAATATATTAGATGTGCTTGAACATGTTAAATTTCTTGTTTTCTTGGACAATGAAACAATCCTTCTTTAACGTACTATAAATTACTGTAAAATACAAATTGAGATATTCTGTTGATATGTGGGTTTTCTTTCTGGTTTTGTTTGGTTTGGTTGTTATGCCTGGTTTCTAACAAAGCATAACTTTCAGTCCACATTCATGTCAGCAATGGCCTTATTTGAAACAGCAATTCTTCTCAAGGTGCCTCGCAGGGTGATGACCCTTAATTCCAGACATCCCAGATTTGATTAAAGCCACATGAAACAAGTTCATCTTTGTAACCCTGCGCTAGCATATTGCCTGCTTTCCTCAAACACACAAAGAGCTTTTACTAAGACTACACTAACTCATCTTTATATTGGTCAGATTTTCTTAAACTTTGTTTCTCTACCACAGTTCAAGCCCCAAACCAGGTACAGAATTGTGAACTCCACTAGCAGCTAGATCAAAAACAAGATCAAGAATGAAGCATGGGGTGCCACATGTATTCCTTTAAGAAAGAGCCCTTTTGTGAGACACTTGTTCTATCTATATATGTATACTATCTATCTATCTATCTATATTTTTAAGTAAAACAGAAAAAATCCTAGCATTTATAACTAAAGTGAGAGTCTCAGTATCTCAGTAGTAATGAATGTCCACTTTGCTCTTTCCTGGCTTACTTCATACACAACACCATCATCCAGAGGAGACAGCATGGAGCCTGTGTAAAGCTTTGTCTGACTAGTGACTTGTGAGTTAGGCAAGAAGGAACCTTTCAGTGTTGCCTCTGTAAAAGCAGACATCTTCCTCCGTGCTCTCCCACAAGATCAAAAATATGTGCTGTCAACAAGGACAATTATTACAATCAGAAGCATTCCTCCTGAATGAGGACCAGAGCCATTTTCGTTTTAAATCCAAGAACAAAACCATCTTTTCCTATAAGACAAGATATTCCACTCTCCTCTTCTTCAGAAGTAAACTGCCTTTTGTCTTCCCTGGGTTTATAAGGAGATGAAATCATATACTTCAAGTCAGTGGCTATTCCTGTCCCTCCCAAAAGTAGCTGGCTAGGAGGGAGAGGAGGGAAAAAAGGAACAGAGAATGCAAGGGCAAACCCACAAAGCTCTTTGGGGAATTGGACAAGTCAAAAAAAAAAAAAAAAAAAAAAAAGGCAACTCACAACTGCCACACCACTAGTAACTGTACAATCATTAAAGAGGAACTACTCTGGATTTATTAACCATTTTAAGACAAGATCAACAAATATGATACAGGGTTGTTCAATATAAGACAAACTATGGTCCTTACCACATTATCATAGTGATACAGAGCACCTAAACCCAAGCAAAGGACCACCCTTTGTGAATTCTCTTTCCCTGTGGATGATCACTACCTTCATTACGGCTGTTTTCTTTTTGTTTAGATGTCAAAAGAAATCTTGTTGGTTTGGTCCCTCTCTTGCTCTCTGAGGCTTGCACATATAGTTTATTAAAAGTTGGTAAGATCTTGATGATCATAGTTTAGCAATTCCCATTTAAATTCCCAAACCCCCTTTTCCTTCCTTCTCAATCAGCTGCTCTGATCAAATACAGGCCTTGTATTGATTCAAGTTTTGAAATCCCACTGGAGATGACTCAATCCAATGGGATACACATGGAAATTGATTAATAATGATAGTTTTACTTTTCATATCCACTTTAACTTATTTTTATCCATCTTTTCTCATCCTGGGGAAAAAAAAAAAATAAGTCCCACGTTGCACTTAACTTTTTAACAGATAAAGAAATCAAGCACTTCTAAAGTTTAAAGTGTCAACAGATCCCCAACTCCATCATCAAATCATCACTGTTCAGTACTTTCAAGAATCCAGAGTGAGTATAAAACATATGAAATAATGTGCAAGTGATCCTCCAATATGATAATATCTAATTTATTATAGTTGTTTTTTCTGGCTTTTAGCAAACTAATGCTGAATGCTATTTTCTTACTTAAGAGCACCACATAATGTTATGTGCTTTTCTAACTTTCACAGTAGATACCCATTGGTGATTACTTGCAATAATAATCCACTTCCAAACAAGTGTAGAATAATTACAGCACATAGAGTAAAATCTCAGGCTCTGAATATATTAAGCCCAGCCACAGAAATTATCTTAAACTCCCAGCCCCCCAAAAAAATTGTCAGACATGGAGGCCTTTTCTTTAAAGAAGATGCAGACAGAAGATTCAGTTGATAAAACACTAACCAAAACAGAGATTTACTGATTTATCTTCTGTCCATAAGCACGTGTACGTTTTCTCAAGGTTATGAAGTGCTAATTATCCCCAAGGCTAAAAGCAAATTCCTCATATAATAAATCCTAAGCATAATGCGGCCACTACAGTTACAATACAGTGTATAAAATCAATCAGTCCTCTAATAGTTCAAATTCTAGCTGCAAAAATACTTCTGTTCATTGAATTATGAGACAGGAACCCATTACGAGCCCTGGAAAGCAATTCAATCTTACTAATATTCCATCAGTGTAAAGAGCTTGTAACCTTGTCTGAACATTAAATTCTAGATTTTAAAAAATGTAAAAAACACTTTAAAAACAGAAAAGTAATTTAATACTGTTTTTTAAATTGTGGTTTCACTTTCTGTAGGAAGCAAATGTTCCTGTGGGGATCACCTGAAGGAATGCCAAATATCCATAATAGACTTTAGTACTGCATTTCATATAGTAGCGCAAACCTTTTCACAAATAAGCAAGCTAGGAGAACCTTAGCTGAGTTTCAAATGAGCCTGAAATTGCTTTGTTGTTTCTTCAGTTTTCATGTGGAACCAAGTGGAATGGAGCAATTTTAATTGAGTTTTGCAAGGAGATTTGTTTTAGTTCATTCAAATTCAACGTGAATTTCCAAGCATATAAGCTGTTTACATGGACGTATACACAGAAGGCAAAAATTTTCAGTCATGCTTGTGGCTTTGAAATGCAAAGCTATGAAAGCTACATACTTAAGAGTTCATAATTAAATGAAGGACAAGTATCATATCTAGCTTCCTCTTCTAAACATCTGTAAAAGATTAATTTATCATATTTGATTTCTTAAACGTTAGCATTAGTTATGTTTATAGAACAAGCATCTTTGCACAGGCTATACAACAGCAATTGTAGAATATACATACAACAATATATGTGCATGTACTGTGGAAATATAAATAAGCAATCAACAAGACAGGGAGTAGTATGCTGTGCGCATATATATATATATATATATATATATATATTTGAGACCAGTTTTCTCAAAAATTGTTGCAAGTTTTGTTTTTCAGATCTTTGGGGCTGAATCTACAACTCATAAACACTGACTCCTATCTACCTTCTCAGCTAGAAGTAACATATGACATACACTAACAATAGCAATAACCCAGCAGAGTGCTCAAGCACAAAATTTGTATAAATATACAAGCATTAATTAACACAAAGGCTATCTGCTTAAAATTAGATTCATGCTGATATATTTGGCTGAACCACAGCACATATAACTGTCAGCCAGTACACAACTACATTCCTATGAAACATAAAATAGAACCAACAGAAGTAAAAATTTATTTATATGGATTCTATTGCCACAAAACTGAACAGTTTCATATGATATGAGACCCTACAACTTAATGCCAGCAGTATTTGTTACACCAGTCCAAAGAGCACATCCTCTCAGCACAGAATCATAGAATTGTTTAGGTTGGAAAAGACCTTTAAGATCATTGAGTCCAACTGTCAACCATGCCCACTAAACCACGTCCTGAAGTGCCTTGTTTACGTGCTTTTTGAATACCTCCAGGGATGGTGACTCCACCACTTCCTTGGGCAGCCTGTTCCAATGCCTGACAACCCTTTCAGTGAAGAAATTTTTCCTACTATCCAATCTACACCTCCCCTGGCACAACTTGAGGCCATTTCCTCTCGTCCTATCACTAATTACCTGACAGAAGAGACCAGTACCCACCTCACTACAACCTCCTTTCAGGTAGTTGTAGAAGGCGGTAAGGTCTCCCCTCAGCCTCTTTTTCTCCAGGCTAAATAACCCAAGTTCCCTCAGCCGCTCCTCATAAGACTTGTGCTCCAGGCCCCTCACCAGCTTCGTTGCCCTTCTCTGGACACGCTCCAGCACCTCAATGTCTTTCCTGTAGCGAGGGGCCCAAAACTGAACACAGGACTCGAGGTGCGGCCTCACCAGTGCCCAGTACAGGGGAACAATCACCTCCCTGCTCCTGCTGGCCACACTATTTCTGATAAAGGCCAGGATGCCGTTGGCCACCTCGGCCACCTGGGCATACTGCTGGCTCGTATTCATCTAAAAGATACGGCTCTTTTTTTCCCTTTTGCAAGCGAATGATAACTTGAGTTCTAAATTTAATCTGCTGAAATGATTTCAAGTGTTAAATTTCTGTATATAGTAGAGAAAGAGCAGGACAGAACAAAAAAAACACAACAGCCTCACACAGACCATTGGGGAAATGCTGAGTCCCAGTGACAACGACAACAGAAAAGGTAGGTTTCTGCAGTTAAAAGCTGGAGCCAGTCAGGTTCAGATGCTTTGTAATCACTGTCATGAGTTTAGGCTTCCATTCATAGGATTTAGAAATGGAGATGTGAAAAAAATAAACTGTAAAGAATCACAATGGTTATTTCACATAGACTGTTCATCAGAAAAATAGCAGGAAGGTTGTATCATCTCTCTTTAACGTTCAGAGATGGATTCACGTACTGAGCTCTGTGCCACAAAACAATATATTTCTTTAGCAGAGTGTGCAACTTAAAATAACCTCAGCTTCTTTTCTCTCACACTTTCAATTTACAGTTTCTTTAAGAAATTATAACCTTAAGTTTCCTTTCTCCTGCCCTTCTGGACCCAGTCCTGAAGTCTAAATTGGTCAGCTTAATGTAGCAGTTTTTCATTTTGCATGTCCCACAAAACTTGCTCTTCTGGCTTGCTATTCACCCAGGCAGGTTCTAACCACCAAGTCCTTCGCAAGTCCCTTGCAGTTTTGCCTGCAGAAGCATCTCGGGAAAAATCAGTGACTTACAAAGGAAGTTCTGAGAAGGCCAGAGCTGAATGAACTTGCAGAACTGCAAAACTGTTCTTGTCTAGGAGATAACTGGGGTCTAAAAAGGAAATTTATAATAGCGGTTGCAGTTAGATCTAAGTGTTGACTCGCTTTTGCACCTGTGTGTAAGCACTGAAGCAGATGATTGCATGGCATTACTACTTCCTGAGTGGGAACTGTATAACATAGGATCAAGATCTGGGTCATCTTACTCCTTCCTATCTTCAGCAAAGGAGCACTGACCTTTCTGGACTAGGAACCTCAGAGAAAATCCTGGTTTTACCAGGACTAGGAGACAGTAAACAGCCACCAAATTTAGGGTGTCTCTAAAGCAGAAGAGCTCTGCCCCCACAGCTATTTCAGCATAACTATACCAATGGATATCTCCAAGTTTCTCTGTAGCATAGTGGCACCTTCTGCGAGGTGTTCAAACTATGCCACTGAAAGAAATTTTAGGACACTATAGCAACATCTATATTGGGGTTTCCTAGCGTGCTTACCTGAAGGAGGAAATATGTTGGGGTTTTTTTTTCCCAATAATCTTATCCAAAACAGTTATGTCAGCAACATTTTTTGTGTAGACTTAGTCCAAGCTAGAATAAATCAACTACCTACAGACTCTGTGCTCAGAGACCTGGCAGTCATTTTCTCCCATCTTCTAGGCCATAAGTAGACATGATTGTTTTCTTTTTTTGTTTCTAGGAGACATAGGTTAAAATAATTTTAAAAAGATATCATGTTGAATATGCAAATAGATAACAAGATATCTTGGGAATGAATGTACCCACATAAAAGATGAAACATGGAAAAAGAGGAAAATAGAGCTGAGTGAAGGACTTTCTAGGACTTTTACCTAATGAGTAGGTAAAAATGATATAATGATGCTAAATGGTAAGAGTTAATAACCTTAGCCTTGCACAGGGAACTGTGGTTCACCATCAAAGAAAAAAAAAGAGAAAAAAATTGAGTCTTGTTAAACTTTAAAAGTGTGATGTAGATGTAAAGCATTAGAAATTACTGCCTTATTCTTATACATGTATCACTTTCTACAGAGTTTAGCTAGTGATTTTACATCAAAGAGAAGTAGAATCAGGCCTGCTGTCTGGCAGCCTGGTCTCTGGCTGAGTCTTAGCTCCTTATGGATTTACACAAGTGCTACATCCCAGATCTGGGCCAGCATGGTCTGGTTGCCAATCATAAGTTTACCTTTTACAGTAGTGATGATGGAAACTCAAAGGCCTGGAGCTTGAGCTGAAGCTCAGAAGTCCCTTGCACACACAAACTGTCAAGCACTGTTGAGGATATAAGTCTGGACAATCCTTTCAGAGGATCTTACAGTGCTGCTGTTTCTAATGCTGAGTACCAAAAGGGCAGAGTTACATATGAAAATGCAGGCAACAAGTAATGTTAACTACAATTACTTTAGCACTGAAAATTACCAGAATGGAAGCTTATACAAAAGTTTGGAAAGAAGTGCTTATAGTCTCTAAATGGAATGTGAAACTGCTGTATAAGGGGCGGATTCTGTTCCCATTATAGCCATTGCAAGTTTTTCCCCGCATTGCATGTCTATTTATATCTGATTTATCTGGAGAGAAAAAAAAAGAAAAAAAAAATCAACAAAAAACCACTAGTGAGCTAATGAGGACTTTTGGACACAATGACTTTAAAGTTTTCCAACTTGCTTTACTCCTTGACATGATTTATGGATTCATCTCCTGCTGTTCAGCTTTAGTGCACCACGAGGAACAAGGCTTCCAAACAAACTGAATGCCATTTGTTTGCAACATACTTAGACAATAGCTTCCCGAGGATCTTCTTTCTCTCGTTCAATTTCCCATTTCACTAAACATTGTCCAAGTACTACTGAGATGCATTCAGTACAATTTTCCTACTGAAAGAATACATTTCTTTTATCAGTTTGCACAACTATTTCCAACTTTTTGTGGAGAATATTATGGATAGTAAACAGTAAGTCCTACTCTCTCACAGCAGAATATGAGTAACTCTGATTGGAATTAGTATCTATTTTTATTTTATTCTTTGGAAGAATCAGTACTGAGTCAGGTCCAATTATAAGCAGATTTGTTGAAAGCATTTTCTTTTCAGCAACAATCGTTGTCATCTAAAAATGTGTGTGGGTGTCTATGCACTTTTATTTTGCTATACTTACTGCAGAGAGGAACTCTCCCTGATAGCTTTAAGCAGTGATAAGCAGGCAAAAAAAGTCAACAAATATCATCAGGGTAAGTCGCTTATTTGAGACTAGGGAGATCCCAGTGTATTCCCTGATAACAGAATTACAAAGGACAGGTAGAGCTGCTAAGACCATTCACTGTAATTATAGAATATTTAAGTATGTATTCAATACCTAGTCTGTTTACCTTAAGAATACATCACAAAAGAAGGCATCTGAGGGCAAAATACAGTCTAAGGAAAAAATAAGTAACTTCACCATTAAAAAAAAAAAACCAACAATCCAACCTGTTTAAAACAAGCAATATAGGTTTACCTCAAAGGTGGTATCCCCATTCTTTGTGGAAAAAGAAGAATTGGAAAAATGATCTCTTAAATGTGTTTTATTCAGAGATTCCAGGATACAAAGAAATTCATATTAATAACATCCTGTGTAAAACTGAAAAAATACAGGCCATGAGGCACATGGGAGTGAAGTGACTGTAAGTTTATATTTTAGGATAATGCTCTGCAAAGACTTTTTGAACATTTCCGTGCTTGGCTTTTGTACAGTAAGTATGCTGTGAGATTTCAGGCTGACCTTTAGCTTTTGGAAATGCTGAAGTTTGTGCTTGCAGAACAAGCCTGCACATTTCAGCTAAACAGAAGAAGAAAAAACAGTGAGGAATGTTTTGTTATGGGGTTGACTCATTTATTTTAAACAAAGGAAATACTGCTGATTCAACAAAATATAGGTAGAGATGCTTTAAGTGGAAAGTAAGGGAAATGTTTGATCTGGTGAGCAAAATCTAAGTAAAGGGACATTTTTCTATAGATGGTTAATAATGGTTGCCATTACATAGATGGTAAGTGAAAAGGTATTTCTTTTGCCCTGCCTTGTCTTGGATTTCTGCATTGCATATAGCTTCCACAGCCAATGCCTCTTCCAGTTCCATGTCAAATCCAGCTTATTATCCTTTACGTTCTAACACTCCGACATAAACTGCTGATGAGGGAATGGGGTAGGAGGTCTCATTTACTTATTGGGTGCAATCTGCTGTGGAGGAACACAAAACATGCAACGAAACTGTCCACAGGATCATCATGATGGTTGCCCAGCTCCCTGCTGGAACTGCACTTGCAACTCATCTCTCTCAGGCTGTACTGAGAGATAGAATGGGATAATACTTGCCTTTTGCCCTTCTTTGATCATCTCCTTATCTGCAGAAAGGACTGTGGGATGTGTGTCAATATCCTAATCAATATTCGTCCAATTAAGGAAAAAAAACCCCCACAACTAACAGTCATTTCCATATGAGTAAGCAAGCTCAATCCTCTTTTGAGTTCTCACAAGTCTACGTAAAACTCTACTAAAATTAGAATGTTGTCCTTTTTAATTCATCACAACTCCAATATCTTAGTCTGAGACAATGCCAGCAGTTTTCAGACCCACTTTTCCCAGTAGACTGCTTTAAGGGACTTTCATACTGGGAAATATAGCTAATGTCTTGTTTGTTCTCATATCTGGCTTGGGACAGCAGAGTTCCAAAAGAAATACAGGAGTTATTTGTTTATGTTAAGATATAGCCCGGCTCTAAGATGTCATCTCATTTCTGATTTCTCCCATAAATTTAGTTCACTCAGAACCAGATGCTTCTTATTCAGAGTGATTAATTGTAAGAAAACTTCTTAATATCTGTGTTTAAGGTTTCTCACTTCATCTCATTTGAGTGTGAAAACAGACAAGAATGAGGTGCAGAGAGTAAATGTTGTTCCAGAGGAAAGTGGAATAATTTTTCAGTTCACAAGCTGAAGAACTCACTCTCAGCTCTTCTAAGCACAATACTGTAGGGTAGTCAAAACTGGCTTGAACTTCTCATATTTCCTTTGAACATTATTGAAATAATTTAAAATTAAAAATTCTTAATACTTTGAATGGAAAAGTTTCTGCATACCTACTTACTCCACGTTTGATGATAGGGTGACTGCTTTTGTGACATTGTTCTCATAACTTACTCATTTGCTTCTGCAAGGGCAGGATACATGCGTGTTGCATGTAGGGGTGGATGAAAAAAAAAATAAGATGCCATTATCCTCATGCCCTCCCCCATTTCCCACAGAAATAAAGAATGAAGCTAGTACCCGTTCCTACACCTTTAAAATTTCCCTCCATGGTGGAAAATCACCTCTAGCAGGAACTCTAGCGACAGCTATGCTAGGAACTGCAGAATTACAGAGGGTCAAGCAACCTCCTTAGATAGTATTTGTTTCTTGTGATACACAGTGTTTGAGACTGGAATAATTTTCTGAGCTCAAGTTGAAAAATCGGGTGTAGAGATAAGAGCTCAAAAATCTCAGCTAAATCATTTTGCCTAGAATTTGGGTTACAAGCAGCCTCCCCCCCCCTCCATGTTGCTGACTAAAAATAGGTACTGAAAAATGACTAATTGCTATTTTATACATAAGGGAAGGCTTGGCAAGAAACATATATTTGCAGAAAGTCAGGTGGCTGGCATAGGTCATCAGGAATTTTGAGTTACAGAAAAATGAGAATCAGGGGTATAGAAGAAAGAAGTCCAAGGGCCTTGAACCTGATGGAGATCATTAACAGTAACAGTCAGAAATAGCAAGCTCCAGTGCCTTGTGTGCATTCAACTTAGTTGATTATTTCCTCATCTTCCTCAGAATGTGAATTTGAGCAGATGAACCTTATGAAGGCTGTGTAATCCACACAGCATAGAGTGCTTTCAGGTATTTCCCCCTTTTTTTTTTTTTTTTTTTTTTTATGTACCATAAGGCAAGGAATAATTCAGAATAATCACAGAGCAAGAGGATTTTCTGATAAGAATACAGAGGGAAAGAAGAAATTGCCTAGAAAGGCAAAAAAAAAAAAAAAAAAAAACCACAAAAAAAACCCACACCAAAAACCCACCCAAACCAAAAAAAAACCCTGTCAGAATTGGCCAGGAAACTAAGTTTCCATTCCACTACTATTTTGGGTGTATCTTCAAGTGTTAGTAGCTTTAGGTTTTATGGATCATGTTTGAAACCACTGCAGTCTTTGTAATAACAATTGACATAATTAAGCCAACTTTATCTAATTAAGTTAGCCATCTAAGTAAGATTGATTTCTACTTGGTTTATTACAAGAGATTTTGAGAAGACATTTTAATAACAAATATACAGCTGGACCACAAGCAAATGTTAAAAGATGGTTTGGTGCCTTATAAGAATGTATCTTGTACATAGCAAATTCTCCCCCTCCCTTTTTATATACTATGCTGCTTCAAAATACATAGATGCTGTTACCTTTCCCTAATTTAGGGAAAACCTGGAGAACAGAGCTGGATGAAGCATAAATCTCTACATAGTCATAACTAATTGTAGGGAAAGAATTTAGCATTTCATGGTCCACATGTATCTGTATATACTTGAGGGGCAGTACATAACATTCCCAAACTTATTCCTCAGAGCTGAAGCTATACTTTATACATATTCAATGACTACCTACAACTATCATTAGTATTTCAGAAAATCTCATGCCATTTTGGTACTAGACATTCTAAATAGGAATCCAGTGCTGCTGTTGTGACACAATGCTTCTCAGAGCAAGTCTAGATGCAGTAATTGATCAAGCGAATAGACAGCAGTGCTAAATGGAATAGTTAGTGATCTTGCTTTACCCATGCCAGGAAGCGTTTTGGTTTCATCTTACAACTCACTGCATAAACACCGTAACAAGGAGAGACTTCCCAAAAATTTGTGTGTGTGAGTTCCTGTTTTCTCCTCAGTATTTCAGTCCAGATCTGTTCTTTTAGTGTGTAGAGCCTCTTCAATAGAGATGACTCATAATGTGTAAGTATTCTCCAAATGCAAGATGAACAAGCATCTGCAGGGGATTAGGCTGACATCAAAATCACTCCAGATTCTCTATATTAGACATGAACTTGGGTCAGGAAAGAACTGTAGCACTTGTTCACTGAATCATTCTGCCACTTAACTCATCTTAGCCATACTTTAGAAGGTAATTACATTCCCAATAGCAAAAGTGATCTGAAATCAATTTTGCCAGATAAGTCTAGATGAAATGTACTGATTAAGGCACTGGGAGCTATACGAGTCTTATTTTTCATAACCAGACCTTGTTATAGTCACCAACAGGCTTGCTAATGCAAGTGGAGTAATCTTTTAAAGATGATTGCAGAATCCTCTCTGGCACAGAATATAGCTTCCTGCATTGACCCCAAAAGAATGGGAGACATCATACAATACAGTCCATTCTGTGGCTACTGCCGTCTACTGTAAAATGAGTCTGGACCTTATGGAGTCTAAGGAGCTCTGTGCTAAGTTATTCTAGAAAGAGATGCATTTATCTTCTCTTATGCTATTTTCTCAGACACAGAGGTAAAGTTGTCCTGCTTTGGCTGTCATTTTCAAGGATTCACATTATAGGCACTCTTTCTCTCAAAAATATGTCCAAGATGAAACAAGGCTGTGTTTAGAGTACAATTCAAGACATGTTTGTATGGGCCTTTTCAGTTACTGTGGCAACTATAGATTCAGTAAGGTCCTGTAGACTGGCCTCCTGGCTGTTTTGTCCCCTTTCCCATAAGGTTATTTAGATGGTTGCTAGTATTGACCATAGATGTGTGGGGCTGCTTGCACCTTGTGAGATTACATACTCCACTGATTTGAGCTGAAACCACCCCATATCTACCAACTACGCTTATGACCTCTTGCAACTGGGCTTTGTCAAAACCTCAGTCATCATGAATTAGGACCTAGAGCCAGAGTAAAAATTCACTCGAGAACAACTGAAAACCTGCTTCTAGCCCTAAGGATTAAATAAGCCTAGGCAATGCCCGACAAATTTGCTTAAACTCTTCTAAAATCCTCCAGTGAAGGAGTTTCCAGGACCCCTAATTTAGCAAAGTCTTTCATCATCCTCAGAAACATTGAATATGTAAGCTTAAATTTTCTTTGCTGTAGAGTTGATTTCTTGCTGCTTTTAGCCTACAAACAAGAACAAACAACTGTACTGCCTTCTTTATAATAGTTTCCTGCTGTGAAGTGGTTAAGTCCTCTCTCCCATCTCTATAGTTGGTTTTAGTCTTTTCTTTTCCAAAAAAGAAAGACTGAATACACGAAATTCCTCCACAGCTTCCTCATAGGTCATGCTTTCTAACTCTTTTAGCATACTTGCTGATCTACTTTGGACCCTTTCCAATTTGCCCACATCTTTCTGAACTTGACAGAGTACTCACAGCGCCAAATAAAGATGAATAATTACCTCCCATGTTCTACAGATTGAGCTATCCTATTAGTATGGCCCAGGATCACATTTCCCTCTTTCCTTAAGGAAAAAAACCCCAACAAATAACAAAAAACCCTACCACCTACCTCCCGCTCCAGTCTTCCCTTGTTTATTTTAGAAACACACTAAATGTCCCCCAGAACCTTTGCAGCTGAACTGGTGTCAGCAAGACACTTCTTGTTTTTATAAATTCCATTTCTCTTTCCCAAGTGGAGCAGTTCACATTACTCTAAAGAATTATCTCATTTTACTTTTTGTCTTCCATTTTCCAGATCATTTTGAACATGGCTCTTATAATGCCAACAATCACACCCAGTGGGCTCTCATTAGCCAATTTTATGTGTATACTTTTGCTTCACTGAAAAATTAATGAAAAAAGTCATAGAAGGGGATCAATCCGTGACATAAGCCTGTAACACTGTTTGAATGCAGAATGTTACTTCAAAAAAAAAAAAAACCAAACAAAAAAACCCCCCTGTTTTCTAAAGGATCTAACCTTGCACAGTGCAGGCAGACAACGATAAATGCCTTGAAAGGCTTGTGAGAAAAATCCTTCCCTGAAGTCTATGAGCACAACATTAATAGTTTTCTAATCAAAGATGGAATCTTGTTGCAATAAAACATGGTATGCTTTGTGTAATAAAACACAGAAACTCACAGAATATCTATCATTAATGATAATAGACAATTTTCAAATCCATGGGGATTTTTTCCTGCCTAGAGAGATTTGGTGAAAATCCTTATGTCCCCACATCAAATAACATGTGAGATGAGAGAGAAACACAAAAAAATGCTGTATCAGAAAGGACTTAGTGAGGACAAAAAAAAAGAAAAAAAAAAAGATAAAATGTCCCTGTCTCAGCTAAATCAAACTTCTGATTCTTACCGTTAGTCTAAAGAGACTGTAAAAATCATATTAAGAAATGTGAAAATGGTACTGACTAAATAAGTAGCAATACTTTTAATGTGCAGTATGAACGTGCTATACCTCCATTAGAAATCATATTAGGATGGCTTTTAATACACCTGCTTGAATACTTCATATCAAAATATTCCCCTTTGGAAAACAGTTTTAAACTCAGTAGTTTTGGAGAAAACGTCTGTGTTTTCACAAGGAAAAGCCCCAAGCTTTCTGGGTTTTTTTAGATTGGTTTCTGGTTGGGGTTTCTTTTTTTTAACCTCCCCTCACCCTAACTGAACAGCTTTTAGTGTTCATATTTCACTTCTGTCAAAAAATATTCAGATACAGAAAATTACAAAAAAGCCAACCAGAACGGTAGCTGCAGATAATATATTTTTTCATGTCCTCAGTACTACTTTCCCCGAGTTTTAATTTCGGCTTTATCTCCCTTTCTTTTTCCCTCTGCCTTGTTTCTCTGTTCCCTTTTACAACATATCAAGACAACAACCAAAAATTCATAGGATAGTTTTAAACTACATATGCAGGGTAGCAAAGAGTACTCTGGTCTGCAAGTAGCAGTTCCTTAAAAAATAATCATAGTTTATCTAATTGTGCCTGTATTTGGTCTATTAAGTAAAAAAATCATCACAATACTGACACAGATTTGTAAATTACTTTGTGTGAGCCCTACAGTGGCCATTTCTGACAGGGAATGACTAGGAAGTGTGATTGTAAGGTAAGAGAATAATAATTCTCCTATGATCAGACATTTTTATTTTTCTGTGTAGTGGATTCACTGCCCTCTACTGCTTAAAGATGAGAGCAAACCCATTAGGGAACAGCTTAACTTCTCTCAACAAGCCAACTGTAATAACCTGACTTGGAAAACCTGCAATAAGAAAATAGTAGTCTCGCCTGCTTCTTACAGAGAATTAAACTTTGTACTAGTAGTAAAGCTTTTCATTAAAATAACATGCAATTAGAGTGAAGGTCTTATTATCTCATTAAAGTAAAATGTTTGAACTACATTATACTGCTTTGTACAAAGGGCACAGTACGTGTGTGCACCCAGGCAACAGGAGTAAAAATATTCAGTAATTATCAAGAATTTGAGACATGTAGAGTCTTGGATCTTCAGTAATGTTTAATGTTTAAAATCCCACCCTGGCTTCAGACCTAATAGTAAATGAAGATCTAGTCAATACATTCATTTGATGAAACGTGTGTTTACTTAAAGTGAGCTGTAGTCATATTTGACTATACAGGTACCTAGACAACTAATCAGAGGTCAACATCTGAAACCAAGACTTTGGGTGTGTCCATACAGTACAATGGAAAGGACACGCTCCAGCTCTGGACAAGCTCTTCAAAACCTACTAAAATAGTTTAATACCTCACCTTACTATAAGGTAATATAACTTGAGATTGAATGGCAATATCGAATTCCACCATCCTACTTCTAATATGCAAGCTAGCTTGTTCAAAGAGATATTTGGGCCTTCTGGTGGTAATCAACATGATATACAGATCCAGATTTTAAAAGTGCAAGCAGCTTTTGAACTGTGTTTAGTATACATGGGGATTTTCAGCACAGCATTGACTGTACTGAAAAAAAAAATGTGACTTGTATATAAATATTTGATCTATTTAAGATGTAATGGCATAATGTAATGGTACTTAGGTCACTGATCTCACAAGAAGCGTAACAACAGTAACAAGGGCAGTAACAAGGTGAAAATGGCAAGTATATTTTTATCTCAAGATAGCAGCTGGTGATAACATCATCACGCCTATTCCAATAGCGTAATTTCACATTGCAAATATGTAAATACCAATTCAACAGCTTGTTGAGCACTTCTCACTCTGTTCAAGTAGTGCCACACTTGCTTAAGATGTTCTGGGGATCACAGTAACTTGCCAAGAGAAACTGATTAGGAAGAGAGGCAGCTAACACCAGCCAATTAATAATCCTCAGGAAGTACTCCACACTGAGGGTTGGTTTTGTGCATTTTTTTGTAAAAATAGATTTCATTTTAAGCAACTAACATACACTGCATTCTATAAGAGTCCTCACTGATGCTGCTTCTTACGCAGCCATTTTCAGATTATATTTGGAAAACTGTCTTTACTCACTCATATTGAACGCTGCCCATTCCCTGCTAGGTAGCTATCAGTCTTTCCTCCCTCTCCGGATACCGTTTTTTACTGTCTTAGTAAAACGCACAGCCTTTTCTCTAGGCATCGCTCTGTGTCTTAGCTGTACATGTACCTGGTGAATGACAGTTTCAGCTATCTTCATCATCACTATTAGCTACTTCAACTACTTTCTATTTTGACACAAGACCTCCTAAAGAGCCCAGTCAAGATCAGTTATTGTCTTCCTGTCAGTTACAGCATACATGTGGTTTGCATCCAGACATCTAACACAGAAATCTATATACAGACACTTTTTTAAAAAGAATTTACTATCATACACAGTGACCCTATTGTGGCTAAAGCCACCACGGCCCTGATCACCTGCACAAAACCATTATTACCTTGGTGCCCTCAAAGACATACAGAGGAAAATCCCCACTCTGAGGATTGTGTCACACAGACAGTAGCCAGCTATTTCTGCTGACACACTACTGAAATGCTTCTAACAGTTCTCAGAATAAAAAATGTCTTCCTCCATATAAGGAAGTTTTGATGCCCTGTCCAAACATTTAGTATTTGCACGGCTGAATATGAAAGTGAACTCTTCAGTAAAACCTCAGAACAATACATCCTGTGTGTGTACAGTTCTGATGTATAGTTATTCTTTAAAGGAATATGACCACCATACCAAAAAGAAAAGAATGGTTACCATACTTTAAAAAATCCACACCAACTTTATAAAGCTAGAGATGGAAGTTGACTAGTTAAAGTACAACTCTAATAGTGCCAGCTATGGTTTTATATGTATGCTTTATGATAATCCCATATAATTTTTATCATAATTTTTTTCCATATCACAGAAGAGCAGGAATAGTGGGGTGAAAGGCAAACACATTCCCACATTTACCTGGTGTTCATTATATATATGTAAACATCATATAGTTTTAATGACAAACACATACGATCACATACAAACACACGTTACCAAACAGAAGTCATTAAAGATCATATTGAAGTCAAACATTGGAGGGGAGAGGAGTGGTGAAAAAAAAAAAAAAGTCTAGGATACAAAGCCCAAAAGACTCTTCTGCTCTTCTCGAAATAAATTTTCTCACTATTCAAAAAATTATCAGAAAACTTTATTTAGTCCAAGACAAGAATTTTGAAAGGGTGAATACTTGAGAAGTGAAAGGGAGCTGTTACAGTTTGGTTGTAGCGAGACTACCAAGTATAAGACGCTCAAGTAACACACTTACAAGGCTGGCCTCATAAAAACTGAGTAGCCTTCCTTGGTACTGGGGCTAGCTAATTCAGAGCAACCGTGGGAAGTTTTGAGCTTCACCTTTCTGGGCAACAGGATATATACAACTACTGGGTGGGGACTGCAGATTGACCACCACACTCGGTTTTTTTCTTTTGTTTTTTTTAAATGCTTGTCTGCCCAAATTACATTGTTCCCACTATTCTAGCATTTTAAATATCATAATATTGAATAAATAATAAAAGAGTTGCAAGCATTGCCTTTTTCCAAACTTAGAAGTACTCTAATAGAAAAATAATTATTTAGCATTTTCCCTCAGTCTCATTTCTTTTACCCAGTTTGTTTCACTTCTTGTTTTGGACTCTCGGAACAGTACTATAGCAAGTATGTTTCTAAAACAGCTACACAAAAGGACTCCAGGATTAGTAGTAATATGTTTATAAATATTTTGGAAGTTCGTGGCTTTTCAAACAAATCTTTATCCATAGCTAAATTCAGGCTTACACAAACATGCACACAATACAGCTGTTTTCTGTAACATTATGCATTTTGTGCTGCTCAGTTAAACTTCACCTATTTAGAGGGGCCCTGATGAAATCATTGTACAATCACAACTTCCAGACTGATAGTGTCTGTTTACAGCATAACGGTGTTGCTTAATCTTATTTGTCTCCTACAGCAGCATTTGAGTAAGAAGATGTGGCTTTTTTCAGAGAGTCTTAAAGAACAGCTTGGGCTTTCCACCTCCCCCACTACATCCTTTAAAGACTTTTTTTCCTCCTATTTTGCAGAATATGTTATTGTTTGACATGACTGGAGAATACTACGCACTGAAAACAGAAGCATGCTTATCTAGAGGTGCATGAGAGGTAGACATTAGAATAAAGTTAAAGAAAAAATTGCAGAGTCAGTTTCTAATAGTAATCAATCAAATTTTGAAGTCAATATAAAATAAGAGTTTGCAAATAAAAAAGAAAGATAAGCCAGTTTGAATGATCAAATATGTATCCTTGCACTCACCATTTTAGATGATCAATCAATGATGACTAAAATTTCAGGTATGAAGTCATGTCTTCTTGGTTTTCAGCTCTTTCAACTTTTTTCTTCAACATAGCCAGCCGATGTAGGCGAAAAAAGCTGAAGTGATGCAAGTTTATATTATGCCTTGCTGTAAACAAAGAAAAAGAGAGATTACCTCAATTAAGACTTCCCTTTCTCTGGTCCAAAAGTTAACCTTGGAGCTTATAGTCCTTTATTATTCCTTTGGACTAGGCATCTGTATATTAATGTATTTGTATTTCCATTTTCCAAATGGAAATACTGTATGCAATAGATTAATGTCATTACAAAACAGTTAGTGTTGATCACATGGAAGTTTTAATTTTTTTTTTAGCAATTAGCAGTTCTAATCTCCCTCTGTACAACGGCTAACAAAATGAAAAGAAATGCAAGTACAGAACAGTGTCTTACAAGTAGAGCATGAAGCTTTCAGTGGAAATCACACTGAGAAAGTTAATTGAGAATACATTAGGACAACTGACTGACCAGATGTACACCACTTCACCTAATGTCTTTTCAATATCATAAAATTGCTGGGTTTATTAATAAAACTACAAGGATAAAGTTCAGCGCCACCTGAATGCATAGCCGAAAAAAGTCAGAATTAACCTCTAAAACATCAACCAGTTACTTGTTTGGGAAACAGTGTAGAGATTTGTTTAATCCCAGAAGGAAACTGTTCAGGAACTGGGGAAAGGCAGCCTGGGATTCCTGCCTGAGACAGCTGCGAAGTGGATCAAATTAGGAACATGTCTTTGCTGCAGAGTAAGCCAGCAGTACTGGTGACACTTAGGAAGGAAGAGGGGACTGCCATGGGAAGATTTCTTGGGTGCTTTCTCAGTGAGGCAAGAGATGGTATAGAGGCACTTCACAGGAGAGAGGGAGAAGACAGCGTCGGCTCGAAGCAGAGTTAGGCGCTTCAACACAGACTGAGCAGGAGGAGGAGCTGGTTTCTGCGGCGCTGCCCCAGGAATGAATACGACCTTGCAAAAGGCCTTCTCACACCCATATTGCAGAGTTACGACCAAGTTCATTAAGTTTACCACGATTAATGCCTCACAATTCCTGCAATTATCTTAAAACGTTTACCGCTCGCGTCCGGCTCCTCGATGTCCCAACGACAAAGTAGCAGCCCGTACGCCGTTCCAAGCGCTGGCGCCCGTTTGCCGCTGCGGGGCGGTGTCGCTTTGTTTAAAAGCGCGGGAATCTGGTCCAGCTCACCTCCCCCGCCTCAGCTAACGGGTCTTTCTAGCGTAATCCCTTCAGGTGCAGTCCCTGTGCTTACAATGTAATGAATGCCCACAATTGTCCTGTTCCTGCCCTATATTCAAAAGCAATATAATTAGTATATGAAGCCGATTTCAGCAATAAATCTGCAAAGGTACCTGTGTGCACAACAGTTGGCTAGAGCGGTAGTTCCTCAAAATACTTGAGCTGCCTCCCGTACTTTTAATAATAAGCCAGGACAAGTATGTCAGTGTATTCAAAAGCATTCTAAATACACATTTCAGTGTCAATAATTTTATTTCTTCTGAATAACAAACGTCAAAGTAGAGAGTGTTATTTCTCCTGCTATTCCTGGGTCAGCGCATTGGGTGGATGAAGGCATTTCCCCAGTTCAAACTATTCAGCAATTGCTGCCTATGCTTCTGCTTTGCTACCGACTAGCCTGGCCTCTCTTATCTTCTGCATGACACAAGACTGCTGTCTTTCCTTATGCTACTGGAGCACCGATATCACTTCCAGTTGCTGTGTTTTTTCACCCCTAATTCAGAGAGTCTAGCTGTTCATAATTTTACTCACCTGAAGCCATACAGGTTATGTCACAGCTAGCTAGACAATATAAAAACAGAAGTAGAAACCAAAGACAATTTAAGACCAGCATCAGTTCAGTCCTGCCTCCAAATCAGAATTCATTGCAGGAGCTGTGTCAGACCACAGCAGGAATGGACCCAATGTCCTTAATTTAGCTCTGTTACCTCATCTAGTCCTTACTCA
The DNA here is from genome assembly GCF_900496995.4 of Aquila chrysaetos chrysaetos. Taxonomy (NCBI): domain Eukaryota; kingdom Metazoa; phylum Chordata; class Aves; order Accipitriformes; family Accipitridae; genus Aquila; species Aquila chrysaetos. Next base: position 79,413,670 of record NC_044004.1, on the reverse strand, counting down.
AGCAAAACCGTATCAGCACCAACTGCTGTGCTAACATTGGCAACAGCTGCTAAAACCAATGTTACCTGGGCTGCCTCTGAAAGTTGGACCAGACCAGAAAGTCTCCCATGCTTCATAGACAAATTATTCCCTGGAAGCCAAACAGATCCTCTTAAAACTGCAGTAGAAATGACATTGAGAAAGTTAATTGAGAACACGGGTTTAACCAGTTCTGTTCCGACCTTTTTTTTTTTTTCCTATCTATTCATAAAAAAATTGGGATTAAGGGTAACAGAGTTATGCGTTTGCTGGATGATTTTATGTGAGGAAAAAATAGGCTTCAGAAGACGACTCCCTAGCAAGCCAGCATTTCAGATACTGCTCCGTTCTTCTGCCATTAGTTGTGACTACTACTCTTAGCCCACCTAACCACTCTATCCGATAGTTTTTCTGCAGCACCCAATCAGTTTAGGTGCACTTTGTACTCGGAATAACTAAGAAAACTGTAGTTGGAAACACTGAATCTGTAACATCAAGTTTTACCTAGTTTCCCACGAAGGATATGACAGTAATTTGTTGGGTTTTCCCGGTATTATCACCTGTTAGCATAAGCTGTCTTTTGGCACCAGACTGTGCTTGGAACTATCTCTTCCTTCTTGCATCTTCACTGATGAAAAAGAGCCTTCTCTGACATTTTTAATGGCTAAAGCAATTGTTTCAAGAACTTGAGAGAAATGAGAATATTAAAAAACCAAATACTGGGTCTTTCATTCTCATCTCAGCTCCCTCTCCCCCTCAAAAGACATCCAAGTCAGAGTATCTTTGTGTTTTCCAATTTTATACAGAATTTTTCTTCCCCACTGAGTAAAAAGTATTCTCATATATTATAAAAAAGTAATGGTCTCCCCAGCACAGCCTTATATAGCTCTTTGAGTAGAATCTCTCTCTAAAAATAGAAATCTCTTTGACACTGAAGCTCCAGACAGCATGGAAACTGTTGCATTTCAAGCTGAAGCTTTTGGAAAGTGTGCTCTGTATTTCCTTTACAAGTGTCCCACAAATGTGCAAAACGCACAACCTGTCCCGTCATGAACTTTGAGTAAATGAGATTTTGTTTGCAGCCAGTGCTGTTGCAGCAATCGCTTCTTAGAAACAAGCCATAAAAAAAAAAAAAAAAAAAAAAGAATGCAGCACTGGCAAAGGTTCTGGATTCACAGCTCTGCAAAAGTAACACCCTTTCTTCCCTCCGCCCTCAGACACAACTGCCAGCTTTTCCCAGACTGCCTGACTGGGCAAGATACCCTGAGTTAAGCCCAACACTTGCACTGAGGACAGAAGGACAGATGAAAACAAGCAAACAGAAATCTCACACGTCAGTGTAGCCAGTTTTTCCGGTTCTCAGGCAGCCATTCCTCTTGGGAATACACAGAAAGGAAAGGGCAGGGGGAACACAAATCCTCTTGGTCCAGCTTTTGAATATGCTGACAACTTGCTCTTACTAAAGTTAGGGACAGAAAAAGCCAACTCTGCCAGCATGCCTGATTTGGAGACTGTAAGAATAGGAGGTCTAATTCTTCAGAGCACTAAGTCCAGGAGTATTAAATAGAGCTCAGCACTGCCGTGTTAGACTTGCTCAGACACGACTGTGCAAGGGCAACAGCCACAGGTGGACTATTGACATGGGAGCTAGAAATCCGTCTCAGCTTCCACAGTTACAGTCTGAGTAAAACAGTGTTTCCTCAATGTTCTGACAACTACCCATTTGCCATGCTAAAAAAGTTATTCTTCCATCGTTGTAATATTCCCCTGGCAGCATATTTATCATGAAATTCAAAGTGCTGTTATTTCCAAATTAACAAACACAAGTGAGTACTGATCTTAAAATCCAAATAAGGGGATGGGTATATGATTCCAGCCTGCCTTGAACAAGGATCTTCCAGCCTTCAGGTCCAGGGTAAGTCTCATGGTCTACTTGCAAGACACTTCATTTTTACTCTGCTTGGCCCCACACTGGAATTCAGATACATAGCCTTACACAGTATTCTATTTAAGAGCTGAAAGGCAGCCCACGAATATTAATCTCCATGTCAATTTTATGAAACACACACAAATTGACAAATGGGTTCAAGGACTGCCTATACAAGAAAGGATTGAGGGGGGCAACAAAGTAAATCTTTGCAAGAGACATGCTTATTCCTATTTATTTTATAATTATTTTAGGTTAAAGCCATTTTAGACTAAGCTGCTGAAAGAGAAAGAAGAATTTTATATGACAGTTTGCATCAATTCAACTATGACCATTTTAAATATATTCTAAGCCTAAAAAAGTTGAGACACAGGTAAGGAAATCTTCATGGCAGATTACGGGCTTTAATTGTTTGATTAAAAGCAGAGTTCTAAATAACTTGCTCAGTGTTGTTATCAGGCAAGTAGTAAAGCCCACAGAGGGAATACTTTTGTCTCCTAGTTCGCTGGAGGCTTCAGAGACGTCTCTTGAGAGTCTCCAGCCACCATTTCCCACCTCATTAGGGCCTCCAGCACAAGCACAGAAACGTCATCTCCTCTGTTGGGAGAGCAAACCAGAAGTAGACCACTGACCTCCCCTGGTAGGCGTGGATACCCTTGGTGTACATCCTTCCTCTGAGCCATCACTGCTGCTTTCCTGGCCAGCCTTATTTGAGCCACCAGGGAGAGATGAGTCTGCTGAACATCCAAATTCCCTGATGAGTCACAAAAAAGGAGCTGTCCAGGACAGCAGCCAGGCAACACTGGAAGGCCTCTATGTGAACCTATGTTATGGCATTCACAAAACATTCACACAGTTTAGCAGAGCTTTCCTTTCTAAGCACCAAGATGGGTTGGCCTGATATAGCCCTTGGTTTTAAAAGGTGGTTTCAAAACACCACACCCTAAACATGAGGGATGCTAAGTAAATTAGAAGACTGATAACCAAGTTTGCATGCTTTTTTTGTTTGTTTAAACAGTGAGTCCTGGGAAATTTGTCTGAAACCATTTCATGGCTAAAGACATTAGCCAATATAAATTAGTCCATGAACTAAGATATGACGACTTGGGCAAGTAGAGAAATGTCAGGGAATAGTGAAATTTGGGTGAAACAGTGAGACAGGCAATTCTGAAATTTGGTCAGAGAACTTTCCAGGGAAGTAGAGAAGCATGAGTCTAGCTGACTTACTTTGAGAAGTGAAAGAAGTAGAAATGGTTCAAGAGAGAACAACATGGTGGAGTTTAATGAGAAATCCTGGTAAACAAAGCTACCAGCTTTCACAGAGGACCATTTTCTTTAGTCTAACTAAGTTTTATTTAGTTGAACAGTCCAGCTAAAGATAAGCACAAGTAATGGGAGCTGGAACTCAGTCCCTGTATTGAGCTCGCAGCTGAGTTTGGACCACTGTTTGGTTCATAATTCTTCAATGACTTGGAGCTTTGTGCTTTCCTTTGAAGATCAGGCATTGGCCACTTTATTTGTACATAATACAATAACTGTTTAATGCATATTATCTAGATGCTGCATTTACCAGATGCTTGTGTTATTTGGTTTCTTTGAACAATCTGATTCATTTGTACTAATGCAGTCCCAAAAGCCCCCCTACCCTGTAATCTGAGATCTGGCCCAATTGTACTGAGCATTGTACCCACAGAAAGCTCTCATAATAAACACAGTGCCCCTGCTTTCTCTGTTGGAAGTGAGGTAAAGCTTCTAGTTACCTCTTCATGATCCTTTTGGCATTGACCGAATCGCTGCCTCGGCAGTGAGGCAAGTAGCGAGAAATACATTATCGGGCACAGATTTCAGTATAACCTTGACATCATTGACAGTGATAGCTACAGCCCTCACTGAAACAGAAACCTGCAAGACGGCATTTGTTTCTTCTTGCTGCCTTTGCTATTCCTTTTGGGAGGATGATCATATGCCATGCTTGTATATTTGCAAACTCATGACATAATGTTAAGGGATTGTCATAAACAATACCATTTCAGGGAATGGACTGAGGAGACTGAATAACTATTTCATTTTAACTGTCACTGGAGTAGTTTTGCTCTAAGGATTAAATGTGTCATCTCATATTCAGATCTGTAATGAGAACCCTCCCTCCCTCCTTTCCCTCTCTGCCTGTTCCCTGTCCCCCCACTTCAAAAGAATTTGGGCAGATGACCAATGGAGTGAAAATGAGACAGAGGAGCTTCACAGGACAGAGTAATTGACACAGGATACGAAGCTAGGAATGAGCGGGTTTGACAAAGTACACACTAGTAGCCGAGTGCCTCATTTGCCTGCTGGTAGGATAGATTTATGGCCTGTGTGTCGCTAATTAAGCCAGTTGTCCCCCCACTCCCAAAAAAAACCCACACCCCTCGTGTCCACCCCCCAAACATTGCTTAGTCTGAAAGGCAGGTCACAGGCCAAACAATCAAATAACACAAACATGCTTTGGACTAAACTGCGGAAAGTACAAAGATCTCCAGCAAACTCTTTCCCTCCAAACTCACCGTTCTCTCACCAAGTCAGAAAGATTTTCGCGTCTCAGCACGGTTCTTATCACAGCTCTGGGTAACTTTCCAGCTGGTAACAGAGTCTATTTTCTTATTCAAATAGACTCTCTTCTCTTCCTTGCTACCTTTGACCCACAGCAAGGAAAATGCCAGAAGTGGTGTGAAGCTCCCAATGATGTTCCTGGGTTGATGCACCCTCTACTATTGCTCAGGTCTGTGCCAAAGGGCAGCCAAAAGTTGTCCTAGCAGAAAACAGTGAATTATCAGGCTCAGCCTAACAGCTCTGCATGCTCAGTCTCATGTATGACATGACTCTGTAGTCAGTCATAGCTGGGACTTGCAAACCTGCCTCAAATCTCATTCGTAAACAACTTCTCAGAAGTTAGTTAATCCTAGACTGCATAGCTTATTTTACGGATATGAGGTACAGGAAAACTAGCTGCAGCGGAAACTCACAAGCCCCCTTCAGTTCTCCTGAGACAAACTTCAGGATAACTCCAAACTTCACAAAAGCCCAGAGCAGTCCAGGCAAAGCAAGGAACCACCTATTAAACTTGGGACCCATTTAGTGATGGCTGAATGCAAGCTCGCTCAGCCTGAACACTGCTCTGCTCTCCTGATTCTTTGCCCAGAATAGGGCTGAGTTAGAAGCAACGAGTAGCACTGAAACCCTCAAACTGTCCTCAGGTTAGAAAACCAAACCAAATGAGTCCTTAACTTGGCAAAAATTCTGCCGTAACCAAAGACAGAAAGATGGCCTCTCAGCATTGACCACTGTGCTACTGCCAGTTGTAGCCTTGGCTCTGGAGCCTATAACCCCAACTCCAGTCAAGACTGAGGGATGGTACACCCAACCTCCAGCACGAATAAATAAGCCATAACAAATTTTATCCTAACTGATTTCACAGCTTAAAAATACAAACTATTAGCCAAAATAGCACAGCCTGGATTCACACACATGTCCTCCCATTATCATAGTTTCCACCATTGAAATGCAGCAAAGAGTAAGCGTGCTTACTAACGCCACATTAGGCCCTAGGCCTCTGCCAGCATAACCCACTCCAAGAATGGTGCTTATTTGCCAGCTGACATCCTTACTCATCACAGCAAAAATGCCCAAGTTTGGGCTGTTCCTCCCCAATCCTGGTCTGAGCCTCGAACCTCAGTTGCACACTGCCACCTGTAACTGAAAACAGTGTCCACATCAGCACATTTCACACACGATGATGCCGCAAAAGCAGTAGGAACTTTTGCTCTCTAAATTACATCTGTCAGTTTGGAAAGTGATCTCAACAGGCCTCTGGACAGTTAATGTTGATTTTCATTAAGTCAGAACATGGCGCTCTGTGTCAGAGGCCTAGAAAAATCAAGTGTTGTGTCAGTGTTTTAGAAGAATAAACACAAGTAATTATATGTTCTGATATCAGCTTTGACTATATTAATGGAAGGGTCAGTATGGTGATGCAAAGAATCAGGAACATGCAATTAATGATTATAGAAGATTGCATATTTGAGTTGTCTCCCAACAAGATTAACTCTGTCAGGGAAACTTGTAACCACATTGATGTAACATTCTTTTTCTAAAGGACTTGCCATGGCATCACAGATTTTGTCTGAGAAATTTAAAACAGCTTATTCCTAAACCACTTAACAGTATGTATTCAGTTTGTTCTAGTTTACAGTTAAAGCCACATGAATGCAGTTTAGAGCTGAAGACAGTCTCCTGACTCCAGCACCCCACCCTCTGTTTCTGCCTACTCTCTCTTTCCCCCCATTTGCCTCCAAGGACCTGCAACTCCTCTTCCTAGAGGATGGCAGTTGCTGGCATGGTTCAGGCATACTTGTTCAGTATCTTCCTCATACAGTTATCCCAATTTCTAGTTCTGCAGCTAGCCCATACATCTTTGTTTTACAGCACTGCATTATGTGATACAAACTCAATGGAATGGACTAAAATATATCTCATATCATGTATCAGTTAAACACAGAGGAACCATATGGCCACTTTTTCCCCCCTTTCCTCTCATTTATGGGGAGGAACAGAAAAAGAATCCAGTCTTTTTTTTTCTTTTAAGAAACTGAATTGCAGGTCTGAAAGTGCTTATGTTTTTAGTCACTTCTCACATACCTCTGCTGCTTTCTACCAGCAGCCACAAGTCTAGGCTAGAAATGCTGTTCTCTTAGTAACAGTGTGCATATACCCTACTATTATCTTAGCACCACCAGGAGATAAGTACTTTGACAGAAGTTTTTGCATTTTATCTTTCATTTACCTCTCCTTTGATTGCAATTTTGGTATAAGAAATGCGCCACTTTTTCTACTGGAAACACCTAGTGCATGGTCTTAGGACCATACTAATAGTGCAAGTACATAGCAGTTCCACTACTGTATCAGTGAGAAGAGTTCAGCCCAAGATTAGGCAGTGGATACGATTACCACAAAGACCGTCTATTATAGTACTTCCAATGTTGCCTCAAACTGTTCAGTAGCAGATAATATACACATTTTTACTATTTATTTATCCTCCTTTAACCTTGTCATCACAGAAATTCTTTTCTCGAGGCTATAAGCTATACTGTAGTTAGAAGACTTTTGATGCTACCTATATACTAAAGCACACAGTAAAGATGCATTATTTTCTCAATCCCCAAAAAGCATTGACAATTCAATTATCTCTCTGCACAGCGGGTGGTGGGAAATAAGAAATGAAAACGTGGCTACGATGTTCATGGAGAGATCGAAGTTGGTTAGGATAAAAATAAGCCAGGAAGCACATAACCAGTCACTATTCAAGCAGGGCAAGAAGAAAAGGGGAATGGCAATAGAGCAGACAATGCACAGCCATGCTATTGAAAGGCAACGGCATCATTCCTCTCCTTATCAAGTGTTCACCAATTCATCACCAGTACTAGTAAACAAGAAAATTAGCACATTTTAGTTTTGACACATCAACTAAAAGTGTGCAGTAGTACACCCCAAAAAAGGATAATCCATAGCCAGGCTATACACTAGATGTTTTGTACAAAATGAATAACAGACTTTAAGTGCTGTACCCAAGCTCACTATTGAGAAATTTGCTGTGTCGCCAGCATACCAGATCAATATTTCAGAGGTCATTATCTCATCCCTTCTTCAGCTGCTAACTTTGGATTCCTGCCAGAGAAAGGCAACCGCTAGCAAGATGATACACTAGTACATTAGGCAAAGCTTTTGGGAATTTGAGCAGGCTTTTCTTTTCAGTGAGATCACTCTGCTCTCTGGTTCCAAATGGCACAAGTGCTCCGTCAATATACAAATGGTCAAACATGTTCTTTAACCCTCCCACAACAGTATGTATAAGAAGTTGTACCAAACTGCATTTGTTGAATACAATATGAAGAGAACTGAACCATTATGTAATTCCTATCACATTATGGGAAGGAGGAGACAACAGTTAAACTGAACCAGTGCGCTCAAGAAGCACGATTTCACATGTACAGTGCAGCAGGACTGACTGGAGACAGAGTTAAACGAAAAGTAAACCAATAACTAGATGGTACCATCACCCCTCTGCAAGAACATCCCATGAACTTTTACATGACTAAACCACAATTAAAGTTCTGCTTTAGCAGAGTTGGTAATGTGAGTTGGTACGTAAAGCCAGAACCTTTTGGGCAACTGGATCAATGAGTTTTAAAGTTAAAAAGTACCTTCACTTTATGTATCTTAGCATCCTATATCATATATTTGGCCATAAACTACCATAATACTATACCACTGTTCAACTTTTCTAATTATGACCTTGGCGATAATCAATGGCAGCAGTCCCATGAACTCATAGAGTAACATCCTACTTCACCTTCTGGAATGATTTTTTAGATTTAATCCAATAGTTTGAGTATTGTATCAGACATGAAAGAACATTACGTAACAAAAATATAACTGAACATATTAAGTAATTTCTCCTTTCATCTCTCTAATGTTGTATTTTCTCATTTTAAAACCCATTTAGTAATATAATTAGCTTTACAGACAGACATGAAAGCCATCTCTACAACAGTAGATGTGTCTAAGAGTCTTCCCTTAAGACCAGAAGCAGAGAAGAGTGTGCTGAACTGCCAAATTCCCAATATCATTAACCTGCTACTGGGAAGAATTTGGTGACAGGAAATATTTCTGTCCTTACCTTCCAAAGACACTTCATTATTCAAAGCTTCCTCTCAGGAAAAGCATTCAGGAGATAGCTTAGAAGCATATTTGTTCAACCCAATTAATTAACAGATATTTGCATGGTCTAACTGTGCAAATTCTACATACACTCTCCAAAGAACGGGACACAGTGACTTTAAAGGTAAGATATAGAAAACTGTATTTTACTACACTTATACTACAGTCACAGTACTCCAGCTTTAGCATCTAACATGCTCTAAGGGGAAGGGTCCTTATTGCATGCCCATGCATTCAGAGGAGCTAGGGAGGGGTTGAATCTCACACTCTTGATGAATTTGCCCTGTCTGAAGGCTTTACACTGTGGCTTTTACTGTAACTAAGTCCAAAGGAAACCAGCTTGTCTGGTGGAGAAATTCAGTATAGAGAGGATGGGAACTGGTATCAGCTTGGTGCAAACTCACTTCCGGGCAGCACAGATGCAAATAGCTTGAGCGACATCATGCAGCAGACTTATACTCAAATATAGGCATGGCAAAGGAAAACAGACTAGAATTTGGTATACCAGCTCTAAAGAGGCCCTTTATAGGAGTAAAATGTATACAGCCATCATGGATTTTGACGGTGTGTATACACAATACTCCTACACAGGTAAGTCATCCCACTCAAACTCCAGTCTACCATGCTGTAATCTCAATAGTATCTAACCCAGCTTGCTTAAAATTTAATCCCTAAGCTTGAGCTCTGGCCTGCCAAAAATGCCATGCCTTCGATTTAGACCAGAACCTGGTATTTCCAATGAGTTTATGTGGACACAAAGCCCAGACTGGAGTTCTAGGCAAGAACATTTCCTAATCATATGGTTTTGAAAACCTCTCAAGGAACTCCTAAACTATGCTGCTGTTACTCAGTTAAATCAGCGAGTGGCTCAAATTCCCTTTCCAAAGATCTGATGACTCTTTCCTGTCTGCTCATCTCTATCTTTCTATTTACTGACAACTACTTTCTCTTTATATACATATTCAAAGAGGAAACTAAGAATACAAAGGTCATTTGGTTTTCCTCATATATGGGCAGTCACAAGGTCTGATAACCAACTGCAGCTTGCCTTGTTTTGTTACCCTGACATGTGGGCCAGGAAAACGAATTCTTTCTACTTTGGTCTAAGGTCTACTTTGACCTTAGATTTTCCCAGCTGTCTATCTGAAGCATGTCATGATCTCCAATATCCACATGTCACCAGTGACCTTCACAAACACAGTATTAAAGGGATGAATTTTAGACAAATTTATTGAAGTGTTTGAAACATTGCTCAAAGTACATGGAAGAGCTGGCAAGGTAATAGCTGTGAAGAATTTTTCAGCGTTGTTATTCTGGAGTTAGAATAGGAGTTGCATGTTAACCATGTAACAGAAAGCTATCTGTTATATAGACAGATTTAATGCATAATGAACTGTTGTATGGGTACTAATTCCCTGTGCTTGAAAACACAGAGCGAGCGCAAGAGCAGAATGGCATGTTCATAGACATTAATAACACACAAGTACATGCTAACTTCAACAAGCCTCAATTTATCAACCAGTAAGACAAGCAGCCTAACTTTATTATAGTTTTAGTAGGTTGGGGCAGGGGAAGTTGCCTTTTTTCTTTCAGATTCCCTCACTATTTTAAGCATACAGGCTACAAGCTGCAGTCATGACTTAGCTTCCACACCACGATGCAAGTCAAAGCATCTTAAATAGAGTTATTCCATCAAAGGACTTGATTCCTTGTATGAAACAGGATCTACAGGCTGACTGACAGGCTGTATCTTTGTTTCCAGAGATGCTGATTTAAAGCTGGAAACTGACAGTTTTATTTCAGATGGGGCTGAAAAAACATAGACATTTAAAACTATAAATATAATTTTAAATAGTGGCAGGTTTAGAGATGGACAGCAAAGACCAGATCCTTATGAATTGGAAAGGTCACAAAAAGGCTTGTGTCACTGACTATATTTTTTAATAGATGGCTACATAGCCAGAGAACAGAGAATTCACATCTGAATTCTTGGATGGGTACCAATATCTATATGTAATCCATGCAAAGTAGAGACAGGTCACCTTTTTTCTTAAGACTTGCGTTTATACAGCCCATACTATAACTTGTGATGGGGAAGAAAGTGTTAAGATGGAAATACATTTGAGCATTCTCATTGTAAACCTGAGTTTAAAAAAACAAAAAGAAGGCATGCGAGTTTGTCACCTCTATTGATTATGTGACTATGGATTACCTCACACATGTACCACCATCTGCCTGGGAAGGTTCAGAACACTGTCGGTGGAAGGACTGGTGCTTTGGACTGAGGAGCACTGGCAAATGCTTGTTTGCACTCAGTTGCGAGTGAGACCCAGGATTTTGACTTAGCAAGATCTGTGTTTACTAGCTTGAAGTCTCTGAGCTATTTAAAGGTCTCCAGAGATCCCTAAAGAACCCAAACACATTATGGAGTAGCATTAACTTACTGTACAGACATTTATATCTAAAAAAAAGTTTACTAACTGAAGATTACTTTTGTCTAAAGGACTCCTGCATGCATAAACATTGTAAAACAAGGCCCTAGACCCCTAATTTATAAACTGTGCCTGAATTCAGTTAATTTGTAACTTCATTTTAATTCCCTGATTTCATACAACTAAACCCACTAATACATTAAAAATTGTGCCACTCAATGCTTCTACTTCCTGCTCATAATAAAGCATTGTACATTGTTAATTTTATTAGAGTGACAGATAACTTCTAAATATATTTAAATACATTTACTAGCCACTGCATTTTCTGTAGGGTTTATTATAAAAGAGATGAAGTGCCTTTTTTTGTTTGTTTTTTTAAATACTGTCTACAGGAAACACTGATCTTTTATCCCTGATCCTGAACTTCATGACTAACACCTAGCTAATCAAGTAACTTGAGAAAAGTAACTTCTGGAAAGTATGAGCTAATGCCTGATAAAATTAAACTAAGTATTGATTATATTGTTATTTATGCTGGCCTTAAACATAGTTAAGAGAAACATGTTAGCTAGCTGAATTTATTGCAGCAACTAGCAAGCAGGCCTTTAACTGCGGCAATACTATGCTGTACTTGGTTAAGTGGCAAAGCCGAGTTCCACATACACTTTGTGTACTTCCACATGTAGTACTTACTATTTGCCACTTTGTCAGCAAGCAGAATACAACTTTAATTGCTTAGATTTTGGATCACTTCATCACTGCCCCTGTCTTTTAGATCACTTTGAATCACCACCTCTTTTACAGGCAAGACTAGGTCATACTCAAGTCAGTTGAATTCCTTGTTATTTCTGGTACACAGTCCATTTAACTTGGATTTTTAACTTAGTTTTACCTTCTGTTAAACTTGAGATATCTGACTATATCAAAAAGTTTTAGATTCAGAAACATCAGATCTGTATTCAGGGTATCAAATGTTAGAATTGTAAGTTATTTCTTTTAGGGAAAATATTACTTATGAAGAGTGCATCAAACACTTTGTTCATACCAGTATTAAAGCAACAAGAAAGAAGAGGTAGTGTCTCCACACTCTTGGCCCCACTCCCCCTTTCCCACATACTGATACCTATTATTTCTGCTTCTTTCCTCTTTTTATTTCTCTGACAATACAGTAGAATAGTTGCATCTAAGAAACCAGGCATCCTGTTCTATGCTCAGACCTGTATTTTTTCCAACAGTAAAAGAATCAGTATTTCTGGAAAACTAAAAACCCCCTTATAGCAGTCATTTCATTCATAACATACTTCTGTATCCAGAAACAGTTCTCAACACAAATAGACAAAACTGATACTTGTGCTTATAAACATTCAACATGAAACAATGAGTTGACACCAAGTGAGAATTTTTAACTGTGCTTACCATCTAGTTGCATCTTCCTGCCTCAAACTAGCATAAGGATCACATGCCATAAGCTGGGGAAAGAGGAAAAAAGAAAAGCCTTTAGAAACCTCCTTATACAAAAAAACCAGTAATCCTTACTCAGTTACCTGCCAGACAATCCCTGAAGAGAGATACTAAAATCTTAATGTTATATACAGAAAGTCATGTAAAGTGGCAGGTAGATAGAACATGATTATAGAGTAAAAAAAAAAAAAGTTACACAATTTCTGCATAACGGGAAGGTCTAGACTGATTATTTTTCTGTAAACAGAAAGTAGGTCACCACTTTTGTGGGGAAAAATTTTAAAAACCTCAACACAAGACACATTTAAATAAAGCTACTCTATTAGTTAATGGCGAGACTGAAGTGAATATACAGAATAAGGGTTGTAAAACCAAGATTAAGGTTAATTATTATATTATTTTTAAAGGACTATTTAACAGATATTTCTTAAACACAGTTCTTCATTATTGATGATGGCAAGACATCTAAGGACACAGTTTGCTACTGTAGTAAAATACACTGCTTTAAAAGCTGGCTAGTTGTTGGGTCTGAGAAAGTAACCTTAAATTGGAAATCATTATTCAATGGGGGCATAGCAGTAGTCAAAGGACATATCCTTGTTAAGCTCCCTTCACCCTTTCTTATTGATGTTTAATCACCAGTCTAAAAGAAAACACAAAGTCACTGCTGGTAAAGTTTGCAGCTGACATAACTGCAGTAGTAAACAATGACGAAGACCGACAACTGATCTACAGAAGTCCCATTTGCCTTGTAAGCCATGCTATTTTGGGCAACATGTTTCACCATAAGAATACACAAAGCCATCCACCAAAAACTCAAGATTAACACTGAGGACTTACACGTGTAAATAAAGTTCACCGAAACCAGCTTCAAGCCTTGAGGACCATACCACCATTCAGAAGAGGCTTCAGGAATTAGATAGGATATTCAACTAAATAGGCTCTTCCAGAGGTGACCCCTCAATGAAAGAAGCAACTCTCTGTATGAGCAAGGGAAGTGTATTCCCACTACATCCAGCAGCAATATTTTCTGTTCTGTTGTCTAAAAGCTGCTGGCAAACTGAGAAAGGATCAGTAAATAGTTCTGAGAATAACTCATGGTTTGGAAAGCTTACTTTGCATTAAGAACATTGCTGTGCAAGTATACATATATATATATATATACATATATATACACACACACTTTTTTTTTTTAAAGCCACAAAAAAGTCTTACTTTAATAGATAAGGACTTAGGCTAAATGGATTGCACTTGTGCTCAGATTGCTCATTTTCTCAGATTGGTTGCTCAGTCAGGCTGAGCAATCATTGAGTCTGATTGCTCAGTCAGGCTACATCTGAAGCACACCACTTAGACACATGTCCCAGACACAGGTGTGTACTCCTAGCAGCACACCAGAATAAGATATATGTCATCCTTCCTAAAAGTTACTGGTAAAAGGCTATGAAATATCCTAATAACTTCTTAGTTGCACAATTGGAGAACCAGGACTGTAGCGTCCTCAAGTCCATTTGCCTTGCTTTAAACTACAAGTCATTGACCCTGTTATCAGGTTCAACATACCTCAACTCTCTGATATGCCTATTATAGGGCCCAGACACACAACCAAGATCATCAGCTGGTAAGCTGAGCCCCAGTTGCTGTCTGTGCCTCCAGGTGCAGCCACAACAAGTAACAGGTGCATCTACTTTAGCTTTTTAGCACCATCAGGATTACATTTTCTGAGGCAAGATTCCATATTATCCTGATTCACCATATGTTGTTTCATAGCATGGAACAGTTTTGGGTTGTACAAACTAAACTGCTTTCAGATTAAATCAAAGGAACATATCTAACAGACCTGTTAGAGGGCAAATCAAAGGAACAGACCTGCTATCTGGCAAGGAGTCCCCAGGTGACAGAATGAGACTAGAGCTAGTTTAAAGCAAAAACACTACAGCATACACAGCATGAAGGCTTGGGACTCAGCATTAGCTTTGTCTACAAAACCCCTCCTTTGCCCCACACTAGCATGAGCACAGCCACCATGTATCCCTCAGTTTATTCACCTTCCACCAGTTAAGAAACTGAATGAAATTGCCATGTGCTGCAGGCACCTATGACTACTCCAGCCCCAGCAGCATCCCACAGCTACCACCAACCCACAGCAAGTTACTATCCCACACTTTTCCCCCCACATACCTGTGCCTTTGGGATGTGATCTCTCACCAGCACATCACAGCACCCAGACCTTACTCCCTCACAGTCTCCAGCCCAAGTCTTTATAGACCCTCCTGAAGAGCCTCTGGACAACCCCCACTCCCTCGTTACAGCAGCTGATTGTAAATAGGTGCCAGGTGAGGGGCTGAGGAGCCTTCCACCAGCCCCTGTGGCCTTCTGTCCCAGGGACGAGGGCTGCTGCTGCTTGTGCAGGTTCATGCTGCGCTGCTCACAGAGGGTCCTGGCTCCTCCATGGTGTTCAGATAACGGCGAGCATCCAGGCTAACTTCTTCACAAAGGAAGTTTCCCCTACGATTAACATCTCTGTGGATATGAGGAATTGCTCAGCACTTGATGTTTTAAGCAGCAAGGGGTGCCTCTGATAGTGGGAGATTCTGGATACAGGAGTAATCTGGGAATGAAAAGAAATTACATACTTCAGGTAAATTGTCCAAATAATCAAGCACTGTGTTTCACACCCTCCAGCCACAGCGATCTAAACACCTGAAATTAGAGAATATTATAACAAATGGCTCAAAATAACCTGAAGTCTTTGTGTACAGCTATTTATATACAACACTTTAATACTGTTAAAATTCAGAAATCTAAAACTCCTTATGGGCAGAGCATGCACAGCATTGACTAAGGTCAGTACCGCTGCAATGCCAATACACCTTGTGCAATGATTTCCTTAAAACTTTTGGAATTCAAAGTAAATATTTCCATTGCCATTTCATTGGAAATTTTGTGATTGGAAGAAAACCAAAGCATTCTAATGAGCGCATGATATATAACTTGAATAATAAAAAGGGAGAATCCTGACTGAGGGGGAGCAGAAAAGCAATACAGGCAGCACCAGGGGAAAGTGGGCTAAAGCCCTTCAAAATGCCCCAGGAGCAGCTGGTATCTTGACAGGTTCAGCACTAACGGTACAGACTCAGCTTCGCTGCATTATACCAGTATTGCAAGCATTGAAAAACTAAGAAAATCTTTACAAACATATTTTTCTAGTAGTGAGAGCCCATTCCCAAATTTTACAGGAAAAACCACTTTTCCTTCCTAAAGAAAACTCCAGCCCAAAGCAGATAGGAGAAACAAGTAACTGAGGAAATCTTGGCCGCGCTATAAGGCAACAGCAATCACTAGTTTTGGAAGAATCTCTTCTGCTTTACAACCAAATATGCCTTGCCTTAAGTTCCCAAGAACTGGATGAAGGTTTCTTACTGTCCCCTGTGTGACCAAGTTGTATTTCTGCTAACAAAGGCAGCTTTTGTTTCCCAGTGGGCTCATCAAAGGCTTTCTGCCAAAACTTCCTTTGAGGGAAAACTGTCCACTAAACACATATTTTACTAGGAAGATCCTGCTTTCCACAAATCTTCTTGGGATTTTTTTTGTTGTCCTTCTTTTTTTTTTTCCCCTTTTTTTCCCCGAAATCTAAGAAGTTTTGGTTTACATGAGTAATTCATTTTTGTGGGTTTCCAGTGAAAACAAACAAACAAAACCAGAAACAATTACAGCTTGCCTGGCAAGGCTGTCTACATATTGCTGAATAACCTGGTGATATCCTGAGGCTAAAATAACACAAATGATGATGGCATACTTCTACCCTAGCAGCAACCTGCTAGAATTTACTATACAACCTGCCCTTGCTCATTTTTTGCCAGTGCTCTCTCCTCCCGTTTATTTCCCCAACAGAAACACACACACAAAAAGGATAAAACCGCAGTGATTTTATATAGACATTGTTCAAATTTGGGAGGCACAGGTGCCTCTGGGAGAGGCTGGGGAAAAAGCTGACATACAGTCAGGAGAACCATTAATATGTACAGCATGTGCAGTGTGATCCTGCAATGGCAAAATCATGTTAAAGGTTTGATTTATGTAGATAAACCTGGAAATACAATACCAACAGGAAATTTGCTCTAATGTGCATATCAACTGAAATGCTACCAGAGAGTGAAATATAGCAACTTACAGTAATTTCTTTCCTGCATGACCAGCCAAAGAAGGGGCTGAGTTTTTGTATGAAGGTCCAAATATCTCACAATTGTGATCTTTCAACAATTCACAAGGCAACAAAATGAACTGAGAGGCCCTTTCAAGAACTTTAAAAGGAAATTCAATGCCCTTGTCTATTTTCTTTGAATGCTACCAAGGAGTCTGTTTAAAAAATTATGAAAGTGGTTGAGCTGTCTAGCAATTCACGTAGACATATTAACATGGTACATTTGTACTTTTGCTTTTTGACATAAATCACTGAAGTTACAGAATGGGTAACAGTTTCTCTCCTGAGACAGCTGTAATGGTAATCTATGACAGAACTGACCCCAAATTCTCAGACACTTAATAAAGAAACAGAAACAAGTCTTCTCACAATCTAGGTATCACATTATGCTATTTCAGAGTTCACATGTTGCTATAACTGCTGTTCACATGTTTTTTGAAAAAGGGTCATTCTGAATTCTTGCTAGCACCTACATTAAATATTTACATTCAGGCCTAAGATGTCTTGTAAAATTTTAATAGCATACCCTCCTATTTAAAAAAACAATAACAAACCCTCAACCCAAATCCTAGCTCATATATGAAGCAAAACATTCTAAACACTGTCTAAACTGTCATTTCTTCCCAAAGCACAAGGATGTTTATGCTCTTGCCTAAGGGGAGATACAGAGCTGCATACCACACCATATTTGTAAATGTTAACTCTGCAAGGTAGAAACTGGCTTATGTATGCACCAGGCTTCTGTTTCTGCACTGCTCAAAAAGCCATAATATGACATATGGGTATGTATAAATTGAAACAACAAAGATATATGGCTGTGCCACTGAAAAACATGAAGTCTCACTCTTTATTCCACATATCATCCTGACTCCAAGAAACTTTTCAAAATTGCCTCCAGAAATGCATCTTAGGTACCAGCCCAGTGGCCTAATAGTATAACTGGGGACAATTCCATGAGTCTGTGGGACAGCTGCACCCTCAAATCTGGTGTGAATCAGAAGTAACTTTCCTAGAGTCAGTGGGGACTGACTCTGCTGCTGTGAGTGTGGTAGAACCACACTACTTCTTTAAAAATTTTCAAGAAAATGCTACGAGAATTAGTAACGGTAATGTATCAACCCACCAACTGAATATCGTATAAGGCCAAAGGACTTGCACCACCAGGTAGAAGACTGAGAGCAAAGAACCCAAGGACAGCCCTTTTATGTGTATGTGTCATTCTAAAATAGACTCCTGCAAGCATCCTGGTTAATATAACATACTGTTTGCCAAATATGTACTTTAAAAATAGCAGTCAACTGTATGGCATACCTTGAGTGGTGGTAAAGCTGTCTAGGTTTTGTTATACAAAGACTGTGATAAGTTATAACACGCTGCCAGTGGAAGAAGAAGTGAAACAGCAAAAACCGAGCTGCATAAGATTCTTGAATGAGTACTTAACAGGGAAGGTTAAACCATAACAGGCGTGTCTTAACTTTAATAAATCCGGGCACTTACTCAGATGACTAAACATGGATTTAGGATCTCCAGTGGCTCAGATGTTTATAGTTTGGCAACTAAACCTACCATTGGGCATCTAAGGAAAAGTGTCCAGTATACCAGCAGTCTGTATACCTACAGCTCTAACAGCATGTAGATATTGACATTCTGCCCAGAGGAGCCTGAAGTTACACACTCTTTTAAAATCTTGGCATAGAATTCAGCTCTAGTAGTCTTTCATTTTGGGAGAAACTAATGAGATTTTTTGCATTTCTGCTAAACTCTGATCAATTGATTGTTGTCCCAAACTTCTATGTCTCCCTTTTTGAAAAAAATTTCCAGCCTGTTTGACATCTAGCTCACAAGCTCAGTAAACCAGAAGTTTTTGTATTTGTTATTACTGGCCAGAACAGTATTAACCTCAGCTGGGACAAGTTATTCGTTTGTGTTACTAGAAATTTGTTTATGATCAATATTATTGATCCTTTTTCTTTTGTACAGACAAAAGTAAGTTGAGGACATGGTTGCTGCTGTTTTCAAATGAACACTAATTGTGCAATTTGGAATTTGTTTTTGATTCATTGCAGGTTCGCAGCAAGAGCAAAGCAGCTAAGGCTGGACTGTGTGAGGGAGATGAGGTGGTGTCTATCAATGGCAAGCCTTGTGGAGACTTAACCTATGCTGAAGTTATTGTTCTGATGGAAAGCTTGACTGATGCCCTGCAGATGCTTATCAAGAGGTACAGGAATGCTCAGAATGCTTTGGTGCAATTCTGTTCAGGGAACCACATAGAAAATGCTGGTTTTGAATGCACTTATTTTGCAGACTTATACTGTGAGCTTCTGATAGTCCTCTTATTAATGTCTGTAACTCTGCTTGTCTGTATGGAAAAGGGAGGAAAGACAGACTATTTGATCTGAAGGAATTATTGTATATAATTTGAACAGCACAGATCAGGCACAGAATTAAGAGTACAGTCTCCAAATGTAACGATTTTATTTCTTACTAGGTATTCTTAATACTTACAAGGTGTCCACTACTATATCTGCATACTGCAGAGTCTTGACTTCAATTATTCTTTCCACCCCTTTGAAGTAGTGAAGTGTTGTTATTCCCCATAGATATGGAAGTGAGGCTTACAAAAAGCAAAAGCTTTGTAGATGGAGAAAGTGTGTTAGACAGATATGCCTTGATGATGACATGGCAAATGGTCTTCTTGGGGGGCAAAATACGTCAGGAGGGGGAGAAGGTCTGGAAATCATGAATTCTATTTCTGTAGCTGTTAGCACTTCGCTAGATGAGGTGGGGCAGGTCACAGCTCTCTGGGTCTCAGCTTCTCCATTTATAAAACAGTGATAGTGAATTTCAGCTTTCATTGAAAATGCTTCCAGCTTCTTAGAGTAGAGAACCTTCATGTAAAATTGCAAGCAAGCCAGCATTACTGCTCACTGCACATCAGTCTATTCTAATGACTGTTCTGTAATTGTCATCAGTGTAATGCATGCAATCTTGAGTTCAGAACCACCTACAGTAAGCACATTCTCCCTGGACTTTGTGAATTCAGACAAGATGAACTCTGAATTGCCTTCACTGTGGGTAAGAAGAGGAAAAGAAGACCTGAGACTTCCACACTCCTTGTCAGGAATTATGGCTCCTCCCCACAAGCTACTGCTGTTCCCTGGATTTGCTCTCCCCCCAGGCAGGACTGGGAGGACAGAAGGGGTCAGGATTAATCACAACAGCTAACAGAGGAGTGTCACTGGAAAGGCTGAAGGGACTCTGGTGCAAAAAAGGCACTTGTCTCTGGTTACCAGGGATGTCTAAACAGCATGTAAAATTCCTCTGTGGTTTCTGCAAGCTGCGCAAAGGAACTTTCCTAAAGTGTCTAGTAGTTCAAAGTTACAATCTACCTTCAAAACAAGTTGCTCTCAAGGAGTATTCATTTTATTTATAACAGACATTTTGCATGACCTGTCTGTGCACGTTGTCTTGGGCTAAGAAATGGATCAATGTGATGAGATCAGGGGAACAGTGATAGGTGAGGATTACAGCTTACCTTCTCCACAGTGCATAGCTCTTGTTTCTGGTTCAGCAGTGTACCATTTGAGTGCTCCTCATGTGATATCTGCATTCTTATGTTTTTAATTCATAACATGACTACTGGAACTGCACTTGTAAAGATGATATTTGTGGCTGACCAGCTGTCTTCTTTGCAGCCATAGAAATAGATCCATATGCGTTGACTCCTGCCTGTTGCTGCTCTATAACTGATATTTCAGTTGGTCTGAAGGCCACAGTACACTAGCTGAAAGTGACAGCACATCTTCCATTCACTCCATTGCCCCTGCTTGAATGTATAGTGAACGGCAAGACACGTCCTGAAAATCAGAACCAAAACAGAGTGCTTAGACCACATAATTCAGTGTTTCATGGAACGAAACTGTGTCTGTTAGAAATTTCAAGAAAATTGCAGTTGCTCAACACTCTGAAAGTGACTAAAATGTTCTAAAGGAATTCACCATGAGAATCTTTGAATTTCTTCTCATCAGCTCATCTTCCCCAATTCCCAGCCCCTACTGTCAGTATCCTCCAGGGTATGGGAGAATAAACTGAAACACTTCTCTTCCCCTGCCACCTCCCTTGTGGATAGTAGCCCTCTCAGCACTACCACCAGAAGGATTTTTCAGGAAGTGTCTTAGCATCCTCCGAGAGCAATGAGAAGCAAATCCTTCCTTTCCTGAGTAGCCACTTGTGAGCAGTCATCTCAAGAAAATGCTGAAAATCATGAGGAAAGAATAATGCCTAATTAAAGTGGTGTTCCAATGGTGATCTTTACATCCAAGCATCTTTTGCTGGCAGGGAAGAATATTTCTCCTTGGGAAGCTTCTGACTGTTCCTAAACTATTTGCATGAAGGATGAGATTTTCATAGGCAACCATTGTTGGCCTAATTCTGCTCTTACTAAGCTTACTGGGAGGAAAATTAGGCTTTTAAAGTAGTTTTTAAAATGCTACTTGGCCTTTGATGTCTACAAAAGGTTCTCCCAGTACCCTGTAAACCACAGTCAGTAACTGACCAGCAGTGCCCACAAAACCTTTGGTTTACAGGATTAGAGGAAAGAAACACCCTGCAGGGCAGGCACTCTCCAGATGCCATGTGGGGGAGCATCTTGCTGACCTTCCCGACAAATGCTGAACAGATGTATCTGGGAAACGTTGAGAGTGGGGACAGAAACAGAAACACTAGCCTCCCCTTTTCACATCAGTATTAGCAATTCTTGGGCTACTGCTGAGTCTAGAAAGAAAATTTCCAGGGGGAAGCAGGGAGTGTGCTCAGTGCATACCAAAATTAAATGCACCATGTAGGGAGTAAAACATGACTCTGAGACAAACCCTGCCGTGCTGACTCCATGAGTTCTGCTTCCTTCCTGGAATTACACCAGGGGTGTTGCTCCTGCAGTGAGCTGGAAAGACCTGAAACAAAAATAATAATTTGACAAAGCAGAATCTTAAATGACAAAATAGAGATCAGATCCAGTATTATGCCTCCTGACACATGGATATACATTTAAGTCTATATAGAGTAGAAGTATATCCATAAGTAGCAAGCACCTTTTAAGGTGGAAATCTTTCTCTCACATATACACACAATCACTCAGCTACCAATAAAGGCTAACATTTAGCTGGCCCAGCCCCCAGTCTCATATCTTACAAGGAAATGTTTACAGCTTTCTGTAATATATCTGTACTTAAGAGCAGTACAATTGATCATCCAAATAGCATAATACGATGGAATCCAGCGGCACTCACAAGGAGCTCCCTAAATTAAAATCTGTCTGACCTTTATGTAGCTCCATATGTGGTTTAATGGATGTTACACATCTTGTGCTATTTGAGGCAGACCCAGACTGCTACAAACAGTATGCTGCATGGCTAGAAAACCAAGTGATATTAAAGCTTCTTCAGCGCACTGACAAATTTATTTCTTCTGTTGCTTCTTCCAGTCTTTCTTTGTATGGGGTTCCAAAGTTTCAGACCCACTTTTGATTTCAGAATTTGATTTCAGAAATCTCCATAATACTTGATATTACTATTTTACTGAGGGTACCTACTGCTTCCCTCATTTGAAAAAAGTGCTTTGCTACCTTCTACTCAACAGAAAGCCTTAATAACATGCTGCAGTCTTGCTGTACAGAAAAGGTTTCTTCTTGAATTAATAGTAGTCAGTATGGCCCAGAGTACTGAAAGAAGAAGCTAGAGAGTACACTAGGAGTCCTAACTGGGCCAGGGGAATGAACAGTTTATAAAAGGGAGCTACACTGAGGTATATAGCAGGCTTCAGGAAGTCAAAGTAACGTTTGCCAGTTAGAAATATGTATTTTTTAATAACTAGGAAATTTTGTAGGGGTTCACTACCCTTTCTCACTGCATCACTGGAATAAGCCCAGAATGTTTTAATTATTCCATGATATATTCCTCGCAGGAATTCTCTGAATGTATTTCAAGTATTCATTCCCCTCCATCTGATCCTCATCCAGTACTTACCCCTTTCTTAGAGAGTAAACTTTTTGGGACAGGAGCTATATGTGAGGATGGCGCCTAAAACAGTTGTAGTAGTAGCCACAGAGCCAAAAACTAACCACTCTTCTGATGTCATGCACAGTTAATTTTCTCATGCACATGTGAAATATGAAGAAGCGTTGTTCCAGAAGTCTCAGCAGCATTTGTTTAGAAACACTGTAACAGAAATGTGTCTGTGAAAGCATACTGATGTTAGGAATGATATAATTCAACATTGCAGAAGGATGGTAGTAGGATCATTGTTCTACCGCAGTAGTGTAATTTCCCTGTTACTGAACTGTTAAGTTGAAGAATTCTGAAAGATACAAAGATGCTTCTGTTTAAGACCTTTACATTCTAGGAAAATTTTTCTACTTAAATGGACCTGCTAGCAGGTACCACAATTCATATAGGGGGAAAAATGCTATACAGAAATTGCTTTTGTAACTGTACTTACAATTGCTGTGTTTACAGCAGCTTAATTTCTTGAATTCCTTGTTGATGTATGTGCAGATCCTCCAATGGAATAAATGAAACCTTGAGCAGTGAAAGAGAAAATGGAAAACACGATAACATAAAAAATGAGGACTATAGGCAGAGTACTACACTGCAAATTAACACAGCGAAAGAGATACCCCGTGGAGATTTATGCATCACAGAGATATACAGTGAGACTCACCAGGGAGCAGGAGAAAGCAACAAACACTTTTCTGAAACGAAACAAGAGACCACACAAAGCCACAGAATTACTCCTAAAGTGATAGGCACCTCCAAAGTGCTTGTGACAGATGAAGCTGCTTTCAGAGGGAAGACAGAAGAAAGAAGGCCAGGTACTATGGTTGAGCTGCAGTTGTCCCTCTCAAATGATGCACACAAGGGCACCAATCCTCCTGCTGTGACTCTCTTAGGGGCAGAAAAATGCACCCCTTCAGGAAGAGCACCCAGTGTACAAGAAGTTGGGACTAGCCCTGTAATTGCAATTCCCCTGGGAGTGAAAGAGGGCAACATCCAGTGGTCAAGCAAAGTAGTCCAGTTTTCTAGTGGCAAAGAGGTCAAGAGGATCCAAGGTGCAGCTCCATCTCTCCCCAGGGTAGAGGTGATCCTAGACTGTTCGGACAGGGAGAAGGAAGCACCCAGGTCCCTAGCTGAAAGGGGGTGTGTTGATTCTCAAGTGGAAGGAGGGCAGTCGGAAGCACCTCCTTCCCTTCTCTCCTTTGCAATCTCATCAGAAGGCACGGAGCAGGGAGAAGACGACCAGCACTCGGAAAGGGATCACAGACCTCTCAAGCACAGGGCGAGGCACGCAAGTAAGTATGTCCCATCTAATCATTTGCACTGCCTGCGGGTATCTTTTTTAACTTTAAACATAATTTCAGAATTTAGGCTGCATTAGAAAAACAATGTTTAGAGTTTTTTTCTGCAGTTTTCTAAATTTCCCTCTCTCTTTTTCTTTTAAATGATGTTTCTGTTCTTGCTTTATATATTTTTTCAGGGTAATACAATGCTCCTGGTGATGAGCCAGAAGTACACCAATGCCTTAACTGTGTTGAATAACTTTGCTTAGTAGACTTCCACTTTGAATTTAACTCATGACTTTGTCCAACTAAAAATACTTACATCTCCAAAAAGGATCTGAATTCCACTGGTCTTCTAATGTATATTCAGAGGCAATCTGTAGAATATTAACAAAAAAAGCAAGTTGCTTGCACATGTCTAAGCAAATCCTGTGGATTTCTCCTTTTATAGCAAAAACTTTGTGTTGTCATTTGCATTATCTAAAATCAAAGCCATGCCACTGCTCTTGAAAGTTAATTAAAAAGGCTAATAGAAAAGCTTGATGTTGCCTGCAGAAGAGATTTTGACAGACACTAGCATGTGTATAACTGTTACATGATCCTTTCAGTTTTGTCAGTCTTCTCCAGACTGTAAAGTGAACATGCTATTTCTTCTGACTCCCATACCCAGAGGTCAGCTTCAAAATGTGCCCAAGAAGTTTACATGAAAGTAAACTTGCAACTGGATACAATATTAATTGACTGAGTGTAGATACATATTATTTATTTATTTATTATTTTATTCATTTGGGACCTTTCTATTGGTTGCTTGCTCTTTCCCAACAATGTTAAGAATCCTGTCTGGGGATTTAGTAGCAGTATGTCAAAGGTGCTTGAATGTGTGCAGTGATATACTGTAGCAACAAGCTATTTCATATGCAGTGTTGGAATTAGTCTGCTAACCCACTGCTAATTCCTCTGTAAGCATATTTTTAGCATGATAACCATTTGTATCTTATTGGCAAGTGGATTAAGCAGTTACTTATGCCTAAGTGTCTGTATGCAATCCACATATTTTTGGCATATTAAATGAAGCATAAAAGAAAAGTGCACATGCTTTACATTTTGGCTGCGAAGTTAGAACCAACTGTGGGACTGTGCCTGTCTTTCTTAGAGAATTACTTGCAGTGCCTGTCTAATAAGGCAAAAGTACGAAGAATGAACTACATACTACATGATAAACTCTTCTTTCAAGCAGGACATAGATTCTGTCCTTTTCCCATCTCAACTATGACAATCTCAATTCCTTCTAATCTAGTGGCAGGTCATTATCCTTAGGAACCACTGATTTAATCTATTAAAATTTGCTTTTATTATTATTACTATTATTTGTAAAATCCTGTCTACACATTAGAACAAACAAATTGCCAAGCATAGGGGAATAATCTGTGCACAGCAAATACTATGTGTGTTTTTTATAAAATTAAAAGCTATAATGCAGCATTTAAGTCTAAACTAGAGAAGAACATTTATTATAGGGGTTTGATCTCTTTAGCAGAAATTTTCTCTGTAAATAGTAATCAGATTGTATTTACCCGAAGAGTTAACATTTCTTCTGCCATCTTTTGGAACTATTGATTAAGTAACTATCCAGATGAATTAAGAAAACATATGCCAGCAAAATGAAAAGTTTCCATTTTTGCTTTCCACAGGGAAAGGGTACGGGTACCTGCTGAATCCCCTTCCCAGAAAAACACTCACTGCTGATGCAAGTAGCTTAGTTGAAAGCATAGAACTTACATCTTTCTGTTTGCAGAGGCACTCTACAGCCCATACTTTTGGAAAATGTTTTTAGTGACTATTGTAAGCATTTGGATCGCCAAAGAACTGGGCCAAGGATTTTGTGATTTGGCCCTCTCACAATAAAATATTACAAATTGCTGGTTCGGGTGCCATGCTCTTTTCTCTTTTATAGGTTCTTGTGAGAACCATTGGTCCGGTCATGCCATCATCTGGCATAATGGCAAAACTCCAATTGTCTTTAATAGGAGAAGTATCAGACGCCATCTACTGACATGGCTAAAAGGATCATTAATAGAAAATACATCACATGGCTTTCTTTAATGAGTTTGCTTTTTTTAAGCTAGCAAAAGATACTAAATAATTTACTGTTCCATTTTCATATATCAGAGGCACACTTTTTCCTTTTGAAATTAAGTGGAAGGGGACCATTAATTTAGGCAGGAACAGCTTTAAATTCTAGCTATTTAAAAGGGAAAAGCTATTGAGGCTGTCATTTGTGAGATGTGGTGGTAGAATATAAGGAAGGGAAAGAAACAGGGACACCACCTGACTGGCATTGCTCCATGAGGCACATGCTCTATGTCACATAACAAGGAAGCAGTCATGCTGATGTACAGTGGAATTATCAGCTTTACAGTTGCATCTATTCCTGTTCTACTACTTGATGAACACCGGTAATTTATGCTTTAAGAAATACGTATTATTGATAAATGGTAGCAAAAACTCTTGAGAAGTTAGTTGAGCCTCCTTCATTCAGTTCTTAAATGTGTATTCATTCTTGCCACATTTTCAAAATAAACATTCTGGAGCTGTTATATCCTATACAATTTTGGATTACGTTTCAGGCAAGTAATGCTTGTTAAAAGACTGAAACCTGCTTTCATTGAGCACCATGGCCAAACTCTCACGTCTTCCAAGGGGCTGAAAGTTAATGCTAATATTTTCTGTGTATGCCTTTGTGGATGTATACTTGCTTTTAAATAGGTAATACATAGAAGCATACTGACTTTTAGCAATTATATACATTTTGTAATTCATATGAGTAAAATAAACACATAAATGGCAGAAGCTGCTACCGCCGACAGACAGAATACACTCAGTTTCATTTGGTCTCAGATGTTATGCAGTCATGGGCCTGGCCGGCTGGGAATGTCTGCTGTAAGCCTAGGAACTCTGGTCAAACACTTGGTAAATACCAGATCACAGAAATTGAATAAATGAGAAAATATCGTCTGCCTGTTGCTGCTGAGATTACTTATGGAAATAAAAATCAAGAACGCTAGAAATAGAGACACACGTAACGTTTCTGTTGAACTAAGAAAGTCCTAAAGAAAGTGATGTAGCCTTTGAACTTGCATGGGTGTATGGAATTTACAACACTGTTGACATTGTGGGAAAAGCTTAAGTATAATGATCTCTCTATACAAAAGAAAATAAGTGTTTTAATACAGGGGAAGGGGGCAGCGGGTAAATTTCAGTATAGATAAATGCAGAACTATTTGTTATTAGTATTCCTGTATTTTTGTGGCTGCGTGCAATTAAACGTGCACTTTGATTCTTTCCATAGGGCTCCGGCGAAGTGAGAGTCTGTCAGAGAAGCAGGTCAAAGAAGCCAAATCTAAATGTAAAAGTATTGCATTGCTGCTGACAGCAGCTCCCAATCCCAATTCCAAGGGGGTGTTGATGTTCAAGAAGCGTCGTCAAAGGGCGAGGAAATATACTCTAGTCAGCTACGGTACTGGGGAGTTAGAACGTGACGAAGACGAGGGAGAAGAAGGTGAAGGTGAAGAGGGGGACAAAGAAAACACTTTTGAAGTGAGTTTGCTTGCAACAAGTGAGTCAGAAATAGATGAAGATTTCTTCTCTGACATTGACAACGACGGTAAGATTGTGACGTTTGACTGGGACAGTGGTCTACTTGAGGTTGAAAAGAAGACAAAAAGTGGAGACGAGATGCAGACGCTTCCAGAGAGTACAGGTAAAGGGGCCCTCATGTTTGCCAAGAGGCGGCAGAGGATGGATCAGATCACAGCTGAGCAAGAGGAGATGAAGGCACGCACAGTGCATACAGAAGAACGAAGGGAAGCCACCATGTCAGAGAGCTTCCAGAAAGTAAGCTCTTCAGTCTATCAAGCAAAAGAGGAAGAAATGTCAAGACAGCAGACCTGCGTGAGCAAAAGCTACACAGACGTGAGCCAGAATCGTAGCAAAATGGTACAACAAAATGGCTTTGGCTTAGCACCGGACACAAACCTCCCTTTTCAGTCCTCTGAAGCTCAAAAAGCAGCATCTTTGAATAAAACTGCTAAACCCTTCCCTTCTGGGGTTCACAACCGAGCAGCTGCACCATTTTCACCCACAAGAAATGTCACTAGTCCTCTTTCAGATATACCAGCACCACCTCCTTACTGCTCTATCAGCCCACCACCTGAGGCTTTATACAGACCTGTTTCAGCTCCTGTAGCCAGCAGAGCCGCCCCAACTGTGTGGTCACCCACCGAGCCAACAGAACACATAGCATCCAGAGACGAAAGGATTGCGGTGCCAGCCAAAAGAACTGGGATACTGCAAGAGGCAAAGAGAAGAGGCACTTCAAAACCTATGTTCACTTTCAAAGAAACACCCAAAGTAAGTCCTAATCCTGCCCTGTTGTCCCTTGTACACAATGCAGAGGGAAAAAAAGGTACTGGAGCTGGTTTTGAGTCAGGACCTGAAGAAGACTACCTCAGTTTGGGAGCAGAAGCTTGCAATTTCATGCAGACTCAAGCATCTAAACAAAAAGCCCCTCCTCCTGTTGCTCCAAAGCCTTCACTCAAGGTCTCTCCTACTGCTGATACTCCAGTTTCACCAGTTTGGTCACCTTCAGCTGTGGCTTCTAACAAGGCTCCTTCTTTCCCAGCACCAGCCTCACCTCAGGCAGCATATCCTGCACCACTCAAATCTCCACAGTATCCTCATTCTCCTGCCCATCCCCCAAGTACTCTCAACCTAGCTGGTCCTTTCAAAGGGCCTCAGGCAACCCTAGCGAGTCCAAACCATACACCCAAGACAACACCAGTCACACCAAGTGCTGGAGGAACAAAGCCACGCTTTGAGATGCCACCAGCTATGAGTGGAAAAGGAGCACAGTTATTTGCCAAAAGGCACTCTCGAATGGAGAAGTATGTGGTAGATTCAGAGACTGTGCAGGCAAACATGGCACGAGCCTCATCTCCGACTCCATCTTTACCAGCTTCTTGGAAATATTCATCTAATGTCCGAGCACCTCCACCTGTTGCTTATAATCCCATCCACTGCCCATCTTATCCTCCTGCTGCTACCAAGCCTTCCTCTAAGTCCACCGCTGCTACCAAAAATACAAAAAGAAAACCTAAGAAAGGTCTCAATGCTTTGGATATTATGAAACATCAACCTTACCAACTCGATGCATCTTTATTTACTTTTCAACCTCCTAGTACTAAGGAAAGCTTTGCTATTAAGCAGACATCAAAGTTGTCCACTTCAAAGCAAGCTCTACCTTTAAGACCGCCAAGTGCTGGCTCTCCTACTAATGTCCGGGCATCTTCAGTGTACTCCGTGCCAGCCTACAGTTCACAACCTTCGTTCCAGTCAAATGCCTCTATCCCAGTAAATGAATCATGTTCACCTACAGGCTACTCTGCATTTTCTAAGCCAGAAACCACCACATCCTCTTTGTTTACTGCTCCGAGGCCAAAATTTTCAGCAAAGAAAGCTGGCGTCACTGCACAGGTGTGGAAGCCATCAATTATTGAAGAGTAAATCTTATAGCTGAAACTTAGTGTCCATTTTGCTTGCAGTCAATTGTTTGCAGTGATAACCTGGCACACAAACAGTGCCAATAGTATTCCTTAGCTTACTTAATAACATCAGATGTATCACCTCAAATCTGGGTCCAAAATATCTGAACTTTTTTAAAGAATCAAAATAGATACAAATTTTAGCACATTTATGCATATTATCAGATGTTTTATAAATGTAACATCCTGAAATGAATAGATACCATTGTATTAAGTAAGCAGGACACTAGGTTTTTGCTTTAGGACTACTACAACAGAAACAACAGTAAGCAATATTCCCGGTATGTCAAATTATTAGAGAAGAGCTTTCTTTCTGGCCCCCTCTCCTACTATGTTCTAATGACCTAGGGATTTGAGGACTTTTTTTTTTTAAAAGAAGTGCCTTATTAAATTATATTAATAGTAATATGTATTACTAACATAGCATAAAATAGATACAGTATTAGACTCTGACTGATCACTAGCAGAATACAACTGGATAGACCTTTGGCCTGCACAGAGCCCCACTGAATTCAGTCAGAATCTGTCCTCGTTCAAAGGTCCTTCCACAGGAATCTGATTGATTGGCCAGGGGCTTAGTTTGTAAGCTATGTGGATCAGCTGTGATCCAAAATCATGAATTGCCTCTGTGATTTCACAGAGAATGTGCTATAAGAGATGCTGGAGTGTTCTGAAGACTAAAAGAGGTGGAAAGACAGCTGGAAAAATTGTTAAAGATTTCCCATTTGGGGGAAATTTGACATCCCAAGTGCAGACATATTTTTAGCCAAAGTTTGCCTTGAATCCAGCAAGTAAGACAGAAGCCAGTAAATCAAAATTATCAAACAGAGAAGTGAGCTGGGTTTTGCAGCTGCAATGTAATGCAATAGTTTCTTGTGAAAGCACAGTGATCGGGAACTGAAGGGATACATACATTCAAGAGTACCGGTTCTTGCAAGCAGAGTAGTATACGCCACAGAAATTAGCACTTAACAGTAAATCATAAATATGACCATGTCTTCCTATTGGTCGCTTGTACACATTTTGTTATTTTCACTTGGGGCTTTACAGTGCTTTTTCCCACTTTAAATCTTTTTACTCTGGTCTTATACTTTCACCTTTTACTTGTATTGGGGACTAAGGATTGAAATACTGCTACTGTAGAAAATTCTTAAGAGTCTGCCGTCTTCAGTGTATACCTACTGTATAATACTGCAGCGAATACACAGTCTTGCTGAAATCAAGGAGCTATATTTGAATAGTTTAGCATGTTTTTCAGTAAGCAGTCCCGTTAACATCAGTCATGCTAGGTCTGAAACAAGGTGTTGTTTCACACAACTAAGGGTATCAAAATCCATCTCAAGTGTGAAGCTAAAGATTAAAGTATCACTCTGTGAATAAAGGTGGCAGAATCCATTGATATATTTGTTTGAACTACCATTCAGCTAGTTACAGACCAGATTATGGATTTTTATATCATAGGGGTTTTAGTAGAACTATCTATCTTGATGAAGAAAACATTCCCCAGTGTGAACAAAATCTCCTTAGTTTGGTTCCATGATGGTAACTCAAACTGCAATCAAAATTGAGAAGAATGCATTTGGTTGTACGTGCAAAAAGCCGAGTGGAATCAAAGTCTAATCAAGCCAATAAAAATCATTCCTTTGAATTTTGGACCTCCAAAATCCTACTCTCCTGTTTAAATTTTGGATTGGGATACTGACTGCATTAGAAGAAAATGACCAAGTGATGCATCTCCCTCTTAAAATTCAGGAGAATGATGGGAAATTTTGAAAAATAAAAAATAGTTTGGAAAACTCAAGGAAGAATTACATTGCATTTACTTGGAAATAGAAAGTAGCAATATTTTAATCCTTTGAAGATCTCCCTTTTATCTGTTTTCCACTGTCAATACCTGTATTTTTCTTCTATCATTAAACTTGTCCCTTTCCTCTCTGCCTGTTTGGGTTTTTTTTCTTTGGTTTCATTGCTATTTTTTTGTTTCACTTACATGTACAGACTGACAGTATATTATAGGGGAAATCTATTTTCTACGCTATCCTGTTAATATGAAATCTTCTCCCTCCCCTTCCCTTTCCTCTTCCCCTTCCCTTTTGTCCCTCCTTCCTTCCCCTCCAGCAAAAGTTTTATCTGAAGTTACATAGACTATTTTAGGTAGAAGTTTAAGATACTAGTATCTACTTGGAATAAAGATACCCTACCAAAGACAAGCAGTGCTGCTAGAGATACAAAGACATCCAATCAGCCTCATATTGCCTTACACGTTTTTACTTGCAGTCTCCTCCTGTAAAATACATCTGTAAATTATAATCACACTTCTGTCCCTGTTCACCCCAAGAATATTTCCTTAATGAGGAGATTTTTAGCAGTTTTGTACTTCCACCACAAGTATTGATGTTGATGCATGTGGCTACTAACAAGATACAGCAGCTTACACAGCATGGCCACCAGTTTGTATCAGGCTTAGCTCAGTTACTTTTGGAACTCATCACCAGCTACTGAGTATTACCCTGTGGGAAATACGGAGATTACTGAAAACTAACTTCTAGCATAGGCCTATATGGCATAGCATTCTCCAAGTAAGAAATAATAAGCATTATTATTCTAATTATCAGCAGAAGAAACAAGAGGTAAAGCTGGGATATATTCTTATGCAAAGGAAATCAGCTCTCCCAGAAAGACAGAAGTCAACAGGAGCTAGAGGAGAGCTGTGGACTGAAACAGAACATTTCAGTTTCCTGAGTCATCTGTCTAGAACTAAGTTCACCTGGAAGACAGAAATGCATAATTGTCATCTTTAAAATCATTTTGCTATTTCTTTCATTTTCAGCACAACTCAAATGTTCACTTAGGAAGTCAACTAAATCATATGCATGTTTACAGCAATAAGCAAAAAATCAGCTTCTGTGCTAGCAATATAAAATATAGCTATTAGCATATCTTCTCTTTACTTTGTCCAAAAGAAAAGGAAGTGCATCTATGCTGAAAATTTGGATTTTGATCACATTTGGATTTTTTGCTGTTATTCAAATACAAGTATTTCATATGGCCTGTAGCAATGACAGAAGAATTTTTTTAAAGCATCAGTAAGAGTTAAAACCAAAAGGCCCAGTGACACTAGTCCTTTTAACTCAGCTAAGATCTTTTGAAAATCCCATTCAAAGTCCAACTCCGAATACAATTTCATATATACACATCATTCTACACACACAGTGCTTGGATCCAACTTGGCTTCAAGACTCTTTTTACTAATCAGGTAAGTCTGTAATTCTTATTAATATTTCAGAAGACTAGCCTACTTAAAGTAACAGTTTTATCCAAAATGTAATCTCTTGTGAAGCAGTTATTTAGAGGAAAGTTGAGCTGTTCATTGTCATGGGTCCAAATCAAAAGCTAACGATGATGTCAAACATCGCTGAAATGTCAAGAAAATGAACGGTTTGTGTAGAGAGGAGCCATTTGAAATTTTGCTTTGAAAGGGCAGTGAGCTTTTGTAAATGGTTTTCTGGGAAAGCTATTAGAATTATTTTAATATAATATGACAAGCCTACCAAGATGAAATTGTTATGTTTACTACGTAAGCATATTTAACAGTGAATTTTAGGCCACCCCTAATAACAATACTTCCAGTATGTTCACATTGAAAGAGGAATTTAAGTGCTTTATGTTGTTTTTAGCACATTTAATTATAGTACACACTGGAGGTATTATACTGCACCAGTTTGGATCTCACATTCTAGACAGCCTTTTCATGAAAACAGCTATCGCAATCAAGGGTTTATATACTTTCAATTTCTGATTCAGTTATAAACCTCTTGTTATAAAACCTGAATTGAAAAGTTTTGTTTTGGAGATGAGTAGCTTTTAGACAAAAAGTTAAAATTTCTGTTGCAAAAATACAAGACAAAATTTAGTTCTTGAACAAAGAACTGCTTAACTTCTCCCCCCTTCTCTAGGCAAACCACTCTTACCATGTTCCTGCTTAGCAAAAGATAACATACTATGAAACAAACAAAGATATTTCAATGAATTTTTCCTGTAGGAACATTTATAGAGTAAACATTACCATCTCTTACAAGTAAGCCTCATTATTTTGTTTCCTGCTCTCTTATGGAAGAAATAATTTTGCCAGTGTCCTAAAATACCTAACAATATCCAGTGACAACAAGCTGCTTGGTTCCAAAAGCACCTGGCGAATGGCATGGGACTTTATAATACACTCATATCAAGAGGTGCAGCAGGGAATGCCCACTTTTCTTCTAGACACACTGACAATTCACTTTGAGATCAAGCCAAGGCCATTTTGAGATCAGCCACCAAAAGGAGCTTTCAGTTAATTTTTGTCTGAAGTCTTCTTGCACTGACCCTGATTTTATATACCTGGCTTTATTTTCTTTATTTTATTTTGTATACCTAGTTTTATTTTATATGAGACATTCAAGAGTCAAGACACAAAATCAGCCCTAAAACTGTAGTGACCCATTTTGCTGTCACCACAGCAATCATGTGGCAATGACTTTATTTTCTTTTTTGCAGAGTGCTGTTAATACTCACACTAAAATGAATGTTCATAATTCACATAAATTTGTATTTGAAATAAAGAAATACTAAGAGGCTGAGGTATCAGCAGGCTCCAAAAATAAGGAAGTGAGGGGCTGGTGTGTGGTTCAGATAGGAAAATTAGTGCTAAGTGGCACGGCAGCAATTTCGAGAGAAAAAACTACCAGGCTTAGAGGGAGCCAAGCAGTAGGGAGAAAACTCTAGAAAAAAAAGCAGAGACTGTACAGGATAAAATACCTATCAGAGGATCAAGAAATACTGAAGGTACAAGAGAAGAAAACAATCAGCAAGAAGGGTTTAATTATTCTGCACAGAGATGGCTATTTCCAGCCTTTTGTTGAAATTTTCTAGATTATTCTTGGATGACAGAGTGCTCACATCACTGGGCATGATTTTTTTTCTCTACTATTTACAAAAAGATACTGTGAAAAAACGGATATGCTAATACCCAGCAAAAAGAAAAAATGAGCTTTAAAAAAAAGCAGGCCCTGTCAATAGACTGTTGCTCTGAGAGACAACAGATCTACAAACATATTATCCTAGATAGCTCCTATACACAAGAGTTTTCGAAAGTGCTAAGGTGAACTCTGATAAAAGATCATAAGCAATTATAAAGAGAACTTGACACCAGATGATGTGATCGGGGAGGAGAACTGTTTATCAAGTATCCAGGACGACACCTCAACAAAGGACCAGCCTTACCATCACGCTCTGCTGCTCGAACATCTCTGTGAGGAATCCTCTGTACACGATGAGGTAGGGAAATACCGATGAAACAACAGCACTCCTCACAACCAACAATCTGCAAAATCTTTCTACTCTCTTTTTCCAGGATCCTTTTCCAGATTTCGTAGCTTTAAGAATAAAAAATGATTGGTTCTAAAAAGATCCACTCTTCCAGTCTTGCCTTTTTAACAAAACATGATACAACTTTCTTTGCCTGAAGTCAAACACCCAGGATTCCACTGACAGCTTTGGCGGTTTGGCATGGCAAGTGCAAATCTTAATTGCACAGCTTGGCATAATGTTATTTTATAATGAGTCTACTCAGCTTGAAATAGAAATGTTATAAAAGGAAGAAACTTGACAAGATCTTCAAAAACCTGTGGATTCAGAATCTCTGAATTACTCACTGCTGGTAGATTTCTTGGGAAAATATGTGAGCCTGATAATTTCATAGCACACTTGGTGCTACTATCACAACTTTGTAGTACCCATGACAATGACTGGTTTTACTTTATAGTAAACATTACCTTTGCATGTGGTTACATAGGGCAGGAGTTGGAATCACCCAAGAGCTATGTTTGACAAGTGCTTTTCAGGCTGGTTGCTTACTACAGGAAGCACTTTAGGTTTTTTATCAAATTATGTAAAAATGAGGAAAAATCCTAAAGCTCAGTGAAATATTATGTTGGAAGGATCTCTACAGAAGCAGACCTGAACTCTTCCTTTACAAGCTAAGACTAACCATATGATGGTATTTCCATAGTTTTAACATTTGCTTCCCTGAGTAAGGCTGGCAAAGACTTTTTCTTTATAGAGCACGCTAATCAAGTCTCCTGTTATCCTCTGCAGTTTTCAAAGGAAAAAATCTATTCCTATTTGTAATGATCTTGGCAAATTGTTTCTAATTTCAGCGCATGTAAAACCTGCACAAATTTATGTGGTAGTATGTTATAATAACTGCACATTCCCTTAGGCTGAGGAAACTCGGCAATGAGAAGAATAACTTACTGAGCCATGCTTACAGATTGACTCTCTGGATGAAGGCTTCCTGTGTGGGGTAATCAATGTAACAATAGTGTTTTCAGACAAGAATCCTTGATGCTTCTTTATGTCTTTGAGACAGACATCTTAAAACAGAGAGTCCCCTCATAATTCCAGGCGATTGAAAGATAAGCTGCTAGGAAAGTAACCAGGTCATTTCTAAACAGATGTAAAGATGAAACTGTTGAACAGACGGAGTGTTTCTTTTGATGTTTCCATCTATACTTGAAACAATAGATTTTAACAGATTTAAGAAACGCACAACAAACAGAAGAAAAGGAGGAACATTACAGAAATAAAATATACTCCCAATCACTGTAACACATGTTGGATTACAAAGGGTGACATGGAGCACAACACTCATTGATTTTAGTATGAACTTTAACTGGTTGCAAAGAATTCAGTACATTTATATTAGAAGCAAAAGTTTCCATACAGTAATGATCTATGGACAAATATTTTCAAAAGAAAGTTTCTGTGAAAAAAAACATTCCCCCCGCCCCCCAAATGTCAATAAGTGCTAGTGATTTTTTCTTTGATCTGTGAGAATACTACTTCTTATAGTCTTACTGTGCAGGCTGTTGTCAGTATACGGCTTTATACTGTGAACAAAAGCAAAGTATGGGCATCTGGGTACATTTAGTTTTCTTCCCAGAGTCCTGGTAATTTTCCCACATCAGGCCTATAACTTAAAAGTGGAACCTAAGCAGGTGACAAGAAAACCTCAAAATCTGCCTGCAGTTTAATTTTCTTTGGTTAAGTAAACAGTTTTAGATATGTACAGATATTTCTGCCAGTCCTAGCCATGCTACCTGAATATCTTTTATGAACCAAACTGGGCTGTAAGTTTCTTCAGAAAAGGTTTCCACATACTTACTTGCTGCTTGTTTGGCTGATGTCAGAAGGTGCAGCTGTGTGACAAATGAGAAGAAAATTTCATGATGGCATTCCATTAAAAATTCAAAAGATTACACAAAGTGAGAGGCAGCAACATAACTTTTTATGGTGATGTAAATCTGCACCTGCACTGTACTCTGTTGCACAACTGTGAGCATTTCAGAGGTACAAAATGATAAACCTTTCTCATCCTAGATTACTTTCAGAGAGGTGTTTTCGTAGAGAAAATTGACAGACTTGATACTGCTACAGGAACAGTACTGAAGCAAGCACCTGACACTATGTATATATAATTATGAAAAAAAAATGTTAAACACTACTATTTGGGTTGCAAAATGAGGCACTTGGAATTAATGTTGCCTGTATCAGCTTAATCCAACCCCCTTAGGCATTCAATGCTTAGCACTGTTCTTTACTTAATGTAGACTCTTCAGAGTGTGCTCTTCATGCAGAATTATTTCCTCATAGATTTTTTTTGTTAGTATACAAGTCATTCAGAAGCCATAGCTCATTTTTACACTATTGCATTCTACAATGCATAAATAATGCATGAAGCATGCAGCACTGATACTAGGACACTCAGTAGCCTTGGGTGTCCAGTTTAAGACACTTAGCCTCTTCAGAGTCCAGTAGCATATGAACTAGTTACTGTATCAAAGTGTGTGATCCTTAACATCAGTCTGTGAGTGTTAACAGATCACAGGTTTCCAGGTGGAGGCCCAGAAAGGGAATCCTCAGTGACCAGCTAGGAAATCCAGCCAGTGAAAGCACCTTTCGCACAATATACTTCCTTGCTATACATAATCGTAGTATTTTCTAAATGAAGCCCTGAAACAGCACTGGATGGGGTAGAAGTCCTGAAATTTAATCAAAATGCATATGCACTGGGCAATGATGCTTGCATTTCATAGCTTTTGAATACTTGACCTTCCAACTTCACTAGCATTGCTTCAAGGTAGCTTTGTGTGTTTAAGACCCAAGCGTTTTCTAAGAACAGCAAACCAAACCCCAGAATACTATCATGTAGCATATGTAACCAACAGGGTGCTCCAGCATGGCTTGAACCACCATAGACAACTGCCATCACGCTGCTACAGTACCTGGCAGCAAATGCATGTTGACACCCTGCCTGTGAATCAGCACTGGGAGGATGACACAGGTTTCCAATGGGGCTTCACAGTCTTGTGACAGCAGAGAGATTGTGGAAGGACAAACTCCATCCCTCTGGGGAAGAAATTTCCCTGGAACCCTGGAGGAAAATATACAGTAGTAGGCACAGGTTCTTGTCCCTAAATGTACCTTCCTTGCCCCATTTCTTCATCTTTTTCTTTCCCTGGTCTCCTCATCATAGCCTCACTGTGAGCTACACAGATCAATTTTCCATTCCTTAAGTTTCTCATCCAAGCTTAGCAACCTTGGCCATCAGGTCCTAGTCTCATCACTCTCCAACTCAGTGCTGAATACAGATTTTCCTTCTGTATCAAGTATTACCAGCTCCTGGTTTTGCTTTGTCCAGTCTCTTCTCTGTCCTTCCCTTGTCTGCTTCTTCTACCCTGTTGAAAGTCTGCTTCTTGCCCCACCTGTATTCAATTCAGACATTTTCCCCTTTGAAGTAGCTTGGGCCCAGACAGGAGGTCTTGCGCTCTGTCAAGGGGCAGCTGCACTCTGCAGAGCATGTCAGTCCTGATCAGTGAGTGTGCAGCCTCAGGTCTGGACGCGGTGGTGGGAAGAGACATGGGTATGCGCCATACGCCTGCATGCACTACTTTTTTGTGAATGAAAATCCAGCTGTGCAGCCAGCACAGGAGCTGTGGAACACCCCAGTGACTTCTCCAGCCTGTGGGGGTACACGTAGCCTGCTGTTTAGACAGGCAGAGAAAGCACAAGGACAGTCTCCTTGTTCTCCTGTGTGGTGTCCAAAGACATCACAGCCTACAGCAGCTTAGACCTGTAATAATGAATACAATCCTCCTGCCTAACAGAGTTCTCAGGAATTAGCCACAAAAAAGCACGGTGCTCCTGTTGAGCCTATATAAAGGCTCTCAGCTTGAATATACATATTCAAGTTCACATGGAAATATAAGACACTTCAGATACAAACATTAGTCTCAAACCAGTTCGAAAGCATGTAGTGGCACCAGTTTTCAAGAAAAAGGATGCTAGAATTTTTTGTCATTGACATGTATTTTCCCCTACTCTCATTCTTTAAAATGGTTTACCTATACAGGTTCATTTGGTTGAAATGTATGGGAAATGGTCGGATCATTTGGGATGAAGTAAATAAGATAAAACCAAACAACTAAGACTGAAAATTTCGGTTTGAAAGATTTGATAAGAAAATCATAAGGAACTGGATAATTTATCTTTTAGTTTGGATATGTTCAGCAACAATTATGCCACCACCTTCAAGTATTACAATATAATTTTTTTTTTATTTTAGAAAAAATATCATTAGCCTTTACTTTATATCAATGTAAAACCATTTCATTGTTCATACAAAATAGCAAGGTCAGAAAGTAGGACCAACTTTGCACTTGTTTTTCAAATGTTCATTCACAAGGCTTCATCTTCCAAGACCTTCCTCTAAGCTGTGTAATATAAAAGTCCAGAAGGTGGCAGCAAATATTCTTCCTTAAAAGAAGTAAACTCTATTCCAAGGAAGCTAAGGTGTCTGTGGCCAAAAAAGTTTCAGCTATTTGCTTTTTATAGGCATAACTGTATTGTATTTTGATAATCGTATATGGATAAAGATTAAATGATAATGGAAAGCACTGATTTTCTTTCATTTACACAGGTGCAAACTGAGCTAACTGAATAACTTCTTTATGACAAGTCAGCAGCACTCTTATGTTTCTTTTCCACATAGGCATTTTGCAGTAGTGAAGGCCTAATTCTATTGTCTTACTTTTCCCTTCTACCATTACTTGACAACTAAAAAGGACTTTATTGTCAAAAGCAGAATTTGTCACAAAGCTTATGTAAGATGGTTGACAGTAACTGTTTCATTAGTTTGTATACTAATTATGAAAACAAGATTATTCTCACCTGAAATAATACCACAGTTATAAACAATCTAAACCTTGAATAAATTAGGTTCCAGTACTAAAATTCCCTATACATTTTTGAAAGCAAGCCCTGACAAGACAGCTTTGAGGAAGTTAGGATCAGACATGAACTATGTGATTCTAATCTATTACTAGTCTCAGTACAGCCACTGACAAGGCTTTTATTTGTTAGACAGGTAAGATACCCTGCCTCTCCAGCCATTAGTATCCCCATTAACCAAAATGCTGCATTCCAATTTTAGCCTGCTAGAAACTATTTCCAGAGTTTCGAATAAACATGAGTTTTCCATTTTATTTCAAAATTTTTGGTATTCATATTGTAAAATAGCTGTAGCATTTACTCCAGAGCTGGCAGCATTTCAGAGAGAAATTATTTTTTCATTGCATAAAGTTTAAATTGTAAATGGTTTGGGATGAAAAAAGCTATAATAAAATTAAAAATATGTCTCCCTTCTATATGCAGATCAGTTAAAAATCTGAAGTGCTTGTTTTATGGAATGGAAAAATGGAAAGAAGGAAAGAATTAAAAGGCATAAAAATCAAGTATTACTTATTTTGTCCTAACATTTTCTTAGTGGTTTGGTCTCTAACTGCAGTAGCCATTACAAGCCCATAGAAAGCAAAATGAGAAATGCATCACTCTGGGCTTTTTATAAAGACAGTAATTTTGTAAGATTTTTGTTTTATCTACTTCCTCCTCCTTTGGTCCCTTTTTGTGTAAACGTTAGCCA
Organism: Aquila chrysaetos chrysaetos; assembly: GCF_900496995.4. Lineage (NCBI taxonomy): Eukaryota > Metazoa > Chordata > Aves > Accipitriformes > Accipitridae > Aquila > Aquila chrysaetos. Next base: position 79,372,922 of record NC_044004.1, on the reverse strand, counting down.
AGTGCTAATGTTAACTCAGATTCGAACATGTTTTGATATGGGATTAAGGACCAGGACTATAATGAAAAGATAAAAATAAAACTGCCTTAATGACTTAGACCCCTAGGTCAATTTTTTCAAGTGACTTAATCAGGTGGGAGGCTATGTTGCAGAGTTCCACTGGACTATTAAGAGTCCAACCTACTTTTGAAAATAGAACTCTTGACTTTTTTTGAAAATGTAACATATGTCTTGCTAATTGGTGAAAAGGCAGTTTCAGCTTGTAAACATATCAAGTTTTCACTTATTACAGAGATGTGCCACCTAAGACAGAAAAACAGTTACTGTGAAATCATTTCACTAAGTAGTATTTTGCATTCCCATTTGGTCTGTAAAATGAAAAATATCTTTCTGACTCTTGCCTTTAAAATTTGCACTATTTTATGAAACTAAGTATTGCTCTTTTTGTCTTTCAGCTTTTCTTAATTATCAAGAAATTTGAAATAGCAGTAAGTTCCAAATAACCAATTTTTCTGGACTGTTGATTTAGATATTTTTGAATCAAAGGTACACATTCATGCTCCTTCTACTTACATTAAATAGATCTATACATGCATACACCTTTTCCAAGTACAGTGTTTACATTCATTTACATATATCCTGAAATAGTTTCTTTTGGAAGTAATATTACATTTGGTTTTGTTTATATTAATACACAGCTTATAAATATCACAGATGCTTGTGGTACAATAAACGTTTGCTTCATTGACAAGCTTATAAATAGTTTGCATTTTTAAAAACAATGTTAACCTAAACCTAAAGTTTAATCTGTTTGCACAGACACCAAAGCCAGCCAGCAGCTGTTGTTAGGATTCTATGATTGCAATGGACAGCTCTGAACTGCCTTTCCTCTTCCTGACATCTAAGAATCAGTTTCCTTTCAATAACTATTGTAGAAAAGATCTTTCCCTCTAAAATGTTCACACAAGGCAATGGAAAGTAACAAATTAATCACTGTATAGGGTTCTGGCTTGTTTTGCAGCATAACACTTTGAGTGCTGGTACGGTATTATAATGAATGTTTTACAACAAGATTACAGTAATACAGTATGTGACAATGAAATAATTCTAGTAGCATATCACTCTTCTTTCCCTTCTCCCTGAATTTCTGGTAAGAATGGAAAATTTCTACCTCTCTTTTTATGATCTCCTTGTAGCCTGAGGGAGACAGAGGGTAAAATAATTATTCTCTATTTGCACATCGTATTTCCCACTGTCTCACTTATGATCTGGGGTTTGTGCGCTCTTTTAGTACATGCTTGTCAAAAGATGTATCTCCAAGAATTAAAGATGAAGGGAAAATAAGAGAAAGTATCACCACGTCTGGCTGCTGCCAATTCTAGTGACTAAATGTTGCCTTAATTACAAAGTTTGTGTTAGTTTGAAGGGGCTGAACACCAAAGTAGTCACAGAAATCAGTATATTAATATCAAATACAGATCTGCTTTGAATTTAGAAATATGCAGATCTAGACTTTCAGTCTAGGAACAACACTACCAATAATAAAAAATAACTGCAATGAAATCAAGGCAATATTGATCACCTCTCTGTACCTGCATTTGAGATACACTTGTATTTTAGCAAAATCATGCTTTTCTACAAGTGCTTAAAAACTATTTGCCACAGAGTGTGAAAAAATGTGTGATATTATATATTCTGAAGCCAAAGATTATTCAATTTTAGAATAAAGTTTGGGTAGATAGAAATATTCTATTTTTTAACTCAACAAATTATTGCAAAAGTATGTCACTATGCAATGTACAAAAACCTGCTGTGCAGGGTGCTGTTGGACTGCTGTTGTTACAACAGATACTACCGTAACAATCTTAGCAGTCAGGCTTAGAGACTAAATTCCTCCTCCTTAAGGTAAACACTGAGGCATGAGGACATACTGCACATAACTGATGCATTTGCTATACTTCTTCCATGGGTGATGAAAGAAATTCAATAATTTTCTGTGAAACAGACATGAAAATTAGAAAAATATTTCCCTGAATCTAAAGGGTTATAAAAGCTTCAAGTTGCAGCCACTTTACAAAACTTAGCAGAATTGTTTCAGGCCAAAATGGATAACGAATTTTCCTAGATTTAGTAAAAATAAAATTAATACAAAATTTTGTTTCCTTCTCTCTGAGCTTATGGGAATGTACATGGTGATGAGAACTGCTATTTATTTTAGGGAGAATGTAATTCAAAATAACTAAGGCTCACTTTAGCCAAATATATTTTCACCTTCTTGGATCTTCTGAGTCTTCAAACCCTCTTTTGCCCACCTTCAGCACAGTTATGACTTTTTCTCTTTGGGAAATGTAGAGAATTCAACCAGCTGCTTCTATCAGTAGCCTCTTCCTTCAAAAATTATTGGTCCACTCTTCCTCTCCATCAAAAGCCAGCCAGCCAGACACAACATTATAACTGGAAGTTAGCAAGTAAGTGGGGCTCTCTCTTAACTTTTTACTCAAGTTCCTTCAGACTCTTATGGTATGGACAAAGTTCTTCCCATATACTTCAGCCTTTTTGCAGGTAAATCATCTGGAACGCTATTTGCCTTCGCAGATTTTGTCCTCTTACAATCCAAAAAGATAACCGTTAGTTAAAAACACACACTGTTCAGCCCTTCCTTCATGGAAGGAAAGATTAATCCTTACTTTACCAAATCTAGAGCAAATAAATATGCAATTTCACATTTTAGAATTTAATGTTAAAACCCAGCCTATTATCAGAACTGTATCTAAATACAAACTACCAAGTAAGAAAGGAGAAGAATCTGACTGATCTGGGAATATCAAAACAGGACCAAGTATGCTAAAGAACTGACTACAGATGAGAATCATCCAGCTGATAGTACCATAGTCTGACAGTTTGATCTTGCAGCAGGAACTTTGTTGCTGTGATTTGGATGTGGGTTGAACAATCATCCAGAAGGAAGTAATCATTTATTATCTTCAGTGATACAGATCTTACTGAATGTGTTCACCATACCCCAATGTATCTAGTCTCCAAACAAGGTACTTAGCACCTAACAACGCAGTCCGCTGGGACATTCTTTGGATAACCTGCCCTGTTTTTCTGTCAGAATAAAGTCTCTCGGATGATGGCTATTAAGATTAAGTCTAGAAATGTTCATAAATATGCAAGATCCAGGAGACCAATGAAAAAAAAATGCATAAACCACTCTGGCAAATTAAAGCCAGTGCTTTCAAATAGTACTTTGGCAAAATGGACAAGACTTGAAATAACTATTCTTATCTTGGGGTTCTGAGGTAGAAAAGGAGAATATTTATCTACTTTTACGAAAATATTTTTTTCCAGATAAATTGGCACAATCTCTCACTGGCCAGGTAAATTGTTACAGTTGCTGCAGGTTACCTGTCAGTCTGTAAATAGAATTCCATCAGAAAAATCTATCACAGATGTTTTCATCTAATAGAGCGATCACTGGGTAATCCTAGTCAGAGCCAAGGAAAGCCATCCTTACATAATGAAACGTTCTTCACCTCATGAGACAGTATGAACTATTTGGATTATTACCTAGTAATTTTATCACCGAGAGTCTGACTAAAGTTAAAAAAACAAAACAAAAAATGAATACAAGGAATTTTAGTATAACCAAGTTCATTCCCAAGTTACTACTGATGTTCCAGTTTGCTGACTGCATATCTTCCTGCCAAATAGAGACCCATGCTGCACAAAAGCTAATAAACCGTGTAGAATCTCATACCAAAATGGAGAAAAGATTTTTATTTGCCTATGAGACTAAAATCTTCCATATCCAAAGTATTTCACATAATTTGATTTTTTTTTTCATAAGGACCAGTTCAAAAGATATAATAATATTCTCCAGATTATCAGTATTTGAGATTCTGCTTTTTCTACAACAACCCTTACATGCCAAATTTATGATTTGCATGACATTACAGGTGCTATGGATAGATATGATTTGAAGTACAAACAGTTCTTCCAAATAAAGGACATAGGCGATTCTCAAGCCAGTAAAACACTCATCCCCAAATCTGGTTGTCAATACTCTGTGCTCATTCCTGTATACTGTATTGTTTGATTCATACAGAGGTTTTTTCTATAAGGTCATTTTAGCTCTCTTCTGCCAGTTCTCTTTCTTTGTCTTATATGATAACACAGCTATCTGTAGAATAGTTTCCATCATCATAGAATAGTATCTTACTTTCCATTAATGATCTTGATTTTCTGTCTAATCTGATCTACCACCTGTACTAAAAAAATTTAGAACTCACCATATAGGAATATTTAATTTTGTCTACACTATTTCTGCTTTTACAAGGTAATCTTCTACCTTCATAACACAGTAGAAGGGCCCATTTTGTTAGACAAATAGTGAAATACACTTGATAACTCATCATTCTTTGTTGAAACTGTCAAAGAAAATTAGCTCCTGCTCCATCACTAATTGTTAGGCCAAAAAGATAATTCTGCAACTTGATGAACTCTGGAGTTTTTCTCTGAACATGGTAGACTAAACAGTATCATCATCTAACTGTCTTGAAAAGTCACATATTTTATGCAACACTTCTTTTAACAGTATCATTTCCATTTGCATCTCTGGAATTCTACAAAGTACTCAGAGGGCTTGGAAATGGAATCTCCATTAAATAAAGGGGAAATTTTCTGTCTACTCAGCATAGACAATGTTCTAGAACCCTCCTGAGAGCAGTTAACACAGGTAGACTAACTAGGTGGACCTGTTTGACCAACTTTTTCAACCCTTTGTACAACCTTGTCTTCTTAGTTTCATGATTCAGGTTATCAGATTAATTTCTAATAGAAACTGTATCTCATTTTGCATACTTATTTTGATTTTGCACCTTTTAAAAATTTTTCTTGCCAATAATGTAAACAAAATGCACTAACCAGGCTTGCTGAATAAGCTCTCTTGTGTGGATTCAGTGAAGAAAGAAATCATGATACCTTAGAGGAAAGAGAACTATTCTGACAGGCCTGTCTGGGTCTGCCACTCATTGGCCCCAAGCATGGTGTATTACCTGGACTCTTATTTTCCAGGTAAGAAAAAGAGATCCCTCCCATCAGGTGAATGTATGGAGAAACTTTAATCCATTCTTGACAGTATATAACTTCATCTATGGGAAAAAAAGGTTCTATATTTTCTTTCATTCACTTAACTTCCAAGTGGATAATCCTTGCTTTTTATACACTACTATCTTAAGAGTACTCAGTTGGGATCTGTCTATATGTGATGGTCTGATCAGCCACATTTTCATGTTTGATCATCTCAAGGTTTAAGTGAGGATTCTTAAAAATTAACAGAGCTAAGGTCCCCAAAATGAAGTATTTTTTTCTGGATAGAAGTAGAACCTCATGAAAATTCGCCATAAATACATGGGGGTAGGATTAATAATATTGGGGAGTTTCCTCTCTGGAACAGCAAACTGGAAGTAGGTGGTCATAGCTAAGAGGTGAAAAGATAGTCCTGTTATAAAGCATTAGTTGTGAAACTTGTCAAAACTCTCATTACGTAATCTGTGTGTCAGTCTACACTTTTTTTAAGAGATTCAGACTAAGCACCACCAAACTGACCGAAAATAATGAAATCAGTAGTCTCTTTCTCAGTTTCCATCTCTCATATACAAGGCTGATATTAAAATGTAACTTAAAAGCCTGTGTGAAGCAGAGGTCTTTTAAGTTTCTTAAATGCATCAAGATCCTGTGACAGAAAAGCCTATAAAACATGACATTTCTATGTGAATCTTTGCTAGATAAGCTATACCTTGTATGTTCAGATACCTGTTGGCTGGTATGTAGATCACGCTCACAGTATTTTAAGTTTTGGAAGCTAATTAGGAAAAGTAACACAGGCCAATGTTGTTTGAATGAAATTCTAGCAAAGCCTCTGGCAAAAGAGCCTAGAATTTCACACCGGATTTCAGAATTAGAGGCATTTAAACCTCAGGATACGAATCAATGCGTGTAAATCAATGAATTTAGGAACCACATGTATAGAGACTACTCAGTAAGAACAATGTAATTTGTCTGTGTAACACAAAGACCATGTCTGGCTTGGGGAAAAGGCTGTACCTGTTTCGTACACTGCCAAATGACTGTTGCAGCAGAACCTTCTCGTGAACACAGTTTCTGTAAAGTGCTGTATTACTAAGAAGATTAGGATTTATCAAATATGAATGGATTGCTCATATAAATGGGTCGGAATGTACTGAAATTTTGAGGGCATTGCCTCTTAAAGAAGGCAGGTTTAAGTAGCGTCATGTAGGGGTATTAAGTGAATGATTGCATTAACGTCTTTATTTTTTTGTGGTCATTTTTGTGCCCTGAAAAGTGAAAACTAGGATAAGTCTAATAATTTTAGAGTAAGAAATGCCTTTCTTAAAAGGAGATTGCTAAAGATATGTTCTCAGACAGATGTCCTAGACAGAGCCTGTTATCAAATATATTGGGCTGTGCCTGCATGTTAGAAAGAATCTTGTAAACACACACGGAACTGTCACAACATGACTTCCTTTTTCATTATTAAGAATGGCCTTTTCAGAATGAGGCATACTAGCTAAGTAGTGGAAAAGCTGCAGAGTTGCTAACATAATTGTACCTTTTCAGTAAAAGCCTGGCTTTGGTCTATTTACTTTCCTCAAAAATTCAATTTGCTCTTTGTTCCTGTTTCTTTCTCTGCCTCTTTTTTTGTACCTCCTCTCTTTCCACTGAATTGAAGTATTAAAAAGTACCCATAGACATAAAAAGGGATTGCCAGGATGTCATGTGCTTTCAGGGTCTGTTGTTCCAGTTTGGAAGTGAAGAGAAGGGGTTTCCTTTTTTGTTGTTTAATAACTGTAACTGTATTTGGTATTTTGTTTTCCTAGGAAAGAAGCAGTGGACGCTCGTTATCACTTCCTGGGAGACCTTCTTCATTCATTTCTCGAGCCATGTCTCCTACTTCTCCTCTTATATTTCAGCCTGCCCCCGATTACTTCAGCAAGGCAGACACAGCAGCTGACAGGCCTGGCAAGAGACTGACTCCCTGGGAAGCAGCGGCAAGATCCCCTCTTGGCCTAGTGGATGAAGCTTTTGGGCCCCAAAATATGCAGGAATCCATTGCTGCTAACGTAGTATCAGCTGCTCGCAGGAAAACACTTCCTGAGCCACCAGATGAATGGAAACAAAAAGTTTCTTACGAGCCTCCAGCCCCAAGTGGTAGTGTAGCCTTATTAGGAGGGAAGCAATCGGGTATTGTACCACCCCCCAAAAGTTCCCTCTCTGCCCCAAGTGCCACCACACAGGCTGGCTCTCAGCTGCAGTATGCCTACTGCAGTCAACGGTCCAGAACAGATCCTGATATAATGTCCATGGATTCCAGGTCTGACTATTGCTTGTCAACAGCTGATTCAAACTACAATCCACAGCCAAGGGGATGGAGGCGTCCAACATGAGCGCTGAAGGGCCTGGCATATTTTCCCTTCTTCCAGCTTTACAAGCCTTAGATTTGAGTTGGAGAAGGAAAGTTTCTTGCTGGCCCGATGATCTCTGAACTAAAGAAATGAGGAGGCAAAATTGAATGGAGCACAGTTTTCACATGACTGCAGGGCTAGCAGCCTCTAGAATAGACTTAGTTTTACACCTAACCTAAGATTGTTCTGTTCATCAAAAGGCAAAAATACACATTTCTTGGGGGGAGGGGTGCGATTAAAGTGGGGCAACCAATGTGCTCGATACAAAAATCTAGAAAGTATGTAGATGGAGACAGTACAAGTGCTTGCAGTTAAGTTAATGTGAAAAAAAAAAAAAGGTAAATATGGGCATTTTAAAGGCAAGAAGTATTTTACAGGATCTTGTAGATTTTCTGGGTATGTTTGACATCTGAGTTCCAAGGTACTAGATATAACCAGACTTGGCAAAGTTCCAATGGAAGTGGAATACTTGGAAGCGCTGGCTTATTTGCCATATGTTTTCTTTACTGCATTTTTAAAATGAGCTAAGAAAGTAAATCGATGAGTATTTTTACTGTGGCAACAGTTAAAATGCATCTGTGGTCATGGTACCTGAATCCCTACAACACGTAGATATATGCGATGGATTTCAAGACAGTTTCGATGAAGTTTTATGTATTGTAATTAACCAAATCATCTGAACACAACAGGAAGAAAGGTGTTATTAATAGAGATCAGTACCATGATACCTGAACAACAAAAAGGATGAAGAAAGTATTTAGAGTGTATTTAAACTGGATTGCAAGTTCATTTTGTAATAAACTATCGAACAAGTCAGAGGCTGAACAGCCTTTGTTTCTCTGTGAAATGCACTACTTGCTGAACATTAACTGCTAGAGTGTCTGGTAATCTGACTGGCTGAGCAGTTATTCTTAGTATCTAGGTAGCTCAATGTTTAGAAAGCTTTTGATTTGTATTCTCAGTTTGGAAGACATAGATAAGTTGTTTATCAAGAACAATACCTGTTCTACATAGAAATTGGTATGTGAAAGAGGGTTTATGACATGTGTTACACGGTATGAGTCTAGTACAAGTAGCATATATTTGGATGGTTGGTTACAATTAAACTATCTTGATGGATCTGAAGAGATGGTAAATAATTTTTGCTGGTGATACATATCTTGCATTTACAGCTTATTTAAACAATAGAAATATGTGGCTAAAAATATATGTATTCCAAGCTTATTGGGTAGGTTAGATGTTGCTAAAGCATTAAATGAATACCCCAAGTATTACAAAGTGCTCTGCATCCTCCTCATTTTGTGGGGCATTCTTCAAGGATCTGTCAAGCACAGTCAACTAAAAATTACTGCAGAAGCACTGTTAACTATCCTTAGTTTCAGTAAGGTTGTCAACTGTGAGTAAAGTGATTAGATTAGAAAGAACTAAAACATATATGCAGTAAGAAAGAACATATTACAAAACATTCCCATCTGCAAAGAATTTTCCATTATAGCAATTATATGATATAATTCATATAAAGGAAAGAGGAAAATTAAACCCAAGCTGGAACTTCCAGTAAGAGCAAATAATTACATGAAAAATATACCTTTAATGAGTTTAAGTTGGCAGTAATTCTCTAGTCAAACAGAAGTCTCCCTGAAATCAACTGATCCTTTTGACCAAGCAGGAAATGAAGACACAGGAGTTGTAAACCTTTAAACTAGGATCATATTGCTATAGCACCTTACAAATTTATTTCACAAAATATGAATTTGCAAAGAAAAGATGATTTAGAGAAATTGCATGAACAAGGCTGCCATGATATGCCTGAAAATGAGCTTTGCACCTCAGAGTCATCCACACACATAATCAGAGTAAATTTTCCTGCCACACAGGTGAAAAATACATTCTTCTCTGCAGAGTCCCATAATCTCCCCTCTTATCATGCCTGGGAATATTTCCACTGAAACCAATGGGACTGTGGTGGTCCCCTTAAGGGCTTGTCTTTGGATCCAGGCCTATCTCCCTGGAAGTACATGTCAAGTTTTCACTTAATTTCAGTGAAATTATAATTCAAAGTGAAATTAAGTGAAATTTATAATTCAGAGTCATCAAGGCCTTAACTATTCAATAAATACTAATGCGCGTGTATTTCACAGAAGGCCTACATTCTGAAAATTACATAATACTTACATATTTTGCTGAACTGTGGTCCATATTACAATGTTTCCCTGTATCCAAGTGAAGTTCGGGTTTCTGTTTTGAACTGTATCCTTTACACTGTTAAACAGGAAACCAGATTAATGAGTTTGCAGCAAGGCATATTTTTACCCAATACAATTATTTTAATTCTCAGAGTCAGATACCTAACTTGAATTCTCATTGAAACTAATGTTGTAATTCTAAGGTAATACATCTACCAGAAGGAAATGTGTGCTTAATGTTAAGGCACGTGCAATTAAAAATTGCCAAAAGGATTTTTAAATTTTGATATGACAAAAAAAGTTATGATACAGAGTGATATTAAAAAGGCTTTAATGCTGTGATCACATAGGAATACAGAAAAACATACTCTACGATCAAGCTCTAACACCCCCACACCCCCCAAAATGTAACAAACATGTAAGAATGGCAGAATCAGAGAGTTTCAGACAGAATCACTGACTTTCTGTCAATGTCCAAGGAAAACAAAGTGTAGCCTTATAATTTTCTTCTCTTCACAAGAAGGAATTCATCATTAAGTACTTCTGTGAACTTAAGAATTACTGATGTTGAGTTTCATGTGGCTTTGTATCTTATCGTAGATAAACTTGTGTGTTTAACATGATCTGCTACAGATTTTTTCTTCCTCCTGCTGAGGATTTACTAGCTCTCTTTCCCATATGGATTCTCTCATATCTAATAAGGAATGAGTTCACACTGCAGCATTTCCCTCAATAGCAACGCTGGTAAGCATATCTGTCCTCCACCCAGCCATCTATTTTTACAAAGTCTGTGGGCAATGGATTGTCTCTGAGATCTATTCCACTGCCACACAGAAATGAAACATATGAACATTTTCAAAGTTATTAATGAGAGGACATACACACAGGCATGCAGACAGATCACATAGACTTGTTTACAAAGGAAATCAGGCTAAAACCAGATTGAGACAATGTACTGATTTTGATGGAAGCAGCAGGCCCAGACTACTAAATGAAATATCAATGCATACAAAGCTTTATGAAGAACCACACAGCATTTTTCACTTTCTGTTCTTCACCCTATTCCTCCACTAGCAAAGCATCTTTCTATCGAATAGTTGTGACTGTTGTGCGTGAGTTCTGAATATATTAATGCAAGTTTTTCTTACATTTGTTTTTGAATGCACAGATCTGTTCAGTAAATGTGAGGAAAAAATTCTCTTGAGATTTTAAATACGTTGTTTTTGTGTTCACCCTCAGAGGTGTCTTTGTTAATATGCAGAGTATTTGAATACACAATATAACTGAAAATTTAGTTTCTTTAGTTAAGTTAGATGATGATGTTCACAACTCTTTTTCATAATTTGTTTTCATTTTGGTTTCCTTTAACACAACCAAATATCTATTCACATTGCATTTCTGCCTAGTAGCAAAAGACTGTATTATCTTTATAAAAGGGTTTTCACTTCTAAAGACTTTTTGCTCACTGCAAAGGACACTTTATTTGAGAGTGCATGCCAGAGATGTAAATTGTATCATTTAATAAAGTGATTTGACTTGACAGATGAGAAACACAATTTTGTTTTCCCTAAATTCTTGCCTGTTTGTTTAAATAATCTGAACCCAAGTAAAGCCTAATCTCTTTTTTCTGCACCATTTTTAGATTCACTGACTTTGCCTGTCAGTGACCTCGTGCTGATGTGAGCTTCTAGAAGCTTAAATCAACATCAGGTCAAATGGCAACTTGTCAAATTCAGCAGAATTTCATTTTGATGCTGACTAAGCAGAGGAGGGAAACGCAGTGAAGCACAATCTACCCAGGTAAAATAATATGGTCAGAGCAGTTTTTATTGTTTGAACATTTTCATCCCCACCATAAAAACCTGTAACTAACATCTACTTAACTACAATTACTTGTCTACCTTACATGCATCTAAACCTCTGTTTACTTCCTGTAGGTTTGTTCGTAAGGGCTGCATTTCTCTGTTCTCTTGTTTTTTTATTCTTAATTGAAACTTACTATTTAAAGAAGAAATAAATATTGAGAATAAATTGTGAACCCAGTCTTTACACTATTCAGACTATTTGGGTAAATCGTTCTTAAGGAAATAAGGACAGCATGTACAATCTATCTGTGAAAAGCCAGATCAAATTTTCACTCTTTATGTGAAATGAATCACAGAGCAGTTTTTGCATGTGTAAAGCAAGCAGGATTTTGCCCCCAATACAAGAAAAATGACTGATGCATGTAAAACTTGGGGAACTGATAAAGCTTGACAATAGCATTTTAATAGCTTTGCTCTACGAAGGGTTTACTAGGTTATAAAAGACTCAGTAATATTTCTTTTCATGGTAACATTTTCATTCTTCTTTGGTAAGTTCTGAAATACATCATAAAGAAAAAAGCATAAGCCAGATTCACAGTTTAACATAACTCCCTTGACTTCAGTAATTTGCAACAGATTAGAAATCTCACTACACAGGCGAACAGTCATTGGTTTTGTATGATGTTTTACCCTCCAGAGAAGGTACTTTGGATTTCTTGAAATGCCCTAGATTTTCTGGTGCATTCATCAACATTTAAGAGCATTTAAAATGACTACAGTGTAGCAGACTGCTCCATTACTGAATGTGAGTCTGGTGGAATGAATATTTGGTGCAATGAGTGATTTTAAATTCCTCAAATTGAACATTATTGCTTTTAAATTGTTCACTGGATATATTGTTGGATTTTAAAAAGAAGTCTTGTGCTGCTGCTGAGACACAAACAGTGCTCAATATGCTGTAAAATGTTCGGTGTTTGTTCACGCATTTTCAATCCTAAAAAAAGGACTCAAGTATTTTATATCCAAAACAAGATGACCCCAGGAGTGTTTGTGTGCATGCACACCTAAGCCTTTTTTTTTTTTTTCCTGGAGAAAGAAGGGTAATGGTTAATTAATAGATGTTAACGGAGAAGTAGGAGAACATACTGTGCTCCGATACAGTCCAAATACACCTCGAATGTTACCATGTAAGTGACACACATATGGAAAAGAAGGTGTTGATAAACCCCTAGCTATTAATAGTACCTAGATCTATTCTCATCTTTAAAGTAAATCAAAACCTGAGGATAATTTTGTCTAAATAGTGCAGAGATTCATGACTTATTTCTTCCCTATAAATAAACATAAGGAAAGATATGCTAATTGCTGGAAAAATGATTTTGTATATTGTAAACAATAATTTTAAGCAGGCTGTAGACAAGCAGAATTTGCCCAAGGCAAAAATGGAAAATAAGAAGCGTTGCAGCATTCAGAATCAGAATAATAGATGCCTTGGTATCTTTTCCCAGCATGCACAACCTCATGGGAGTATGGCAGTTATAAAACAACTGCCACATTTCAATTTTATTAACAATTTGCTAAGCCATCTTAGTTTTAATCAGTCACTTCCTGTTATTAATGGATGCACTTGAGTTTAATGTAAGAAAATCACTAATTTTTGAAAACAAGAATCAACATGAAGTCAGCATATGCTCAACTCTACAGTATTCCTAATCATTTTTTCTAACAGAAAAGCTTATAAGCATAAACAGCATACAGCATTTTTGACCAGGTGCTCATGAGCTACTCTGATTTTCAGGTCTGTTCAAGACAGTATTTACAGTTAAATGCAAATCTCCTGCCTATTAAATAATTTGTATATTGGAACATGGAGCTTAAACTGAAGCTCTCTGGTGAATTACTTGCATGCACAAAAGAATATTCTCAGATGCCTTTTTTTTAAAAGATGAGAAACAAATAGACAACTTTTCTAGTTTCCAAGAAATTCCCTGCTATGGATCCACAAAAATTCACATCTTATGTGAAAGTTCAAAATTATTTTCTCCACTATTTTTGTGGAGTTCTCCACCATTCTTTACTTCCTCTGGCAGTTTAAAACTCCAAGAGATTTTCTATGTGGTAGTAAAATAAAATAAAAAGATCAGTGCAGAAATGAATAAATCTACCTACTGAATCAGTATGCCTTGAGAAAAAATGCAGTTCAAAGAAACACCAAGAACAGAACAACAAGGCAAAAATCCTTTGACCACATGCTCCTTTGACCAGGAGCAAAATCCTGATCCCAGCTAAGTCAACGGGAGCTTTACTAATTTACCACTTATGTCAGCAGGGCAAGGATTTCACCTCACATAGAAATGTGCAGGACCGCAAAATACATGGTCATGAATTCACAAGCACTGAACTGATGTCAGCGGTTCTGTAGTATTTTGAAGCCTGTAGTTTTAAAAAATGTGACTGGCAAAACAATAAGGCATTAATCAGATTTTCTAACATCATCTTCTGTTAGGAACTTGCTCTTTTCAATGTGCAGAAGTAGGGATAGTTATCTCAGTTAGGACTCTGTCAAGACTCAAGTTACTGTCTTGGCCCCCTGTGTAATCAATGTGGAGAGGCATTCTTAAAAAGAGATTAAATCCATTCCCAAATAAATGCCTAAAATAGGTGGACTGGATACTAAGTCTATAGGATATTTGGACAGAGGAGGATCAAAGAGTTTTTGACAATGTGCAGAGTGCCGGAAGATAGGTGATTATACATTTCCCTCTCTCTTCCTCCTTCTACATATACAGGTATCTCTTCAGTACAAGTATTGCAAAATCTTTGGCATGTAAATTATTTCTAAAAAAGGCTGAAGCTATCATGGGAAGTGAAATTTTAATTTTGGTCCATTAGGATAACTACATGGTTAAGTTACAAGCAACTCTTCATTAAGCTAGATACTAAAATAAAAAGACAACTTAGCAGACAAAGAAACAGAATACATGCCTCTGTTTCTAGACCTGAAGTGTTTTTTGTGTTACAGTATATCCTGGTACAATGAATTCTGAGAGGACTTAATAGCTCTGAAACCATGCTGCCTGGGCATGCAATGCCAGCTCAGTCTCAGAAGCTATATAACCATGTTGATGCAGTGCTGCACCTGAATTTGCTCCTCATCTGGGCAGGCTTGATCTGGTATGAGAAATGAAGTCCCGGGACTCCAAATATATATTTATGCCACTCCAAATTCATCTAGGTTTGCAGACGTCAGAGTGGATAGTTTTGTACGTGTGACATGGATCATCAACAAACCAGATAATCCATCCAAGGATAGTGAAGAGATGATTGTTGTTATTTTGGAATCCATAAAGGTCTTGAACTTTAGGTAGATACTTTTTCAATATCAACATTGAGGTTTCTCAAAGGAACAGATCATTAGTCATCTCTTCCTGTGTTTTAATAAGCTGATATTTACCCTGGCAGAATTAGATACAGATCACTGTGTTTTGGATGTGTATTACTGGAGTTAGATGTGACTCCTCTGTATTTAACCTCAAATGAATAGCAGTATAAATACAGGTTTGGATGGCAGCTGGTAGATGTCTGGATGGATAACATTCAAACAGTAGCAAGAGTAACTTTATTTTTCCTTGTGACCTTTATAATAGTTTCTACTCCTTTGAATGCTCTACCATAAACTGTGTACCAGAGGACAGAGAACATGAAAGTGCTTTAGGACTAAATTCTCAACTACAGTGAGGATTAAGGGCATTTCCAAGGCACATTGTAACTTTTTTCCAGTTATTAATTTGACTGTGTCTTACTTTGATATTTATTACTTTCCTCTGTTTTCAGTTTTTGCCATTATTCATGATCTCCCCTTCAGACACCCTAGTGTGTAGGAGACGCATTATATTTTTTGACAAAGCATATATGCCTCCTGAAAAACTATAGTTAAGCCAAACAGGCAGTGCATTATAATGAACACTCACCTACATATACACAGAATGCTCACAGACCACAGAAGATGAAATAGGCAGAGAGCAAGAGGGAAAAAAAAAACCCCAAGAAATCACGTGTTAACAATAAAGAAGAAAAATACTATTATATTAGACTGTAGGATGTGGTAGGTTTCCATGCTTCTATTTCCCCTCTGCATTTTAGGGATTGGTGCAATCTGTGGAACACATGACTCTGGTCCCTGTCACTCAATGTCTAGCACAGACAGAAAGACAGCTAAGGGAGTACAAGAAAACAGGGCTAAAACAAGTTAGTATTCTAAGCAGTATTCTAAACAGACTTGCTATTCCATGATGTTTTTCTGCCACTGGAGACTTCATGCCCTGACCAAGTCATACTGGCATATCACGCCAGTAAAAAAATAAAATCAAAGAGACTATATTTATTTTTTATCCTCTTTTATGAAAGAGCTAAGCAGACTAGCATGTTATGGACACTCAGCAATGTGAAGACCCTACACAGTCCTGTACTTAGCTGCAATAACTAAACTGGCTAGTGAATTTAATTTATTTTCTGCTAAAAGATGGTCAATTTGTCACTAACACTTCAAACTTACTTATGGAATATTACCATGTTTTTTTCTCTCAAGTTTTTCCAAAACTTGAGCTGTGTTGTTTGGTTGGGCTAGGCTGTAGCTGTCAGATGCTTCTGTTTCCTTAGCTGAAAAAATTCACAAAATTCAGACTGGCTGAATTGCTAAGTCAGTATCCATGAACAGTGATATCTAAAGTTATTTGCAAATCTTCATTACCAGTAAAATCTAATCTTTGTTAATGGCTGAGGAAGGGGAAGATCCTGAAGTGCACAACTACTGACAAAGCAATTGCCTTTTTCAAAACTCAAATTCCTGAAGAAATATTTAGGGTATTCTTTCAGTGTCCAACTTTCAAGCCCAAACAAGATAAGCACTTTAACTAAGTCTAGTGCTGTCCAATAGAGGGCAATGGTACACAATCCATATAAGCTAATACACTATAGGCTCTCCCTGACAAGGCCTCTATTTCAATAGAGAAGATATGGTGCAGTTAAAGGAGATTGTGTGGACACCAGACGCCAAACAATGTAACTACCAGCCAGCCCACATATATGCTGCAGCAGAAGTGGAACTCAAATGCCATAAAACTTTACAGTTTGAGCTCAATAAGATGATATAGGAGGTATTCATACAGCACTATTTAATGACTACCACACAGATACTAGCTAATTATTCCTGACCTCAACACCATGGGGTGGATAGATGTCATTATCTCGTCTTAAAAATGGAAGAAAATATGACAATGAAAGAACACGTGAATTGCTCAAGGCTGTTGAGACAATGGTAACAATGGACTTCAACACAGGCATTCCTGGCTCTTACCTTCACCTATAATCCACTAACTATTTATAGGAGTAGTGCATACTTAACAACCAGCACAATTACATTCTTACAGTTCAGAAAAGAAATAGC